>NC_091849.1:1835681-2138712 GCF_037783145.1 Equus przewalskii
ACCCAAAGCGGCAGATACAGGGAATGCCATGGATAGAGCAGGGGGAAGGTCTCTTCCCTCTCAAAAATATTTCTGGGAAAATAGATATTAAGTAACTAATTCCAGCTGTGGTCAGAGACTCAACAGGACAAAGCAAAGATGCTACAGGAACTTAGTTTAAACCTTAATAACTCAAAAGAAGCTTGAGTTGGCTGGTCTCACAGAGAATCAGAGAGACAGGAGTCAGCATGTTGCTCTGAACAGATGATCCTGTCAAAAGCAAAAACGCATTGGAGATAATTCACTGGAAACTCCAGAGGGGCCTTGATTGGGACATCAGCACATCTCCTGAGCAGGTGTAGTCATGCGTCCTGGGTTGGGACAAGGCAGTGTGATCTCCAACGACGCTTCTCTCAGGGCATCCAGTGTACTTCCACTCCATAGTCCCAGACCATAAAGCCAAAAGATTCCTGAGAGCAGGGAGGTGAAGTGGTCCACTGAACACCCACACTTCCTTCTCAGTAGGTGGGTTTATAGGAGCAAGAAGTTATCAGGTGCACCATTAGCATATTTTTCAGAACAATTGCCTACAATCAATGATTTTATCAGCTTGGCTTTCTTGTCCCAGAATGCAGTCCTTGGCAGGAAGTCAGTGGTCTATTGACTTTACTAGTAGGATAAACAAACCTCCTTTGACATACAGAACGGCAGAAACTGTGATTTCCTTCCCACCTCCCACGGAGGCAAAGCAGTCCAAGTTGGAGGAAGCAAAGGGTTGGGCTTAACATAGATTCAGAGCAAAAGTCATGATTAAATATCTGGCAAAATTCTCCCTGTATAGGCAAGAAGGAGTGAAGGCATCAGAATCACATGGGAGGCCTCAAATAAGAGAGGACAGTCCAGGAAGAAGAAAGGGATGGACTGGCTTCCTGGGAGATATTTGTTTTACAAACAATGAAGTCTAAATGGGCCACTTCTACTTCAGGTTTGCACTCTGAATCTGCTCCATCTTATTTAGTGAAATGATGGTAAGCGAACTTGACAGACAAAGACGCGTTTTGGTAACTGTGTAGCTGGTCCATTGAAAAGCAAGACTTAAGGCTGTAATCATAAAGCAGCTTTTGTTTTTGTCCCTCTTCCCATTTAAGCTTGCTCAAGGAAGTTTAAAGGTAGTGTTCCCCAGCTCCTGGATGAAAAATCAGGCCATCTCCATGACTTTCTGCTCACTGTTTTGTAATAGAAAATTCTACCAATGCTGTAAGATATAAAAGCAAACTTAATTAGGCAATTACAACGCTCAGTCCAAATGATAAATGGAACTCTAAACTGGACAATAAGTCTCAACTGCTGCCCCCAGGGTGGGCTGGGGGCTGCCGAGCAGCGGTGGCATGGGGGCGGGAAAGGTGGGCTTGGTTCTTCTCTATTTCTCCACTTTGCTCACCAGGTTTCTGACCTGGGCATGGGCAAGGGATGGTAAGGAAGGGAATAGATGCAAGGAAGGGTGGGAAAGTTTTTGCTTGATTGATGCTGTCACTGAACCTGCATCTGCTTATAGCTGGCTCCCCTAGGGGCATTTTTATGGGTTCATCAGAAGTAGGAGGCGCTGAAAAATTTGCTTATACTTCCCCAAATGAAGATGGTATATTTTCCTCTGAACAATTCCAGGAAAATACTCAATAAGCAGGAAATTTTTATTTGGTGGCAAAACTGAGGCCATGTTAATAGAGAGCAAATAATGTGCTATTCCACATGTAGACTTATAATGCAGACAAATCAGGATAGAGTTCGTTTTCTTCCTCCTGTAATGTGTAGCCAACCCAGCTTTTGTGCGTGTGGCTTACCAATGTCCTTGTCCCTCTCCTCCCTGATCCTGGATGTCCAATCCTCTGAGGCCTCATCCCATGAAGAGAACATGCTCCTAGCCCTGTCTCTAGGGCACTGAGGGAGGGGAGGATCTCAGTCCTGCTAAAGGAAGGAGAGATGCTCTTGGCATCACATCTTGGAATTCAGATCTCATTTTGCCGTGGAAATAATGAATCTGCCAATTTTGGAAACGGGAAAATGTTACTACTCCACAGGATATAGGGGAATTTATAAGATTAATGAGTGAAAGTACTCTTCACATAGCAAAATTGCAATAAATGTGAATTCCTTCACTATTTTTCCTTTTAAGGAAAAGAGTTTACTGTGAATGAGTGGGGAAAAGAAAGAAGGAAAGCATCATATTCATAAGTGTCCATTATGTGCCAGGCACTGGTTAGAATCAATAGTGCTATCAGTACTCAATCAATGGCTTTGTATATCAATTAGGATTTTATGGATTAATCTGAAACTGTATCACCATTTTTGCTTTGTTTTTTTGCAGAAAATGCGTTACAGGTTCTGAGCAACTTTTCTACATGAAATTTTTGACTAAAAACTGGCAAATGTTAATACATAGATCTATACATATAGATATGAGATGTTATCATCAAACATATATTGTGAATTTTTTTAGAGATTATGTAAATTTTAACTTGTTTTGCTAGAAATTATAATTTTTAATTTTTTGTTACCAAAATTCCCAAGTTTTTCTTCTTAAAGGCCCCCAAAAATAAATCATATTAGTTAGGAAGTAGATTGCAACACTCAGCTATCTGTTGAGTTTTCAGATCAACAAATACTCAAAGAATATTTGAGAGGAATGAATTTCTCTAAAGCAGCGTAAAATAATATGTGACATACTGCTTCCAGGCTTAATCTGGGCTGGGAAATAGAAAGCCTGTGGCTTTCTCAGCTGAGAGAAGGTGTGTATTGTTCTCTCTCATAGTAAATTGCCATTGTGCTGTCAGGTAGGCTCATCCCCATATTGCTACTGCACAGAATCTAGATGGCAAGGAGAAGCTCAACGCCCCCCAAGCCCCAAGATGCAGGGCCCAGCTGTCCAGCGTTGCCAGGTGAGGTGGACTCTTAGTTTATGCAGGAGGGGCATCCTACAGAAGAGAGCTTCTGAGGAAGCAAGTGTCTGAAGACAAGACAACCTCGGCTTTCCCACTGGTTCTAGCCTGTGCACTCTGGGAATATTCTTTGCATTAATCTTGATTATAGAGGCCAAATGATTGAAGACATGGCATTTGTTGAGCACTTTTCTGATGCTTAGCCAGTGCATTATTCACTGGGGCTCTTTCCCACACTCCTCGTTAATTACATCACCCATCTGTGAGCATCGGACCTCTTGTCCTCAATAGTTCTGTGTGCCATACAGATCCCCCACCTGAATCTTGAGCCCCCTTTCACTTCTCTCCCCAAACTCTTCCTAAGCTTTCTATCTAGCTCAAGGCCTACATTTTTTCTCAGTGAGTCTCTTGAGCCTCACCTGGGAAGCTTTTCCCAATTATGTGTTCCCACTAGAAGCCTGTAACCAGTGGAATGTTGGCTCTTAGCAGAAACTGGCTTAAATTATTCAAAAATGGAGTCCATTTCCTTCACACCTGAGTTTGCAGACTGTGTCACCTGGTACTCACATTGCCTCTTTCTCCTTCATCGTAACCCCTTGTGGAATTGAAAGTATGTTTACACTTTTCAAATATCCCTTCTTGTAGCTAAGCTAGAATGATATCTGCACAAAATTGAAGGAATGTTGAAAGATTGAAAGAATAGTAAGCTAGAAAGTAGAGTCCTAGCATGTTCTGCTTTTCAGTTTTCCCAGCTGTTCAGGGGGAACACAGTGTCTAAGGCAGGCCTCCCGACAAAGGGAAACCCCGGATAGTGAAGAAGCCTCAGGAGCAGGTCTGGGTGGGTTGTGAATATCTTCGAGACATCACTCAAGTCAATCAATTTTCTCTTCACCTTTCCAACATTTCCTCTTAGCAGAATTTGTACTTAACTTCTTTAGCAACAATATCTTTGTAAATCATTTTGCTAAAATCTTGAAAGTTGCTCTTATGAGCAAATCATTGCAACAATTTCTAATTTCTGCCTTCTATTGCTAAACACACACGCAAACTCCTCTCCCCGAAACTGACACAAGTCATCTCTTGATTACTGTAATGCTTTCATACACAGAAGGCTGGTTCTTCTTCCAGCTTCTTCATCCTTCTTCCCACCAACCCCCTGACCTCCACATGGAATAAGACAAAAGAAAGCGGTGGCGTGCCCTCTCTCTGGCACCATCACCTCAAAGCTTCCTTCCCAAGCGAAGCCCACCCTAAGCCACTCCCCATGGCCTCTGGCATGCCCTCTGAGCAGCAGCTTCCAGGAGGGTCAGGTTCCTTTGCGTGTCTCTGTTGCTTGTGTCAGGCACCAAAATAGTAACTCCTCTTCTTCTCTCCTCCAAACACACACTCTTTTCCCCGCTTGCTTGCTTGCCTTGCACAAAAGAAAGAAAACATCCTCGCATCCTGGACTTCTGCCAGCTTTCAAAAATAATTAAACTTCCCTTGCTTTCAAAGAGACTAGTTCTCTGAGACTTCTAAGCTCAGATGTTCAGCTCCGGGGAGCTGCTTAAGCTTTGACCTTTCCTCAAGACCCTCTGATGCCATAACGGGTGACCCCGTGGGCTGAGGAACAAGTGTCTTGTTATCTGCTTCCTGTTGTCTTGGCGGCTGAGGCTGATGGAGACTGTGGGTGCCGGGGTCGGGGGAGAGGCTGCTGCTGAGGACAGAGGTGTGTCCATGGTCACCAGCACCTCCAGAATGAAAGGCTCAGGGCATTCCCATGGTCAGCCTCTTTGTTCTGTTCTGCCAAGTGTGTTCAGAAGTCTGATGGAAATTTTTAGCTTCCTGCTTCAGCTTCCACCCCGCTTGTTTTCTCATCCTGGGGTCTCAAGCCTGTTGACAAACACTGCCAAGTAACAAGCACAATTACGAGTGCTGTGGGAACAGACCTTCCTGGTCCACAGCTGATGATCTGGAAGCAGTGTGCTGTGCTGGGAAGAACAAAGCCGCCGGGGTGGCTAGCAGGTCTGGCACTTATCACAGTTGCACCTTGGGCAAGAAACTGGCCTCTCGGGAGCCTCAGTTTCTCTGCCTTCAAAATTGAGGGACACTAATTTCTCCCTAACAAGGTTTTTTCAAATTACAGATCATCCATGCAAAATCCCTTGTGCTGTGCAGGCTACAAAATAAGTCATCAGTATGTTATTAACGTTATTATTGTTAAATGTATTTTTTCCATGCCTTCTAAAACTTTGCATGAGCTAGGTCACAAAAGGAACTTAGGACAGCTACAGAATGATAGTCAAGGATTGATATTTTCTTTTTCAAAACCCTGGAAAATATCCTTCAAGTTTTTAAAATTAAAACCTTGAAAGGAAATAAATGTTGATTTCTGCTGGTGCTTGGAAACACCACACATTTGTGTTGGGTACCTAGCAGCTGAGCAGATTTAAAACTTTTAGGCTTTAGAGTGAAAGAATAAGGTGTCATTCAAACTTCAAAAAAGAAAATATACAGAGAATTTGAATACAATTCCAACATTTTGAGCACCAAATTCTCAGTACCAGGACTATGCAAAATAGGTGTTATCTTGAATCTCTGTCCCCGAGGATAGGTACCATTCCACTGGAAATATGCATTCAATAACTTTTTATTGAGCACCTACTGTGTGCTATGCCCTAGGCCCTGGGGATTCAACAGTGAACTAAGCTGGCAGTTTCTGTGCTTTCGTGTTGCTTATATTCTATTAAGGATCACTGCAGAGATTTTTTTTTTTACTTTTAATTAAGATTATGATAGTTTACAACCTTGTGAAATTTCAGTTGTACGTTATTGTCAGTCGTGTTGTGGGTACACCACTTCACCCTTTGTGCCCTCCCCCCACACCCCCTTTCCCCTGGTAGCCACCAATCACTTCTCTTTGTCTATATGTTAATTTCCACCTATGAGTGGAGTCATACAGAGTCTGTCTTTCTCTGTCTGGCTTATTTCACTTAACATAATACCCTCAAGGTCCATCCATGTTGTTGTGAATGGGACGATTTTATCCTTTTTTATGGCTGAGTAGTATTCCATTGCATATCTATACCATGTCTTCTTTATCCAATCATCAGTTGATGGGCACTTAGGTTGCTTCCATGTCTTGGCTATTGTAAATAATGCTGCAATGAACATAGGGGTGCATGGGACTTTTGGAATTGATGATTTCAAGTTCTTTGGATAGATACCCAGTAGTGAGATGGCTGGGTCATATGATATTTCTATTTTTAATTTTTTGAGGAATCTCCATACTGTTTTCCATAGTGGCTGCACCAGTTTGCATTCCCACCAGCAGTGCATGAAGGTTCATTTTTCTCCACAACCTCTTCAACATTTGTCACTTTTTGTTTTGGTTATTTTTGCCATTCTAATGGATGTAAGGTGATATCTTAGTGTAGTTTTGATTTGCATTTCCATGATGATTAGTGAAGATGAGCATCTTTTCATGTGTCTACTGGCCATCCATATGTCTTCTTTGGAGAAACGTCTTTCATGTCCCCTGCCCGTTTTTTGATTGGGTTGTTTGATTTTTTGTTGTTGAGCTGTGTGAGTTCTTTATATATTATGGAGATTAACCCTTTGTCAGATATATAACTTGTAAATATTTTTTCCTAATTGGTGGGTTGTTTTTTATTTCAATCCTGTTTTCCCTTGCCTTGAAGAAGCTCTTTAGTCTGATGAAGTCCCATTTGTTTATTTTTTCTATTGTTTCCCTTGTCTGAGAAGACATGGTGTCCAATAAGGTCCTTTCAATACTAATGTCAAAGAGTGTATTGCTTATATTTTCTTCTAGAAGCCTTATGGTTTCAGGTCTAATCTTTAGGTCTTTGATCCATTTTGTTTATTTTCATGCATGGTGAAAAAGAATGGTCAATTTTCATTCTTTTACATGTGCTGTCCAGTTTTCCCAGCACCGTTTGTTGAAAAGACTTTCTTTTCTCCATTGTATGCCCTCAGCTCCTTTGTCGAGGATTAGCTGTCCACAGATGTGTGTTTTTATTTCTGGGCTTTCAATTCTGTTCCATTGATCTGTGCACCTGTTTTTGTACCAGTACCATGCTGTTTTGATTACCGTAGCTTTGTAGTATGTTTTGAAGTCAGGGATTGTGATGCCTCCAGCTTTGTTCTTTTTTCTCAGGATTACCTTAGCAATTCGGGGTCTTTTGTTGCCCCATAAGGATTTTAGGATTCTTTGTTCTATTTCTGTAAAGAATGTCATTGGGATTCTGATTGGGATGACACTGAATCTGTAGGTTGCTTTAGGTAGTACGGACATTTTAACTATGTTTATTCTTCCGCTCCATGTGCATGGAATGTCTTTCCATCTCTTTATGTTGTCATCGATTTCTTTCAGGAAAGTCTTGTAGTTTTCGTTGTATAGGTCTTTCACTTCCTTGGTTAAATTTACCCCAACGTATTTTATTCTTTTTGTTGTGCTTGTGAATGGGATTGTGTTCTTGAGTTCTTTTTCTGTTAGTTTTTTGTTAGAGTATAGAAATGCTACTGATTTACGTATGTTGATTTTATATCCAGCAACTTTGCTGTAGTTGTTGATTATTTCCAATAGTTTTCCAATGGAGTCTTTGGGGTTTTCTATATATAAGATCATGTCATCTGCAAACAGCAAGAGTTTCACTTCTTCATTGCCTATTTGAATTCCTTTTATCTCTTTTTCCTGCCGAACTGCTCTGCCCAAAACCTCCAGTACGATATTGAATAAGAGTGGTGAGAATGGACACCCTTGTCTTGTTCCTGTTCTCAGAGGGATGGCTTTCAGTTTTTGCCCTTTGAGAGTGATGTTGGCTGTGGGTTTGTCATATACGGCCTTTATTATGTTGAGGTACTTTCCTTCTATACCCATTTTATTGAGAGTTTTTATCATAAATGGATATTGGATCTTGTCAAATGCTTTCTCTGCATCTATTGAGATGATCGTGTGGTTTCTGTCTCTCATTTTGTTAATGTAGTGTATCATGTTGATTGACTTGCAGATGTTGAACCATCCCTGTGTCCCTGGTATAAATCCCACTTGATCATGGTGTATAATCTTTTTGATGCATTGCTGTATTTGGTTTGCCAAAATTTTGTTGAAGATTTTTGCATCTATGTTCATCAGTGATATTGTTCTTTGTGTTGTCCTTGTCTGGCTTTCGGATCAGAGTGATGTTGGCTTCATGGAGTGTGTTAGGGAGTGGTCCATCTTCCCCAATTTTCTGGAATAGTTTGAGAAGGATAGGTATTAAATCTTCTTTGAATATGTGATAGAATTCTCCAGAGAAGCCGTGTGGTCCTGGACTTTTATTTTTGGGGAGGTTTTTGATTACTTTTTCAATTTCTTTACTTGTGATTGGTCTATTCAGATTCTCTATTTCTTCCTGCTTCAGTTTTGGGAGGTTGTTAAGAGTCTAAGAATTTATCCATTTCTTCAAGGTTGTCCAATTTGTTGGCATATAGTTTTTCATAGTATTCTCTTATGATCTTTTGTATTTCTGTGGTATCCGTTGTGATTTCTCCTCTCTCATTTCTAATTTTATTTATTTGAGTCTTCTCTCTTTTTTTCTTAGTGAGCCTGTCTAAGGGTTTGTCAATTTTGTTTATTTTTTCAAAGAACCAACTCTTTGTTTCATTGATCCTTTCTACTGTCTTTTTTGTTTCAATTTCATTTATTCCTGCTCTAATTTTTATTATTTCCCTCCTCTACTGATTTTGGGCTTTGTTTGTTCTCCTTTTTATAATTCTGTTAGGTGTTGTTTGAGATTGCTTATCTGAGATTTTTCTTGTTTATTGAGGTAAGCCTGTGTTACAACGAATTTCCCTCTTAGGACTGCTTTTGCTGCGTCCCAAATGAGTTGGTATGGCATGTTTTCATTTTCATTTGTCTCCAGATAATATTTGATTTCTTCAATGATTCATTCTTTGTTCAGTAGCATGTTGTTTAGTCTCCACAGTTTTGCCCCTTTCCCAGCTTTATTCTTGTAGTTGATTTCTAGTTTCATAGCATTATGGTCAGAAAAGATGCTTGATATTATTTCAAACCTCTTGAATTTGTTGAGGCTTGCTTTGTTTCCCAAGATATGGTCTTTCCTTGAGAATGTTCCATGTGCACTTGAGAAGAATGTATAACCTGTTTTTGGATGGAGTCTTCGATGTATATTTATTAAGTCCATCTGGTCTAGTTTTTCATTTAATTCTATAATTTCCTTGTTGACTTTCTGGCTGGATGATCTATCCATTGGTGTTAGTGGGGTGTTGAGGTCCCCTACTATTATTGTACTGTTGTTGATATCTCCTTTTACTTTCGTTAATAGTTGCTTTACATACTTTGGTGCTCCTGTGTTGGGTGCATAGATATTTATAAGTGTTATGTCTTCTTGGAGGAGTGTCCCTTTTATCATTATAGACTACCCCTCTTTCTCTCTCCTTATCTGTTTTGCTTTGAAGTCTACTTTGTCTGATATAAGTATGGTGACACCTGCTTTCTTATGTTCATTATTAGCTTGGAGTATCGTCTTCCATCCCTTCACTCTGAGTCTGTGTTTGTCTTTGGGGCTGAGATGTGTTTCCTGGAGGCAGCATATTGTTGGGTCTTGTTCTTTGATCCATCCTGTCACCCTGTGCCTTTTGATTGGAGAGTTCAATCCATTTACATTTAGAGTGATTATTGAAATGTGGGGGCCTAATGCTGCCATTTTATCACTTGTTTTCTGGTTCTCTTGCATTTCCTTTGTTTCTCGTCCCATGATTTTTGGACTACCAACTCAGGTAGGTAGTTTTCTATATTGGCTTTCTTCTTATTTGTAATTTGTGTCTTTATTCTTGTTATTTGTTTAGTGGTTACCATGTGGTTTGTATAAAACATCTCATAGATGAGATAGTCCATTTTCCGATAGCCTCTTATTTCCTTAGATTAAGCCATTCCATCCCTTTCCTCTTCCCTTTCTAGGTTGTTATTGTCAGATTTTTTTTTCTTCCTTCTTGTGTTGTGAGTTTGTGGTTAAAATGACAAGATTATATTTATTCTTGGTGTTTCCCTTCCTTTTATCTTTAATGTTATACTTAGCCTTTGCTAACCTGTTCTGATGGAGAGCTGCAACTTTCTGATTTTGTCTTTCTACTTATCTCCTTTGCTCTGGGTTTTGTAACCCCTTTTCTTTTTTGTTTTTTTTCAGGTATGAGGGTCTTCCTGAGCATTTCTTGTAGGGGAGGTCTTGTGGCGATGAACTCCCTTAATTTTTGTTTATCTGGGAAAGTTTTTATTTCTCCATCATATTTGAAGGATATTTTCACTGGATAGAGTATTCTTGGCTGCAAGTTTTTGTCTTTCAGAATTTTGAATATATCATTCCACTGTCTTCTAGCCTGTAAGGTATCTGCTGAGAAATCTGCTGACAGCCTTATGGGGGTTCCTTTGTAGGTTATTTTCTTCTGCCTTGTTGCCCTTAGTATTTTCTCTTTTTCATTGACTTTTGCAAGCTTCACTACCATGCGCCTTGGGGTTGGTCTTTTTACAATGATAAACTTTGGAGATCTATTAGTTTCTGTCACATGGAATTCCATCTCTCTCCCCAGGTTTGGGAAGTTCTCAGCCATTTCTTTGAACAGGCTTTCTGCCCCCGTCTCCTTCTCTTCTCCCTCTGGGATGCCTATAATCCTTATGTTGCATTTCCTAATTGAGTTGGATATTTCTCGGAGAGTTTCTTCATTTCTTTTTAGTCTTAGTTCTCTCTCCTCCTCTATCTGCAGCATTTCTATATTCCTATCCTCCAAATTACTAATTCTGTCTTCCATATTATCGACCCTACTGTTCAGAGAGTCCAGATTTTTCTTAATCTCCTCCATTGTGTTCTTCATCTCCAACATTTCTGATTGATTCTTCTTTATAGTATCAAGGTCTTTTGTGACATAGCTCCTGAACTCATTGAGTTGTCTATCTGTATTCTCTTTTAACTCATTGAGTTTTTTAATGATGACTATTTTGAATTCTTAATATGTTTTTTCATACTGCTTGATGGCATGGATTTGTGCCTCCACATAGAGATAGAGTTTAGTTACCACTTCTACTTGGGGGCGGGGGCAGCAGCTGTGTAATCTGCACTGACCAGGATCCCTGTCAGCTGTTGCTGACTGGACCTGGGCCCCTCCTCGTGATCACAGTGGCCCTGTGGAGTCTCTCATCAACTGAGGAGATAATCACAAGTGGGCCTCGGGTTGCTGGTACCTACTGTCACAGACGGCCTAGACGCACTCCCTCCTTAGGGTCTGCAGCAGTGTTATGGGCTTTCACAGTGGCCGGGAGCAGGTTCACCTAGATTCGCAGCTCTGTCACTGTCAGGGCCCACAAGATCTCATTTGTCCACTACAGGCCACAGCAGAGCTATGAGTATCTACTGCAGTCTGTGGTTAGCTCACCCAGCTGTGCTACTTCTGCTCCAGGGCCTTCCAGACTTGTGATTGCCGGATGGGGCCTCTCCACTAATGCTGTGCAGAGGCTTTCCCTGCAGTTGCCATGGGACCACGGACTTTTCCCCTGGACCAGGGAACAGTCTCACTGGGGCTCCAACTTGCCACTGCCCACTCACACGGTCTCTCTGGGTCTCCCTTGCCCCCTCACGGCCACAGCAGGACTTTGTGTGTTAGAAGCTGCTGGTGAGTTGCTGTGCTGGCCAGGGTCCTTTTGCCCCAGGGCCTCCCAGTGTTCTGAATGCTGGGCAGGACCTCTCCACTAACACCAAGTAGAGGCTTTCCCTGTGGCTGCTGTGGGACCATGGATTTTCCTGCTGGGCTAAGGAGCAATTGCAGGGGCCTTAGGTAGGGTTATAGTCACCTGTTTCCACCATCACGCCACCAATGCATGTACACACCCACCCTTGATGCTGTGGTGATGGTATGAGCGTGTCAGCTGGTAGAAAGTCGCTTGCAGGTACTAGGCTGTCCAGGGGTCAGAGAGTTTTCATCTATCTCCACCTCCTCCCAGAGGGAAGTCTGTCCACTTTCCTATGTATAGCAGTGTGGGTATCTCAGACTTCCTGAGACGCTGTGTGGATATCCTTTGTTGACTGATGAATGTCCAATTAGTTGTTGTTCGAAGGGGGAAAGACAAAGAAATCTGCTCACTCTGCCATGTGGCTGATGTCACTCACTGCAGAGATTTTTAAAAAATATTTACTTCTGGACCTGATGGCCAGAAATTTTGATTCAGTTGTTGTGGGCTGGCACTGAGGCTTTATTTTTTTCAAAAGCTGTTCAGGTGAGTGTCATCTGCAGCCAAGATTGATTGAGAATCACTGATGAAGGCCCTTGTAGATCCCTTAAGGATGAGTTTTGAGCAGAGGGGCACTTCAGCATTCTGACTGATGTGTGCAGACTAGAATAAAGTTGGTGGTCAGGGCATAAGGAGAAAAGCAGGAGAGAGACCAGTTAAATGAGATGAGCACCTTAATGAAAAGTGTAAAAGACAGTCATGGGAAATAATTGAGTATTAAGTTATATGCCCAGTGAACCAATAGCGTGACTTAAAATTTGAAAAGGGAAAAAATTGTGGGTGGGCTAAAATAGTCAGAGAAGGATTTCTGGAGGATGTGAGTCTTTAAGCTGAAGTTTGAAGAATGGACAGGGTTTCTCTAACCCATAGAAAGAGTTTGTCTAAATGCCAAATGGTGCATTTCAGCAAGGGGAGTGGCACATACACAACCATCAACATGGGAAGTGAGCCTGACTTGTTCTGAATCCTGATAAAGAACTGGTCAGGCTTGTCTTAGTTGATAGTGAGAAACAAGGTGAGCGAGCACAGAGGGGACCAAATTAGGGAGGGACTTGGAGAAGACTTCTGAGTAAAGAGTGATGTGATGGAAGAGGTGTTTAGCACTCTGTAGGACCACGTAGGATGGATTCTGGGTGGGAAGATAGAAAGCAGAAATCCAGGTAGGATACTGTGGAAGTCAACTCAGTGAGGGGTGTAACAAGGGCCCAGACTACAATAAGGTAGATGTGTTAATGAAGAGGAAGGAACAGATATGCCAGACATTTTGAAGGAAGACACTCGAACTCAGTAACTAAATAAATGAATAAATGAGGGAGAAGAAAGAAAGAGTCCAAGACATTGATGAGTTTTGGCCTCAGAAAGACCAGAAGGAGGAGAAATTACTTCGGTTGTCTGAATATTCACAGATCTTTCTTTCTGTGGGTTCTTGCAGCCTATTAACCATACTAACTCAACTTCCATTGGCTTTTCTCCCACCTGTATTATGCTTGCTTTTAAGCCTCAATGCAGAAGACAAGGACTTAAATCTGCATAACAACCTTACTCTTGTTTGCTGTGCTTTTCCGATAATCTCCCATAACTGACTGCCCCCACCCCCAACATCCTCCTTTGTCTTTAACTGAGGATGGTATTTGAGATGAGAGCTTACACCATTTTGGTGAGTTGCTCAGTTTGCCTTATCCCTCCCATGTGTACATGTTATAAAGTTGTGTTTAATTTTCTCCTGTTATTCTGTCTCATGTGAATTTAATTTGTTGTCTGGCCAAAAGGACCCAGAGTGCGGAGAGGGAATGTCTTTCTCCCCTACAACTTCAGCGCATGAATTTTGGAGGTGGGTGTGTAGTGGGGTGGATAGACACAATTCAGCCCATAACAAGGTCTCCACAAGAAGAGCATTTGAAAGTGATGCTTCACCAAGTCCTACTCCCAAGAATGGCATTGGTGTTTAAGCCAGCAGAGTCCTCTCCCAGTGTTTCTACAGCTGCCAAATCTCAAGGTGCAAAAGCACCTTGTGTCCTCCTCGGTCCTTTTCTTGCCAGAGGCCTCCTGTGCTCCCCATACTACCACATCCTCTACCACACTTGGTCACTGAGCTCTGGATCCCATGGTCTCTTCTTGAGGTAGTGTCTTCACCTTCACTCTCAGCCTCTCTTTTTCACAATGCTCAGAGATGAGTACCACAGCTTGGTTGGTGGTGGCCTTATGTGGCCTGCCCACCTGAGGGTATACTCAGCCACTTGTCCACTCCCGAGAGGGAAGCTTGGTTACTGGCATATGACTAAAATGTCTGGCTCCATCTCCCTTGAGGATGAATTCATTTCCCTATGACTCTATAGCCCCGCATCCTTCTACTTTACTTGACATGCTCAGATAGGTATGAACACCCGACTGTAAACTATGCTTAAGCTCAAGCTATAATTTGTGTGTCTACATTTTCCTGTGAAATATATCTTTTCATAGATTTTTAAATTGAGAGATTTTTAAGTCTATGACAGGCATCTCATATGTTTTCTTATGGTGTCCTTTTGCAAGATCTTTGCTGTTTGTGTACCCTAGCCTTCTGTCACAAACTAGGATGGAAGTTCATGGAAGTTTCGAAAGAAGAAAGAGATAAAGGAAGTGAGCAACCAAGTGAGTGACTACTCTGTGAAGGTAGGGGCCATGTATGTTCATTCACCAATGTGTGCTCAGTGCATATATGGATGACCGACACATAGTAGGAACTCAGTGAAGGTTTGTGTTGTTGAAAGGCACATGTGGCTATAGTAAGCACTAGTAGAAGACAGAGAGTCAATAAGTAACTAACATTTTGTAGCTCAAACCAGGTTTTCTGGGTACGTTTTTAGACCAGGACACACTGGAAGTCTTAGCCCTCCACAGTTGAGCCTACTCTAGGTCTCTGTCTGAAAACTTCCATAGACATGGTCATAGTCACAGCCATGGGCATAGTCACAGCCAAGCCATGCACACAGACACAGATGTGCACGTGCATATACTCATATCGTGGTGCTTTGTCTTCCATGGATCACATGGAAGCGAAAGAAATGTGAAAATGGGACATTCTGCTCACTAAGGGCATCTTTGTCTCATTTCCAGCATCTCCCTACCACCATGACACAGTGTATGGGTGCAGCATGACATCATGGTGTCCTGGATGCTGGCTTGGAAGTAGTGGCCATCTTCCCTGAGCACACGGATGGTCCAGTACACATTATCCTGGATTCTGTAAGCCATATTTTTTATTGTTGCCACTTCACTGGTTCATGCTGTAGGAAGAATTAAGGCATTTATGCACCCATGCTGAAGAAGAACTCAGACATTCCTCAAATACAGGATATTGGGTTGACTTTCAGAACATTTTCTTATTGACATATTGCTTTTGTATCTGAATGTGGTCCCTGATGTACAAGTCTATCCCTTTGCACACATAGATCTCAAACCTTTTCCGAGTCTGTAAGTCTCTTTGAATAATCTAGCCTTGGGTTACGACCCAGATGTTTAGCCTTTTGGAACTTGCTGCTGGCTTGAACCTTACAGTCTTTAAAGGCGTCCTTCCTGATGATTTTATTGATAGCATTAATAATCCTTCAACCTCACACAAACTCGTATGATGCATTTTCTTAGTATTTGATGCTTTATGTTTTTGTCACCAATTTAAATAATTATTCACAACTATGTATTGATGCATGATCCTGAGAGAAACCTCTCGCCCATTCTTTTCTTCCCTCTCAAGGAACCAAGTTTCAATTGTAGCAAAACCTCCCCCTGTTTGTGGGAGTCTTACATGAAAAGTGACTTGATGACTCAACAGCAGCAACCAGAGGAGAAACATGTCTCCTATTACAATCAGACACGCACAAAAGCCTGGAATCGTGTGATGCATCGTTTCAGGCATAATGCTTAAATTCCCTGCTCCAGTCGGAACATTCCCCTCAACCCTGAGTCAGGAGCCTGGGATATTTTATTGTGAGTTTGGATTTGATTTATGACCACAGGGAGCAGAAGAAAGATGGGAAAATAAATGATAGAATTTATAGAAGGGAAAATGAGATAGATGAAAGAGAAAAATATAGATCATGAAGATAATAAGGAAGAATAACAGCACAGGCGATGTATAGATCCATGAGAAGGTTGTGTGTGAGGCTTGCGAGATATTTCTAAGCTTCTGGAAGACCCCAAAGCAGGCTCCTTCAGTGTGACAACTAGGGTACGTACAGGGGTGGTGAATGTGAGGGTAAAACTTCCCAGAAACAACAACAACAGCAAAGCTCTTCTCGGAAACCACATCAAGGAGCATAAATACAGTCATGTGCTGCATAACGACATTGCGGTCAGACAGACCGCATAGATGACACAAGATTGGTACCATATAGCTTAGGTGTGCAGTAGGTTATACCATCAGGTTTGTGGAAGTACACTCTATGATGTTCGCACAACGACGAAATCGCCTAACGACACGTTTCTCAGAATGCATCCCCATTGCTAAGTGACATGTGACTGTCTCGCTCTTCTGATTTCATTCACACCAGGAATAAATGTCTATGCAAGGGATTCTCAACCTTGGCACTTTTGACATTTGGGGCCAGATAATTCTTTGTTGTGGGGCTGTCCTGTGTACTGTAGGATATTTAGCAGCACCCCTGGCCTCTGCCCACTAGATACTGGCACCCTTCTTCCCAGCTGTGACAAGCAACAGTATCCCCAGACATTGCCCAATGTTAATCGCCAGCATTGCCCCACCAGCTGATAACCACCGGCCTACAAGATAGGGAGAGGAGAGGAATAGAAATGGGAAGAGAATTCATATTATTCTGCTTGGTTTCACCCCAGGTAAGGATGTCCGGCAGTAAGCAAATATGTTGAATGATTATCTTAATAGGACTGAATTTTAACTTGGCTTTTGACAACTTTTCTTCCCAGCTTCTTGGCTCCCCCAACTATGCACATTCTTTCCTCTTTCACTGAACCTGTTCCAATAGCTGTGCGTCCTCCTTCATTCACCTTTGACTATCACCCGTTTGATTCCACTGTGGGGGTGCTGTTCTGTCCTACTGTGAAAGCCTCCTTTCTGTTCCCTGTGATCTCCCTAGATGTGTAGATTGCAAAACCCAGCTATTGACAAGGAGCTTAGACAACAGGAAGACTCATTAGCAAACCCTTTGAAGTGTGCAAACGAGGCGATGGCAGACGCCTTCTTCTTTTCCTTCTTCTTCCCTCTTTCTTCCCATCTTCCATTCCAGATGCCAACAGTGGGAATTGGCAAAGCAATGAAAGTGAAGGATGACATCAGGAAAGAAATAAGTCTTTAGAAGGAACACCAAGAAGACTGCCTGTGCTTCCTCTTCTCACTGGGCAAAGAGCCCAGCAGGCAGCAGCCTGGACCATAACCTGGGGCCCAGGGTCTAAAGGTGGGGGAGGCACTCTGAGAACAGACCTCATGTGACTGTGGGAGATGGTTATGGCTCTGTGTGGGGGTGGGGAAGACGTACAAGCCTGAGTGATCAGCCGTGAATGTAATAAGCTATGGCCTGAAGTGTGCAGGAGCGGAGCAGCTCATCTCTATTCCAACCTTCTTTTTTTCTTTGAGGAAGATTAGCCCTGAGCTAACTGCTGCCAATCCTCTTTTTGCTGAGGAAGACTGACCCTGAGCTAACATCCGTGCCCATCTTCCTCTACTTTATATGTGGGACGCCTGCCACAGCATGGCGTGCCAAGCAGTGCCATGTCCGCACCCGGGATCCGGGCCACCAAAGCGGAACGTGTGAACTTAACTGCTGCGCCACCGGGCCAGCCCCCAATATTCCTTTTAACACTTGGCTGAAACAGTCAGTTTAGAGCCTGCAGCTGCTGTCTCTCCTCTCTGCCTTTCAGAAGCTGCTCCTACTCTTGGCCAGTGGACCTCGCTTCCCAGCGAGAATGACCTGCTTGTTCACCTCAGGGAGTCCTGACTCCACGCCAGCGCTCTGGGAAAGAGAAAAGTCTAAGGGTGCATTCTGATATTTAGTAAACGTGAAGAGGCTGCTCTCCGACCTCGCCTTATTCAACACGGGGAGGCGAGTGGTTACATGAAAAGAGGTAAGACCAGGAATTCCACTGTCGGCTGGAGAGGATCAATGAGGAGCACACCCCGACAGCACTTAAAACCCAAGGTGAAATAGTGGAATATCCGGGCCTTCGTGACATCTAGGCAGCTCCCTCTTCCTGAGGCTCTTCAGGATTCCACATCTGACTGAAGTCTGTGCAAATCTTCATACCCTTCGGTTTACACACAGGAGTTTTTGCTGGGGAGAAACCAGGCCCTTCACGAACACTATTTTGAATGTCATCCCAGCAGATACACTTCAAAGGATGGGCTGGCAATAAGGCTTTGGGCTAGTGACCTCACGTGGGGCATCTGGAAAATGCCTGCCAAATCTGGAGGTGAAAGGCCCCAGGGCACTGGATGTCCTCACCTGGTGTCTGGGAGGCAGTGAGCGCCGCACGGTGCTGAGCCCACCTTCAGCCTGATGGTGACAGGAGGTCCATCTGACACAGCAGCCACACAAGGGGTCAGTTTGCAGTCCACGTGCCCCTGAGCTGCAGATAGCCTGTGTCAGCTCCGCCTGCTCTCCAGGTGCACACCAGGCCTCTTTAGATTCCAGGAACAAGCCCTCCGTCTTTAAATAACATGGTCTCCCTTCTGATGAGCAAATCTGAAGCTACTTACCACTTATGCCTTGTTAAAAATTGTGTTATTTTTATTACAAATGCTTAGAGGTTTATTGATGAGAAATTTTAGAAAATATAGAGAAGCAAAACAAAACAAAGGAAAATCAACCGTAGTCCCAGGCTGCCATGCAAAGACAATTATTGGTAACATTTTGTCTATATTCATCCGGTTTTGTTTTTTGCAAAGACGGACATTTTTAAAGAAAAGTCATTTGCTACTTTAACAATTTCCTGAAATCATTATGCTTTTTGGAAGGTATCACATGTGGGATAGGTGAGTGTGGTCTCAGAACAACGCTCCTCAAACTTCCATATGCATCGTACTCACTTCGAGAGAAGTTTTATAAAATAGAGATGCCTGGGTTCTGACATAGGGATCCTTTCTTTTAAATTGGTCTTGGATGTGGCCTGGAAATCTGAATATCTGAACGCTCCCTGGATAATTACAGTGTGCTACCCGGCTCAGACGCTCACTCCTAAGTCCCCCTGCTGCAGGCCTCTTTCACGGGCAAGCCCTGGCCTCTCTGGATCTTCATCAGCCTTCCTGTCATATTAAAAGCTAGCAGCGGCCAGAGATGCTGCTAAATATCCTACAGTACACAGGACAGCCCCACAACAAAAGAATTATCTGGCCTAAAATGTCAAAAGTGCCAAGGTTGCGAATCCTTCGAATAGACATTTATCTCTCCCTGTCTCTTCTCACATGTAGAGAAACCTTGAGTTCACACAGATCCTCCACCTCCGCTCTGACAGTACAGGGCCTCTTCTGGCCTCCCCGCTTTCACGCTAATGCTCGTCTTCTTCAGTGGTGAGAAACGCGGCTCCCAGTGGCACTTCCTTTGCTCAGTCTCCTCTATGTCACCAGTCTCTACACTGGCCACTCCGGGGCCCTCCCCAGCAGGTCCTCCCCTTGGCCCCATCCCCCTGAGCTGGCAGGTCGCCTCTTCAGCCTGCCATGCTCCTCACCCTATTCCACTGGCTGCCTCTTTGACCTCCTCCAATGCATATTTTTTACATAAAATTAAAAAATGGAAGCAAAGGGAAGAGCAGAAATTTTAATTTGAACATGGTTACATGCTTACAGAATATTTTTTTCTCTAATTTGTGGCTCTCAAAAGTATTTAGAAAGAAGAGTTATATACACATCTGGAGGGTAGAAGGGTTAGGGTGGGGCGGGGACGAGGATTTGAAAGAGATCTGCCGGGATTCCCAGAAGCTGTCCCCCCTCCAGCAGACAACCACTTCTCTAGTTGTAAAGACTGTTTGTAAAAGTTCCCCGTCTACCACCGAAACTAAAATAAATAGAATGTGTATTTTTTGCATTCTATGACAATGATCATAAAATTTGTCATAAATTTAATATCAGCTTTCTCAGTGGAAAAATTCCCTTTGCCTTAAATGTATGTATCAGACAGGATAGACCAGGTTATGCTGCAGTTACAAATAAACCCCACAAATCTTACTTAATGTGAGAATGGTTTATTCCTTTTTCATGGCACAGGTGAGCACAGGGTGGGCAGCCGCCTGGCAGTGGGGATGACGGGAGGACGCGGCCTCCCGGCTCAGGGCAAGAGAAGAACGGAGGAGGCACGCAAGGTGCTGACTGCTTCCACCTGAAAATGACGCAAGACTGCAGCTCCTATTTCACGGCCCAGAAAACTGCAAAGAAGCTGGGGAATGGGAAGAATCCAGGGGTTTTGAGTGAACACCGGCATTCTCTCCAGACTGTGTCATTCCCTACTCTCAAATGTGTTCAAATAAGGGGGCTACGTATGACTTGGAATTGAGGAAACATGTTATTGCTAAAACGCTTTAACTCAAATAGAAGTAAAAAACATTAGCTTCAATTAGAAATTTAGCAAATTTTGTTGTATTTTTAAAGTTAGAAACTTTTTTAAAAAATTACACCTATTTTATGTTGTTTTATTTTCCTCAAAAGTTGGTAAACTCATGTTCAGCATATCCATCAAGCTGGACTTTTTTCTCATGAATCTTGCATGCTGTGGGAAAATGTCTGCCTTCTCTCAAGCAAAATTCTCCCCATTGCAGACGTTATGCAGAGCCATGCAAGAACTGTTTCTAAGGCCCGGTCTTTTTGTCAAGCATGCTATCAGAAGGACTCCCTTTTAAAGAGCTTGCCTTATAAAGTGGACATAGAATGACCTAATTCTAATGGAATTTTAGTTGATTCAAGAAGCAAATGTAGGGATTTAGCTAGAAATTGTCATGAGGTTGCTCCCATAGAAACCTACGAGGGGATTAAGCCCAAATGTGGCCACAAATAAGAAGCATTCTGAGCCACAAGCTGCCCTCTCCATGTGGCCCTTCCCTGCACTGCTCGCTGAGGGGCGAGTCCCCGCCCGGGCTCCTCTCCAGAACCTTGTGAGATGCTGAGAACACATACCACATTTTTATAGTCAGGGAATCAATGTCAGTTGTAGCTTAGGGCATGTTAGGGCTGTAGGAACATATAAAATTATACAGGGAGTGAACCAGCCCCAGAACAATAGAAAGAGAGGCCACGTGGTTTTATATTAGTGATTAATAAGAGAAATGCACTTTTTATTTATCCTGGGGTCATGCCAGCTCGTGGGCAGTAGGTGGGTGTGTGAGGCCCTTTGTGGGAAAATCAGCACAGAGGATAAGTGTGCAGGAATTACCTTCTTCCTTTGACCAGGGCAGGCAGCCTACCTGCAGAAAAGCCGGTCCATTATGCATCTCTGCTTTGCCCCCTCCTTTCAGGGAGTTGCAAACGTGGAAAAAGAGTGACTTGCCTGGATTGATAGCATCATGGTCTCTAAGACCCACGAGAAAAATTCTTACCCTCGGAGTCAAAGGCAGAGGGAACAGCTGGCACAAACTCTCATGTAGGCAGCACCGAAGCTCCACCAGGGAAGCCACATGAGGTAAACAAAGGAGGCCCTGTCACCGAGCCGGAGTCTGCACTGTCCTTCACAAAGCACTTTATGCCCACTGTCTCCCGATCTCCTCTCCACAGCCCTGTGAAGGAATGAGCTCCAGTGCTCTCATCCTCTGCCTGATAGGGAAACAGGAAATGCAGGAACTAGACGAGCTCACCAGCAGACAGCTAGTGGAGGTCAAGGCTGGTCATCAGGTCTTCACACTCCGAAGCTGTGATGGCATTTTTGGTCCCTCTGCTCAGGTTTTCTCACTCTGTCACAGAATTGAATGCCTCCAGCATCTGGGGGGCGGGGAAGGGGCAGACAAGGGCGGCAGCCAGAAGCTAGCTAGGCTCTCCCCAGGGGGCAGGGGAGGGGCCTGGAGAGAGGCTGTGACAGCTCCAGGTGCCCAGGCTCACTCGCCTCCCTCAGACCCTCGCCCTGTGAATCCAGGCCCAGTGCCACCTGACCCTCCGGCTTTCCGGAGGGCCAGACATCCAGCGTCTTGAAAACTTCCTAGTGTTAAGTGTGTTGGCAACTACTTCGACTTGTGTTTTAAGTCACACACCTGTGAACTGAATTTGGTTGACAGGTTGTGACTTTCCCTTGGAGTATGTCTGGACAGAGAGACCAAGGATGAATAGAAGGCCAAAAAGGGGACGGGGACCCTAAGAAAATGACAAAGCTGGACATCTCTTTGGAAAGGTAAAGATCTGAAATGAGGTGAAAACAAAGGAAATGATCAAAATGGGAGTAATTGTCCTTTGTCTTGTCCCTGCAGAAGAGAAGTTCCGGGCAGACCTTTGGCGCTGAGCCTCGTAGCAACAGCCTGCTCCTTGGCTCAACTGGTGGAAACAAGTTGCCGAAGATGAAGGAAGATAGAGAAGAAGTTGCTGGGTAAGACTGTGTAAATAGACTTAAGAATTTTGAACATTTAAGATGCCAATAAACACAACAAAAACAGCAAGAGAAGATGGAGAGGTGGTGTAATTACTATGAAAATTGCAAGCATCCGGTAAACGCTTGCTACATCGTGCGCCTGATGAGATGCTTACCATTGTTATGCCCATATTCAAATGAGGAAACAGAGTCACTGGGCTCCTCCTCAGGGGAGACACAACGTTCCTGGTGGGGTTCTTGTCTAGGCATGATTCTCTAATCTAATCCGGGTAGACAAAGTCTTGACCAACAACACAGTGATGCGGATTTTTATCAATGTCTGACCACCCATCAACTAACAAGTGAGTCTTTTCAGAGGACATGCTAAGTAATCAACAGATCATGACCCTCACCGGCCAGGAAACTGGGGTGAGAAGATTTCCACTGAGGAAACAAGAGCGGACAATAAAATCACCACCTTCAGGCCCACCTGAGAGCGGTGAAGAAGTAGCGTTTAGGCCAGGGGACACCAGCCTGATTTTGTACAATGAGAGTTTAGGTTTCAACACCCCTTCAAGCTTTTCAAAGAAATAGCAAGTTGTCAAAATAAATTTCAGTTGAGCAACTTTCTCCTGACATCATCAGATGAATGAATAGAGGCATGCAAGCGAGCGGAGGGGAACAAGTGTGCAATTCTCGGTCTTCTCCGTTCTCGTCTCTGTCCATCACAGAAAGGCCTCTGCTGCCTCAGGCTCCTGGCTGCCTGTGAGCGGTGATGCAACGCGTTGGCGGTGACATGATGCTGCTACACTCTGCTCTCTTCAGCAACGCCCGTGGGCTTGTTTCAGGTGGACTTGACGAAACTAGAGGAGAAGACGGATTTTTGAAGGAAATATAATAGTCCAAAATGGCACTTGTTCAAGTTTCACAATCACAAACTAAGAGGAACGTGTGTATAAGGCTTGTCTGAGGCCTCACCAGCTGGGCAGTTAGCTCACATCGGAACAGGCCTGGGCTTGCCGTCAGAAGCAGATGCTCTGCAGCAATTCAATGTTAAATCAAACCGACGTTAAGAACAATCTACAGAGATCTATCCAGCTTCAATTACATGGCTGCCCTCAGAATCCGTCTAAATGCATGCTGGCCTTGTTGTCTTAAAACTGCATTGGTTGGTAAAAAGTACAAAAAAACCCTTAAATCAATAAATTAAAAGAAGAAAGTTTCTCCTGCCTGTAAAGGAGAAAGCAGGCCAGCTCGGAGTCTGGCCCAGTGAGTGCTGGAGACGGGTGGGTGACCGCGGACCAACAGTCTGTCTCAGAGCCGCCGCATTGTCGCCGCGAATCCAGTGAACAGAAGGACACACGTCATCGTCGGGACGCCTGCTCGTCCGCAGAGTGGATAAAGTCCTCTGACGTCTTCGAGTGCCGTAGAAAATAAAGATACTCGAGAGACATCAGCTGGAACCTGAGAAATTTTCCCTGCCACTTCCTGGAATGTTCTAGGATGCGGCGCTTGGCTGACTGGAGGGCTGAAACAGGAGCGGCGGGTTTCAGGGCTGCGGTCCAGCGAGAGCCGCTGTGCCTCCCCGTGAGGACACACCCTCTGCAACCACAGACGTCAGAGCGCCGACCGCCTCCCTGGAAGCACGGGCTGGTCCGGAGCAAGGCCAACCCTGAGCACCTTCCTCATCAAAGCCAAGAGCACGTGGCGCTCGACCTGGTCGTTTAGAACACCACCAACAGACAAGCATGTTTCTGGAAAACGGAGTGCTGGTTAGGCAGTGAACTTTGGAGAAAAATCTCCACACTATACACTGCATGCATCTGGCGTGTGTGTGAGCGGGGTATGGATGTATATGTGGTGTGTGTGTGGTGTGTGTGTATGTGTGTGTGTTGTGTGTGTGTGTTGGGTGTGTGTGCTGTGTTTGTGTGTGTCATGTGTGTACTAGTGGTGTGTGTGCTGTATGTATGTAGTTTGTGTGTGGTGTGTGTGGTATATGTGTGGGTGTATGATGTGTGTATGTGTGTGATGTGTGTGGTGTGTGTGGTGTGTGTGTATGATGTGTGTGTAGATGTGTGTGGTGTAGGGTGTGTGTGGGGTGTGTGGTATGTGTGTGTGTGTGTGACTTTCCAAGTTGTCAGCATGTCGGGGAGCAGACATCCCTCTTGGTCAGGGCTCAGTCACTGGTAAAGAGCAGTGGGGAGAAAATAACAGAAGGTAAAACCAACACAGGCGAACAAAGATTGACTCACTGAGGAAAATTGTCTCCAAAGATAACATTCTTGAAAAATAGATAACTCAAGGTGATAGTGAAATCATCAGGAACACTAAAGTAGACCTTTTTGATAGAAAATAATTTCCTGAATTCTTTTTTTTAATTTTAGTGATGATTTGTATAATACAATTCTGAAAAGTGCTATACCAGGTCCTGAGAAGGCACAGCTGAATTCACAGTTATCCTTACGGGAGATTTTTTCCTTTCCATTGAAAACAGTCTACTCAAAAAACTGGTCAGTATTGTGTGTTGTTGCACAGATGCGGTTTGTAGCCGTGCTTGCTGTTCTAGATGTAGGAGCAAGAAGCGCGCTTGAGTTCTCGCGGTGGACAGGGATTTGTACCGAGGCCATACGTGTGCCGGAACTGGGGTGGGACAGACATCAGGAACCGAAGCAAGCAGTCCTCTCTCACTCTCTCTGACAGCTTGGCAGGTCATAATTTGTGTGTGTGTGTGTCCACGTGTTCAGCAAATGCCTCCTTGTCAGACACAGACTCTCTCTGCCTGGTCCTGGCACAGAATCTCTTCTAAGATGAATGGAGATAGTTTCACTGCATTTCCCGACATCCAGCAGATTAAAAATTGTTAATTTCCAAAGGTTTATTTTGCACTATGCAGAGAATTTAACACATGTTTTATCCTAAAAGGATTGTGAAAATGGAGCTTATTTCTCCTTACTGCCTAACATTCTTGGATAGTTGTAGTGACATATCTCTGATCTCCCTGAAAGATAAAAATAACATTATCTCCTCAGATAATTGATCAACGAAGTCTGTCATCACAGCGAGCCTTTGATGTATTATCAGTGGCCCCATCTATGGTAATTAAACTAGAGATAAGTGTTAGGAGCTACATCATCCCTGTGCTAAGTGGTAGTGACTTGTGGTTTTTCTCTGTTTACCATTTCTCAGAAGATAAATCACCCATAATTTGTTGGTTCAAGTTCTGAGTTGAAGCCCATCAGTCATGTGGAACAGCATGGGGTGGACAGTGAAGGGACCTCAGTCACCTGCTCTTGGTCCCGGGATCACTCCTCAGGGCAGAGCTGAGCTTCTAAATGCCCATTTCAACCTGGACAGGCTTAGAAATCCTTGAAATTTAAAATGAACTCATCTCAGACCTCTCTAAGTGACGCTTAACATCTTCAAGACTCCTACAGAGGAGGGCCTGAGGCTAGCTTGTCACTGATCCCCTCTGTCTCTGAAGTGGGGTAGCTGTGCCTTGTAGGGCTCTGCTTGTAAATCTGTGTGATAAGCCAGATGTTGGCAGGTGTTTGCAAGCTCGTTTTGCAGCATTTGGTGGCTGTCTGCTGTGGTTTCCCAAGGGCACAGCTTATCCGTGAACTGCTTTGGCGCAGGTCCTCCTGCCTCCCGATTGTCCTCGCTGTCATCCCTGCCAAACCTGCCGGCAGAGCCTGCACGACCAGATAACGCTAGTCACCACGCCCGCTCTACCCCCGCTCCCGTATCTGTCGTTCAGATGCATGAATCTACATGGATGTGCTTACGGCAACCCAACAGGCTTGAGCCAGTTCTGGCCCCGGGTGTCCCACATCCTGGGAACCCTCCCCCGAATCCTGCTTCCCTGTGCAGCTGGTAAACATTGCCTATGAAATCGAAGCACTCCAAGCGGCCGTCGAGGGCAGTGGCAGCAGCCCAGGCTCCAGAAAGCACCAAGCTCAGGAGAAGAGAACCGGAACCAGAACCAGAACAAACAGCAGGAGCCAAAGAAAACGTCGCTGTTCCCTTCTCTCTACAATGGACCAAGAGGTTTCAAACACTGCTGAATCAGAAGTCTAATTCATTGGACTTTTCAGAGTCCAACTCAGTGCCTTCAAAGAGCTTAGGAAATCCATCTTACTGTGTCATTTTCATTTCATCCTCTAATACAGGCAAATGAATCCCAAACTAAACAATATTTCTTAAGATTTCACGTGCACGTTCAGAGCCATTGATGGCCAACCTGCTGGGTGCCAATACAAAGAGGGTGAAGACCCGCAGCTGCCTTTAGGGAAGCTGCAGGCTGGAAAGACTTACAACATGCCTGTGAACGGCACAGAAGGGCAGACAATGTGGCCATATCAATGCAACAGACAAGCATCACAGGACTCGGAAGGGACCAGGCTCTCTTTCCCAGTCATGAAAAGTGATGTTTGAGCTGAGCCTTGCTGTGTAAGGTTGTTGATCAGCTCATGGAGATAAGGGGTAACATTTCAGGGGAAAGAAATAGCTTGTACCAACAGCACGTGTACACACTCAAGCAGGCTTTTGCCTGCTACACAGTAGGTACTTAGTAACTGCTGTGTTGTTGAATGGGGCAGTAAATGTCTGCAAATTAGCAAGAGCTGTGTCATTTGTCAGAGACTTCAGTTTCAGTTACTCCAGCCAGGGAAAGGCACAAACAGGGTGACATAGAGCTTATTCAAGGAAGCCATGTTTAAACCTTCCCTACATTGGAGCAGGCTCAGCAGACTATCTTTGTTAGAAACCAGAGGTTAGAGTTAAGTTCGCGCGCTCCGCTGCAGGCGGCTCAGTTTTTCATTGGTTTGAATCCTGGGCACTGACATGGCACTGCTCAGCAAACCATGATGAGGCAGCGTCCCACATGCCACAACTAGAAGGACCCACAACAAAGAATATAATACAACTATGTACCAGGGGGCTTTGGGAGAAAAAAAGGAAAAAAATAAAATCTTAAAAAAAAAAAAAAAGAAATCAGAGTTTACACTTTCAGGACACTTTTCTCCTGTGCATTTCTGAGCAGAACTTTGGGTGTTTTCTGTGAGGAAGTCACTGCTGTCTTCTTGGCAGAAGAACATCTGGGAGTCACCCTAGGCCATGTGGCAATAGGGGTTGCAACACTGAACCATTTACTCTGACACTAAGAGCCCTGCAGATATGGCCTCACCATCCAATTACCAGGATGACTAGGAAAGGCAATTACCTCTCCTTGGCCCTCATTAAATAAAATCCACAACTGCCACATGGCACAGCATCATCCATGTGTAACCAAAGCTCATCAACAGCCAAAAGGGTGTGGCTTGGGAGAAGAGTGCAGGTGGAAAGGAGCCAGGAGGTAGGTTACTAGAGTGATTTTCCTCACCGGGTTCAATACTCAAAATGGTCCTAAGAGCCAACACATGCCTCCTGCCACTACAAAGCCAGATGCAGCTACCACGGGGGGCTTGGGTATTGCCCAACTCAAGAGGTCTTAGCATCATCAGGCTGGAGAACATAGGATGGGAAAAATTAGAAAATATTAGCACTAGAGGGGACCACGGAGGTCATATACAGGAATGATTTCCAATGTATATGCTCTGGATCTTGGGATGTCCAAGCAAAGCTGTGGGTTGTTAAATCCCTAGGTGTAGCAAGAAAGGACGTCTATTGGGAATCACCAATGTGACCTAATCTCACTTTTTAGCTGAAGAGACTAAGGTCAGAAGAGTGATTTGTCTGTGTCTACAGGGCTATTTGTGGGGGCGTTGGAACTGGAATTCATGCTTCCTGATCTCTGCGTCCTCCTCTTCACTGCAGGTGCTTATCTCCTCCCACATAGGTGGACAGGTTGAGTGTCCCACTGGGATGAGAACTGAAAACGAAGCCAATGATCCACAAGTACAGGGAGCCTGGACCTGAAGATGAGACTCTGTGTTTACCTAACGTGAGGCAGTGGCTTTAATGTCACGTAGTTCTCTCTCCCTGGAGATCAGTGACCTTGCCACCTTTGCGGTAGGTTCTTCAGGGCAAATGTGAGGGAGCCTCAGCCTAGACTCCGCCTTGAAGACTGCTTGCACGTGCTCATTACCAACGGATGCTCCAGAGATTTTAAGAAATCAGGGCTGAGGGAAGATGCCTGCCTAACCCGTCCCTCACACTGCTGCATATCCTTGGGAAGGAAAAGAGAAAGTCACTGTAGAGATATTCCAAGAAAAACGGACTTAATTTTGAATAGAGCAACTGAATTCAAGTGAAGAGTAAGGACGAAGCGAATTGCTGCCACTCCCCATCCAGCAAGAACGAGCAGAAACGTGTGCCGGAGTCTACCAGGAGGTCTCTCCTGGCAGGTAAGCCCCAGAAAAGTCATCCAAGTGTCCTGTAGACTCACCCTCTGTTCCAACAACTATTTTCATGTGTGCTGAAACATCCGTTCACAGCAAACGTCAATTTAGTCCTGAAGGGGAGCATCAGTTGCCAAGAAAGCATAGTGTGCAGGCTCCGGGGTCGTGTGGACAGGACGTGGGCGAGCCCGGCTCTTTCCCTTGGACACCGGAAACCCTGTGTGACCGTAAGTCCTCGCCTGTCTGTGAGCTGGAATCCCTCCACCGCCTGTGATGACTGTCCCGCTAGCTTGGCAGCGCTCACCTTAGTGAGGAGCCTTTAAAGCGTGGCACCATCTAGACGTCACTGCTCGAGATTCTGGTTCCGCCTGGGGTGGGACCTGGGCATCAGTATCCCTCTAAACTTCAGTTTCAACATGTGGCTGGGTGTGGGAACTGCTGGGCTACATGGAGACATTGGGGGAGGGTGGCAGGTCGCCTAATGATACCCCTGAGTGTGCTCCTGTTGGTGGCTGCATCACAACAGTCTCCTGGTAGTTGTCCCCCAGTGAAATATCCATTTGGGTTTATCTAATAATAATGACAATAATAATAAAAATAAATCACTACTACCTCAAAAGCAGCTGCCGTTTCGTGACTGCTTACACACGCCTGATGATAAGCTGATTATTTCACATACAGGCTTTTTCTTCATTCAGTCCTCACGGTTACCCCGTGAAACAGGTGTTATCTCCGTAGTCTGCAGTGCCCAGGCTGAGGCTCAGAGTTGGTGCTAGTGGGGCAGGCCTTAGCTTGCTTCTCCAAAAGGCTGCTTGGGCCCCTGCACCCCGGAAACAGGGCCTCCCTCACCCCACCTTCTGCATCTCTTATTTCAAAGCTTCTCCCGTCAAGGGAGAAGAAGAGAGAAACCCAGATAAAAGAAATATTGGCCAGCCAAGTTTTCTTGGGGTTGAAACAACAGCCTTTCCACAGAGTCGCAGTGGGAAAGGCTAACGGCGCAGAGGGTGAATAACAGACTCTATGTAAAAAGCAGTTCTAGCTTTTTCAACTAAATATGGTAACTTCCAGAAGGTGTTCACGTATTGTCATGAGGAAGTTCACCCACCCCGACTTAAGCCTCTTACACTTAACCCTGTACACACCCTCCAGCCCCTCCGAGAGCAAGTTCATCTTCGGAACCCCCTCCCACCACAGCTGGCAGCCTTCGCCTTGCCCCTGCCCTTGCTCACACCAAGCCTGCCTCTCGTCCTTAGTTCTCTTTCTGCTTTTCTGGACCTCCCTGACTATCGTCCCATGCTGGGAACGGCTGTCCCTCTCACTGAGGTCTTTGCCTGCCCCCAGAATTCCTGTTTTAGCCAACAACCTGCCCTGAGAAGTGCCCTGCCCTTGGGAGCACCTGCTGCCCGTCTTTCCTGAGACCTGTGAGCTCAGGGGATGGACCGTGCTCTACTGGGCCCCGAGTTTAACAGCCCTTGATTGATGAGGTGTCCCAGGCCTGCAGGGGCTGAACCTCTCCTCCCGCTTCGTTCTCCTGTCCCTTAGATCTACTCCATCCAGAGGAGTGCTCACCCATTCCTCCTCCTCCCTCCACACTTCTCTGCTCTTTATCCGTCTCCGCGTCCACTTTCAGGCTCCTCTGGATCTTGTCCATTACTCAGCTGAGGCCCCCACCCCCACCACCAAATGATAAATATCTTCCTCTCCATCTGCTCCTTCATCCTGCTAGAAACAAGCTCGCATGAGCTCATCTTCAAATATTTTCTTCCACTGGATAACGTCCAACTTAACTGTGATCCTGAAACCTTGGTGTTCAAAAGAACTGCCCACAGCCATGTCTAGAATACAGATTCTGGTCTCATCACTCTGAAATGTCTGATTCGAGACATCTGGAGTGGGCCCAAGAATCTTTTTTTTTTGTTTTTGAGGAAGATTAGCCCTGAGCTAACATCCACTGGCAATCCTCCTCTTTTTTTGCTGAGGAAGATTGGCCATGAGCTAACATCTGTGCCCATCTTTCTCTATTTTATATATGGGATGTTTGCCACAGCACGGCTTGAAAAGTGGTGAGTATGTCCACACCAGGGATCCAAACTGAAAACCCCAGGCTGCCAAAGCAGAGTGCACAAACTTAACCACGACACCACTGGGCCTGTCCCCCAAGAATCTTTTAATGAACGTTCTGGGTGATTCTAATGTGGTTGATTCAAGGATCACACTCTGAGAGATAATTTCCTAAGGCCAGTATCCCAAGGGTCTACCATCCTTCTCTAAAAAGACACCCATCCTTGCAGCCTGTGCTTCCCCCTCCCACCTCCTCCCTCATTATCCCTGTCCTCTGGCATCCTTGGCCCCTCTCACTCACTGCAACCTATCTCAGGATGATGACTCAGTGACCTCATGCTCATGTCTCAGCAGCCTGGAGTTCATATCTCATCCCCTCACTTTCTCTTTGATGTTTGGCGTGGCTGCTTACCCACTTACCCACTTCTTGGAACTTCCAATTTCCCTGTCTTTGTGTGCATGTGTGTATGTGTCAAAATATACATAACATAAATGTATCCTTTTGACATTTTTAAGAGTAAAATTCAGTGGCATTAAACAGATTTATAGTGTTCAGTTGTCTTATCTTTAATAACAACAGACTGTTCAAATTATCTTCCTACCTCTCAAATTCTTATCTTAAAGAATTCTGTCTTACAGTCTCTTCCTCCTCCTGGTCTTTACATTCCTGCCCTCCCTCCTGCCTCCAGACTTCCTGCACTGGCTCCTTCCACTCTCTCTCCTTTCTGCTTGCCATTTCTAATTGCTAAACACCCAAACTCCATCTCTAGACTTGCCTCTCTCCTCAGCCCCCCATGCACATTTTGCACTGCTGGCTGAACTTCAGCTCAGCACACAGTGGGCACCTCAGAGTCAACGTTGTCAAACCGATTGCATCACCCTCCTCGGGACACTTCGTCTTCCACGCTTCCTGGTGATGCAATGGTGGCACTCTTTTTTTAATCACTCACTCCAGCACAAGCCTGGGAATAAATTGTAACACTTCCTAGTACCTTAACTATTTACCTGTACAATTAATTGAAAAATCCTTTTGATCATACCTCAATTGATATTTATTCACATATATTTATTAGAGATTTTCTAATATATCGAGTATTTGGGATATTATGGTGAATAGGGCTCTGTTCCTGCCTCAGGAGCTTACAAGCTGGTGGGGGAGGCCCTTACAATACACATCATGAGAACCGTGAGGAGGCACACCCTGAAATGGCACCCGAGTGCCAGATGCCATGAGATCCCAGAAGCTGAACAACCAACTAAGTGATCCCCAACCCTACCTGCATGTTAGCCCTGGAGAAGCTTTTGACAAATATTGGTGGTTTCATCTCATGTTCATTATGTCTTTTGTCTATTTCCTCCTCCTAAAACTGGGCTAATAATATATATTCATCAAATTTAACAATAGTATGTAGTTATTTAAAAAGCAAATATCATACCAATGAAATCATGTGATTTCTGAGATTTTTTTTTTCTAATAATACAGGAGCGAGAGGTAGATGGGGTATAGATGAAATAGGATTGATGATAAGCTGATCCTTGTGGAAGCTGGGTGAACGGTACATAGTCGTTTATGCTATTCTTTCTATTTTGTACACGTTTGAGATTTTCCATTATAAAATGTTTTTAAAAAGATTAAGAATGTGTGTGTGTGTGTGTGTAATGAGCGGGAGTTAGAGAAAACAAGTGGTTGACAATATTCCAAACAAAGAAAACATACGAATGTACAATGTCCAGGCAGAGAGCAAGGGCACCTTTTTATCTCCTTCTCCCAGCACCCAGTCCAGTTTAGCCCTTTGTTGTCTCGCTTCTGGACCGTTACATTATCCTTCTGTTAGAAACTGAATGTTCGTGTCCCCCCAGAATTCCCATGTGGAAATCGCAGCCCCCAGTGTGATGGCATCGGAGGCCAGGCCTTTGGGAGGTGATCAGGATGAGATGAGGTCCCCAGAGCAGGGCCCTCACAATGGGATTAGCGTCCCCTTAGAGTCAAGTGCAACTCTGGCCTGCCTGCCCTCTCTGCTCTCCCCACATCGTGCTTCAGGGAGTGGCAGCCTGCAGCCTGGCAGAGCGCCCTCGGCAGAAGCTGGCCGTGCTACACCCTGGTTTCAAACCTCCAGCCCCCAGAACTGAGAAATAACTTTCTGTTGCTTCTAAGCCACCCGGTCTATGGCTCTTTGTTACACCCGCCCAAACCGACTAAGACGCCTCATGCCTGGTCTTTCTTCTTCCAGTTCCTTTATTCATTTGTTCTCACTCATTCAATAAATATTTAAGAGCCTACTATGTGCAACTTACTGTTCTTGGCCCTGGAAATACAGCCATTTACCAAAAAAAGAGAAAAATCCTGTCTCAGGATACATGTGTTCCATGGAGGGGAACATAAATATTCTTATCCTGTGAGGCTCCAGGTGCCATTCAGCTATGATGACGTCAGTGGTAGGAGCTACATTTCTGCACGTGTGACTTGATACCCTCTTGGGGCCTGAAGGTGCCTTCATGGATGGGCTGGTGGTTTCCCCTGCAGACTACCCAAGGGTGGCCCCAGTGCTCTGAACCCAGGAATGAGATGGCCTGTAAGTGCCACCCCCCTGCCGGGTGGGCGGAGTGTTGACCCAAACTCCAGGCGGCGTTCCCAGAACTGAAGTCCTTGCAGGGCATGGCCTCCGGGAAGTGGAGAAGGTCCTAGCACCAGCTGAGGAGATACGCAGTGAGGCAGCTCACTGACTCAGCAGGGCATTCCCAGCTCTGAGGTTGCTTCCAGAACCAGATTTGGAGGCTGGTTCTCTGCACCTGGATGAGAGGAGGGCTGACTACCCATAGTCACACTTCTTTGGCTCAGGCCGATTGTAGGTTAGGGTGACCAATCATCTCCACTTGCCCTGGACTGAGGAATTTCCAAGGTTGTGGGGCTTCTAGTGCTGATGCTGGGATGGTCCTGGGCTAACCAAGACAAAGGGTCACCCTAGTGTGGGGTTATGCTGTTAGGGCTGAAGTGCTGCTTCCCAGTGGGGCGTTCTAGAGAGCACGATGGACGGCAATGTTTAAACTTACAGAATATGAATAGACAAATTATCTTTAATCAGTTGACACCCCCCTGCCCAGTGTGACCTTTGTGAATCAACGAGAGAGCAGTCTGGGTTGAACTAGGAAGAGTCCTCACTTCCCTTTCAGCCAGGATATCGCCTGCTATCCACGCCTGAGGAGCCCTTCTCCGGGGTGAGTATGACTTAGGAAGCCACCAAGTTGTTCAAGCTCTGAATGACTCAAGGGAGACTGAAGTCACTTGTTAAATTGGCGTCTCATTGTTTCAGTAACAAGGTTTTTAGACTAAATTACAAACACAAAAGTAGGTACTTTTTTGGGGTGCCCAGATGTCCTCTGAAAATTAACCCACCGATATCAGGTATGGTCCCTACAGCCCTGGGAGTCACAGCTCACAGCTGACTGGACAAATAGTGGACACTGGTTCAAGACTGGCCACTTCTCCTATCCCAGGAACGTGGAGTTTGGCTAAGTAATATCTAGGTAGTTGTGGACACCAAATGTATTCAGTTCTATCAGGGGCCAGTTGATAAAGATTAATTAAGGGCCTTCTCTGTGTTCAACCCTCTTTGAGCTGTGGGGATGCTAGGAAAAAGGTGCTTTTCTGGGGATGCTTATTTGGAACCACCATACCAACAAGTAAGGAGAGAAGGCTAGTTTGCAAAAAAATGCTGGAAACTGTCGAAGTCTCCATGTCAAACCAGAGACGGGAGACCAGGGGCAGGCGGGAGAGAGGAAAAGAGGGAACTCAACTGCCTCCAGGTGCCATTCAAAGGTCCTGTGCCCCCTTGGTCCCAGGAGATTCCCAGTGTATTTCCAGTAGACGCTTCCTCTTACTGCACCCTTACCACCCGACCAGCTGACCATGGCAAGCATTGAGTTTATTTTGGCGATACTCCACAGATGAGGAGCTCGACTCTTGGTTAATTTGTTTAACTCCTCTCTTCTATTCCCAGAGCACGCTGAGAATGTTTCTTCTCCAGTAGTTTTCCCAAGACTGCTGTCTAAGGTGGTGCTTCTCTTGGTGCCTTCCTCTTCACACAGCACCAAGAAGAGCAGCTGAGGGAGAACACAGGCAAAAATCAGAGTTAGCATTTTCACAGCCTCCGCATCTCCTAGAACCTTGAACATCTGATATAGCAAAAGTGATTTGAATATGATGTTAACTTCCAAAGACATTATCTACCAAAACTAACAACATCTATTCAGATAACCATTGAGAGCTGAACTTTAAAATCATTTAGTAACTATTTATCTTTCCCATTCATCTCTAAATCAGATAATTTTAGTCTATTAGAGAATTTGATTAAGATGCAAATCTATTCGTGTGAGCTTGAGTGATTCTCCATGGACATGATGATCCTAGATTTTCTCCTGCTCTTCTGTAATTGGCAGACCTGGAGATTTGGTTTACAGAGAGCACGCTGAAGTTCCAGAACTTCATGCAGTAAAATCTAAGGCTCACAGATCAGGGTGTTTTAGTGAATAGTTCTGTCACATGAGTTAACCAGAAAGGCTCGGAGCTTCTGCTGGACGCAGAGTCTCAGCCTGAGGAGCCCATCCACGCTCTGAGAACTTCTGGGGAAAGGGCAGAAATGGATTCAGGATGGCAGGGAGCCAAGTGGGCAGAGGCCAAGCAGACGCTGGTCCTCCCGCAGGCTCTCCTTCCTCCCGGCCCTGCAAGGCTGCAGGAAGTTTAGGACCTGGCTACCAAGTAAAGCCCATGCCACAGACGAAGGGCCACATTGTACTCCTGATCCTTTAGACCCGGGTTGGCAAACTGGCCCACAGATCCAATCCAGCCCCTGTTGCTTTTGTAAAGTCTTCTTGGAAAACAGAGACATCATGTGTTTATGTGTTGCTTGTGGCTGCTTTGCTACAGCTGAGCAACTGCCACAGAGACAAAGCCTAGAACGTCTACTGTTAGGCCCTCCTCAGAAACAAGTTTGCCAGTGCCTGCTCTCGACCTACAGCAAGTAAAAAGCATCTGGAGATTAGGAGAGGTCTTGGCGGGTTCTAGTACTTCCTTCTTTATGACTAAACCTGCTGCACACTGTAAATTTATGGGAGTGGCAAGTTAGGTCATTCTCCTTGGCGTTTAAGTGAAAATGTTATCAGAAGCCATTCCCTTGATCAACATTGACAGCTTTCTTAGATAAGCTATGAATTCATTCTCAGAATCCCCTAGGGATTTTGTGTTTTCCTGAAGTGGGCGTGGCCATTGCTTACCTCTGCCCCAGTTGCTGATGTGGGGATGAGAGCTAAGAGCTGTGGCTGGAGGCTGCCCACAGGGCCACAGAGGTAAGCTCTCCGCTTCTCACGCCCCTCATGTCACTTTCTCTGCTCTGCATTGTGATAAGCTCTATGTAGAATATAAAACAAAAATATTGTAAAAGATTGCTGTCCTCAAGAAGCTTACAATCTTGCTCATATTCCTAATAACTCCACAAAAAGCAAGCAATTATAATTTCCCTTCAAAAGGGCAGAAACTAAATGGAAAATTAGGTTATAAGCATATCTGAAACGGGTGAATAATGGTACAATTACAAGAGTGAGGAGAGAGGTTTTTGCTTCCCGCACACATGCTGTTGGGAGGATATTTCTTTAAGTGATCAGGACATAGTTTACTCAGAATTAAAAAATGTTCCTACAAGACATCAGAGCAACAAGGAGAACTACTTAATTAAACATGTTCTGGGATGAAATGAGAAAAATTGGTGGCAGCTGACATCAGAAGGGTGTTTGATAAACATACACACTAATTATTCCATGTTCTATAACTTCTGTATAATTGAGAAGCCTTTTGCAATTTGGATCCAATCTGGAATTTGCTGTTCCCACCTGAGCAGAACGACAGGCTCCTACCACAGTAAGGCACTCAAGGAGAGGGAGCTAGAAAGCTACGGTTCTGTGAAAACAGAAACATTTCTGGGGCCGGCCGGGCAGCGATCTTTTGAAAAATGTTTTGAAGGTGGAGAGATGATCTTTTAGGTCTGAGCAAAACACAGCTAATGGTAAAGACACAGGGGGAGAAAGCCTCATCACTTACAGTCTGAGCAAGCACTCGGAGACCGGAGAACTTGGCGTTCTCAGCCATAGTCCAGAAAGCCCCGATGGGAGAAGCAGTGGCGCTGGTGCCGAGCAGGGCAGAGTAGAGAACGTCACTGCAGCATGCAGCACAGAGCGTAGGAGATAGGCACAGGCGAGGCACCCTTTGCAGCTGTAAGTTGTTACCACTCCTTGAGAAGGGAGCCTGGAAGAAGATATAAAGGCCCAATTGTGTGATCTGTCGCCCGCGATATGTCTAATTCCAACTAAACAAGGCATAGTGTTCCTTTTCTGGTACCAAAGATGTAGACATTTTGTTCTTTATTAAACTCCACGTGACGGTTGCAGTCGGGTTCAGCCGGCCAGGCTGGGGAGTGGCAGAGCAATCCCGCAGAAGGCTGCTCCGGCTCCGGCTGGTCTGGGGCCACTGTGTCACACTGTCACTGTGTGCACCTTCCCCTCCGACTGCAATCACTGCTTGACTCTTCCAGTGCCTGACGATGGAGGGCCAGATTTTCCGTGGCTCTGCTTCTCCTCCTCCATGGTGTCACCTTGAGAGCACCTCCCGAAGAGCGGAGCCGGAGCAGCAGACCTGAGCGAGGGCTCCAGCCAGCGAGGGCTGACGGGGTCGGCAGCTTGTGGGGAAAGACTTGCTTAGAGAGGTTGGGTCTGTGGGCTACTAATCAAAAAAGTTTGATTCGTTTCAACAATACCGAATGTAGCAAGACAGGAAAATATATGCTAATGATTTTAGAACAAAATTGTGCAAAGACTCGAAACAAAAAATGGATGTTTTGTACAATCCCCAGGAAGATGGCAAGAAAAATGAGTTAGACTCACAAAAGTCATTTCCTTAAACAATTCTTGCACTCCAATTTTTCTGCAAAAGATATTTGTTATGATTTGTATTAATTTCTGCTTACGATGTAGGCCAATAGCCTTTTCAGGTCTATTTCTAACAGTTACAGACTTTTAAAAATGTATCCAATTGTAGTGAATTGTTCCTTCACAAAATTTACCTAGCAAAGTGGTTGCAAAGAATTGTATCACCTGTTCTTTAGATCCTGCTCTTTGGCGTGTCTTAGCCCATCTATTCGTCCTGTGCCCGTCTTACAAACACACCGAGCTCTCGGGAGCAATAAGGCAGCTACTGTCAGAAAGTCAGGCCTGCCAATCAGACCCCAGGAAACCCTCAGCTCTGCACCACTGGACGGGCCTGCGGGGAACAGCCCAGCCCACTCGCGGAAAAGGGCCAGCAAGTTATCGACTTCCACTCCCGTGTTATTTCCATGGCACAGGCACTATCTATAACAGAAATGTTTATTCAACAGAAAACCAATCAAGGGTGTCTTATCTTATATCAAAGCCATGCTAGCCTACTAAATGAAAAAATAGAAAATATTTCCCCTATATCCTGATTTAGAAAACGCTGATTAAATACAATCAAGTGAAAAGATAAGCCGTGAATGTCACGCAAGCCCAGAAGAAGAGGCCCAGCATGAAGAGATATGCAGAGGAGCAAATCAAAAGAAGGAAGGAAAGGCAAGAAAGGGACCAAGGTTCTCACGAGTATAATTTTCTTTAATAACATTTTTTTTTTTTAAATGAAGCCTCTACTTCTGTCGCTAATGATTTCCTGACAGCGCTGCCCAGGTCACCAGCATAGCTCTTAGCCTGGATGCGCAAAGACAGGACTGAGATGCTAAAGGGCTCTTTAAAGGCCCACGGGCCTTACCCAGGATGTGGAATCCTTTGGCTTTCCTTTCTTATCAGTGCTTTTCCATACTTGGCTGACAGATTGGAATTATTTCTATAGCCACTGCCTGATATAAGAAGGAAAACCACCAACATTTGGCAGGACAAATTTCCCCACGCTACTGGACAGCACTGCCATTGTTCGCCCCAAACCCTGCCATTCTTGTCCTGAACCCTGCTTGACTACACCTCAGTGGGAGGTTTACCTTGGGAGTTGGGGGAGCAAGCAGGCCTCTAGGGGCTGATGGACGGGAGCAGGCAGCGGGCACAGTGTATGCCCTGACCCTGAGTCAGCCTGAAGTCCGCTGGCCAACACTAGCTGTGCCCCGCAGCTCAGCCTCGGCCACTCCGCTCAGCCCCCTCACCTGACTTCAGGAAGCACCCAAAGCAAACGGAGACTAGAAACTCTGATGTCTGTAACTCCAAGCTCTTGTTTTACGTAAGCTGTTTTCAAACGGTTTTGGTAGCTCTTCAGAGAAAGCCTCCAGTATTCTCCAGCTGAGGCACAGGTAATGAACTCAGGCCCCTGTTATGTACCCATCAAACCTGTGTCTGTGGCAACAACAAGCAGCCAGCCCAGACATCCACGACCGTCTACTTCCCACCCTCAGGACCGGCTAGCACTGAGCATCTCGGCCGGATGGAGACGGCATGGTTCTTGAGCTGTGAAAGGGTATTACCCTTGAGTTTCTGTTTCAAATTTTTCAGACTGTGAAACTCTGACGTATATTGAGATTCAGGAGACCGGGGAGAGGGAATCAAGCGAAAAGGGGGAAAGGAACCCGCGCTGACCTCCACTATCGTGAAGAGATTACTCTGCCCTGTGTGCGCGGACATGGTGAGTGCTCAAGTGTTTAACTCTCTTTTTTTAATTGCAAAGACCAGTGTAAACTGGTTTTGAGAAGGAGTTTGCGTTAAAACTGCTCTGCCATTTGATAAATCTGATCAAGAGATGCCAACTCCTCAGCTGGTAGAAAGAACCCTGAGTTCATGAAATTATTAGAGTAATCTAAATGGGGCTTAATAGCACTTAGCACTTCAAAGCACACTGAAGGCATTCACTAATTAGTCACCACCTATCCCTTCAAGGCACACAAACAGCTCTCATTCTCACCTTACAGTTGCAATAAATGAGGCAGGCAGGGCAGGCACGGCTGCCCTGGGCCCCAGACGGAGTCAGGATCTACAGGAAAGGCAGAATCGGAGATTTCTGAATACCTCGTCTTTGCTGTATGTCTACTCTTCCTCTCAAATTTTCTTTCCTTCTAGATCTCTGTTCAAACACTCCACATTTGGACTTGGAGAAATTTCAAATCTTCTCCTAAATGTGACTGTTCCTGACATAGATACTTTAAAACCAAAGGAGTCCAAACTGATTAAAGTTATAACAAATTGGAACACTGGAAAGTTCATGTCATCAGCCACGGAGAGAGGTTAATCTGACTGAATAATGAGTTTCATCTGGATTTGCTTATGCCGTCTGTTACAAAATGTTCTCCAAACTGTGTGCTCTGAACGCAAGATTTCAGAGAATAGGAATCCCAACTGTTAGAACAAAACTAACATGTTCTTGTCCTTCCTAAGAAAGGCAAACCTTTCCCCAGTGTCCATCTTACCTAAACACACGGTGACGTGAGAGAGCAGAGCTCAGGACGCTACAGACGCCCCTGAGCAGTAAGCTCCCCAAACCAGCCTGTAAACTCTTCCAGGCTTCGATGCGTCTCCAGCGCTAAGCTGATGGTCTCTGAAACCTTCAAGACACACAACTTCTGAGAAAGGGAATCATTTTTCTGACAGAGGGACTATCAGAGCAGGAAGCGAACCTTGAGACTGCCGGCTTCAGTGCACTGAGGTGACAGGGAAGAAATCTGAAGTCAGAGAAACACAGCAACAAGAGCAAGGATCTAGCTCTCCTAACTCTCAAGCCAGCACCGACCTGGATGCAAGGGAGCCTGTTTACTGTGTGCACCAGCCCGTATTTTACAGACGGCAATTAGAGGCAGACCAGGAAGGGGACCCAGGTGTCCCGATTCTCAGTTCCATGTCCCTTCTGCTGTACCATGCTGGCTTTGCAATTCCTTTCACTTTATTTTATTTAGGGAATTTTTCACTCTATTTCATCTTGTGTTTTGCTTTAGTGAATTCCCCTAAACACCACCGTAAGTAAATCATTGCGAGGTGGATGATATTTTCTCATGGGAACAATGATAAAATCAAGGGTTGTATTTATAATAAAAACTGTAGCATTGAAGAGATCATATATATGAGCAACCACATTCATAAAGGAAAGGTTAAACAACCACAAAGCTTTAAAATAATTTTCCTCTCTCTAAGCCTCAATTACCTCATCTGTAAGATAGGAGTCTCAGCAGTGGAGCCCATCTGATGATGAAGGAGTAATGGAGGTGATGTCAGGAAGTTCGACACAGCACCCAGCTTTTATTAAGTGTTCTTAAGGTGCTTGGCTAACTCTCATTAACAGGGAGCCATGCATAGGCACTCTTCATATTTTATCAGCCATAATCCTCACAACAGTGTAAAAAGGCAGTGCCGTTATTATTTCCATTTTAAAAAGGAAAAAATAAAGGCCCAGAGATGCAAAGTAACTTGTCCAAGGCACACAGCCAGTAAGTGACACAGCTGGCATTCCCGCCAGATGGTGAGAATAACTTTGGAGCCTAGACTCTCCACTTCTGTTCCACAGGTAGATAGGACATGTAATAAATAATGTTAACATCATTGTTTCTTTCAAATAGAAAAATTATTATCCATATCATATATACTAGGATACATGTGCTGTGAACATCATTTCATAAAAGACCACATTATATTGTAAAGTAAGTGAAACACATCAAAATACAAACCTATTGAGTGTGACATTAGCCCCAAACTAATACTCAGGAGATACATGCACATAATTTAGAGGCACTTTATACAATATATGAACCATATTATCATAAAACATGATCCAAGAAAGTTTGAGTTCAATTTTCTTTTTTTTCTGAGTAAATTTCTTATGCAACATAAATTGTTCAAAAGCAGTATAAGGGGTTGGTGTCCCACACGTGCCCCTGTTGTTAAGGACATCTGACCTGGTGTTTTGCTGCTGAAAAGCATGGATTTGTTTACTTGTGATGGAGTTAAAGTACACTGAAAGGATAGAGAATGAAGTAATGCATTGCACATGTCACCACCCAGCTTTGAGACCCTAACGTTTGATGCATTGCAACACTGTTTCATTAAAACTCTTAGGAAAATAGGAATAGAGGGGAAATTCCTTAACCTAAGAAGCCGAGCTATCAACATTCCACAAGGAACACACCTTCATGTGTCGTGTTGTTTCCTTTAAAGCTAGGACGTCTTCATGAGGAAGTCCACTCTGCCTCCTGTGCCCACCATCGCTCGAACCTGGAGAGCGCAGCTACCATTCCTCATTAGGAAGAAATGGAGGAAAGATGCAGAGGGAGCATAGAACCGTCATCATTCCCCACATGGTGGTGGAGTGGGTTTTGTTGTTGCTAATTTCCAGTTGATTGGATGTGTACTGGAGAACACGCTTTGTGTGATGACAATTTTTGTTTCTGTTGAGATTTGCATTCAGGGCTGGTACATGGTCAACGGGAGACAGTATTCCACAGGTGCTGGACTAGAAGGTGACTCTCTAACTTGGGGATGCGGAATTCCCCTAAGAGGGTTGACCTTATTAATGCATGGCTAGAAACAGTGTAGAAACTGTGTCACTGTGCTCCAAAACCTTCATTCCTCGTCCTATGAGTGTGCTGTGTGCCAGACCATACACAACCCAGAAGGCCCAAATTGTCACTGATTGTCTTTGCCTTGAGCATAAGGCATTGCCAAGAATTATTCCAATCTCAACTAAGCCACACAATCATAGAATTAATTTGACTGTTTGGGTGCTTGAGTTTCCTTCACAACGATCCCACCATGCAGCATGAAACCCTCCACGGCTGGGGTGCTTGGCCTCTGGTGATATGCCCTCCAGGATGGGAGCTCTCTCTCTGCCATCTCCCATACTGAGGGAAAGTAACTGCAGAAAGGCAAAGGTCTTGACATTTTAAAGCATTATTTACCAATTCCTTCAACCAATATTTGCCGGGTGCCTGCTGTTCTAGCACCTTGGGGTAAACAGTGGACAAAGCTGTGAAATGCCTGCCCTCACACAGTTTATAATCAAAGGAGTAACTCAAATTTGGTACATTTTCCATTTTCTCCTTGGAAGCCTGTCAACTTTTGCTTTAAAACATTGAGATGATGTTACTGGGGTTATATAATCTCAGAATTGTGTTTATTTCCTTACTATTTAGTGACGTTTAAAAATCTCCAATAATGCTTTTCCACCCTAACATCAAACTTGTTGCTAATGTAGCTGTGCCAGCGTCCTCTTCTGTAGAACTGTCAGAGGCCACTTCCCTGTGCTGCAGGGCCACTGTTGGAATGCCCAGGGGAGACTTTTGTCCACCCCAAGTCCAGAGCGAGACAGACACGCTTAGGGAGTGCCTCTCTCTGCTGGCGGACAGACTTCCCTTCCTCTGCCTGCTCAGGGAGATTGCAGCCCTTCATGGCCCTGGGGGAGGGTGGCATTTGCAGTTCTTGGTGGCGCCTAGCTTACTCGGCTGCCCCAGGTGCCTGGGACTTGGCCCCAGCCCAGCGCAGCCCCTGGAACTCAGACGTGGCTCCGCCCTCCGGCCCCTCTTCCCTTGGACACTGCAGCACTTGTACTGGTGAGCTTAGCTCTGCATTTGAAAGGAGAGTTGCTCACATTCTCCAGGCACTGAGAGATATTCGTAGCTGGAGGGACTTCAGACGGTTTACCCACCACATTTCTGGAACCAGAGATCTTTCTGAGAATCATGTTTGGAAATCCACGAATGACTTAACTTCTCTCACCTTCAGCCTCTCTTTGCTCTAAAGTTTATTCAAAGATTGACTCAACCCCACATCAAAATGCAGCTGTATGAGCACTTTATGCATCACTAGAAAGTCATAGAAATAAGTTTTAGGTCAGTTGGGACTATGTAAACGGAGCTCATAGTCTCCTGCCACAATCGCTGTGACAGCAGAGTTTAGCGGCTTCGGGAAGCTGAGGCCTGAAGTATTTTGGTTTATAGGCAACTCTGAACCGGGAAAAGACAAAGCACGCAGATTCCTTATGTAGATTTAATTCTTGCCCCAAGGTAGCTCCATGTTTTGCAGGAAGAGGCGGAACATAAATACAAAGACGGTTATTTAAACGCCAGGCTGCACCAGGTGAAAGGAACCTCAGGTTTGCTGCGGCTTCAAGCCACGAAGCCAAATCCAAGGTCTCTGGCCAGGTCTTGCTTCTCTCCTTCCAAAATCAAATATTTCTGCATCACAAAAAGTGACTGGGTGGATGGTTTCTCCCCAAATCTCGGATCAAGTTGATGTTACGATCAGCTTTTCAAACTGCTTTCAACAAAGCACCTCCTCAGTGGCCCCTCCTTGCCTCTTTCCCCCATGCATGTGTGTGCATGTACACACACACACACACACGTGCACGTGTGCATGTGCATACACACAGGTCTGCCTAACTTCGTGACTCACGACCTCCAGACGGGCCAGGGTGCTTTCTCTGCTACTGTCTCTGTCATCCATTTGTTATAAAATAAATTCTTTAGGTGCCTTCATTCTAGGCACATCTAGGGGACACAAAAGTGAATAAAACCAGTGAGAATGACTATGCCCGAGGACCCACATCCCCGTGGCTCCTTAGGATTACTGCTACCGTCGATTGAGCACCCACTGCATTCTAGGCTCTGTCCTAGCTGCTTTGCTTATACATTATCTCTCATTCTGTTTTGTCCAATTATTTTATTGAGATTAATTGTTTATAACGTGTAATTTCAGGTGTATATTTTTATGTTTCAGTTTCTGTATGCACTGCATCGTGGTCACTACCAATAGTCTAATTTTTATCCGTCACCATAGATATGTGCCCCTTTGCCCGTTTCACCCACCTCCCAGTAGGGGGATAGCTGGATCGTATGGTAGTTCTATATTTAATTTTTTGAGAAATCTCCATACTGTTTTCCACAGTGGCTGCACCAGTTTGCATTCCCACCAGCAGTGTGTGACGGTTCCCTTTTCTCCATATCTGTTCCAACATTTTTTGTCTTGGTGATTATAGCCATTCTAACGAGTATAAGGTGACATCTCACTGCAGTTTTGATTTGCGTTTCCCTAATAATTAGTGGTGCTGAATATCTTTTCATCTGCCTCTCGGTCATCTGTGTATCTTCTTTGGAAAAATGTCTGTTCATATCCTCTGCCCAGTTTTTGACCGGGTTGTTTGTCTTTTTGCTGTTGAGTTATATGAGTTCTTTAAATATTGTTGAGATTAACCCCTTTTCCTTTACGTTGCAGAGTCTTTTTAGTCTGATGTAGTCCCATTTCTTTATTTTTTCTTTTGCTTCCCTTGTCCGAGTAGACATGGTATTTGTAAAGATGCTGCTGGACCAGTGTCAAAGAGTGTACTGCCTGTATTTTCTTCTAGGAGTTTTATGGTTTCAGGTCTTACATTCAAGTCTTTAATCCATTTTGAGTTAAGTTTTGTGTGTGGTATAAGATAATGGTCTACTTTCATTCTTTTGCATGTGGCTGTCCAGTTTTCCCAACACCATTTATTGAAGAAACTTTCCTTTCTCCATTGTATGTTCTTGGCTCCTTTGTTGAAGATTAGCTGTCCACAGATGTGTGGTTTTATTTCTGGGCTTTCAGTTCTGATCCATTGATGTGTGTGCCTGTTTTTGTGCCAGTACCATACTGTTTTGATTACTATAGCTTTGTAGTGTATTTTAAAGTCAGGGATTGTGATGCCTCCAACTTTGTCCTTTTCTCAGGATTGCTTTGTCTATTCATGATATTTTGTTTTTCCATGTAAATTTTAGCATTCTTTGTTCTATTTCTGCGAAGACTGTGATTGGGATTCTGGTTGGGATTGCATTGAATCTATAGATTGCTTTAGGTAATATGGACGTTTTAACTATGTTGATTCTTCCAATCCATGAGCATGACTTATCTTTCCATTTCTTTATGTCTTCTTCATTTTCTTTCAATAATGTCTTATAGTTTTCCGTGTATAAGTCTTTCACCTCCTTGGTTACATTTATTCCTAGATATTTTATTCTTTTTGTTGCGATTACAATTGGGATTGTATTCTTGACTTCTGTTTCAGCTAGTTCGTTGTCAGCGTATAGAGATGGGACTGATTTAAGCTATTTTGTACCCTGCAAATTTGCTGTAGTTGTTAATTATTTCTATTAGTTTTCCAGTGGATTCTTTGGGGTTTTCTCTATATAAGATCATGTCGTCTGCAAACAGCGAGAGTTTCACTTCTTCACTCCCTATTTGGATTCCTTTTATTCCTTCCTCTTGCCTAATTGCTCTGGCCAAAGCCTCCAGTACTATGTTAACTAAGAGTGGTGATGGTGGGCATCCTTGTCTTGTTCCTGTTCTTAGAGGGATGGCTTTCAGTTTTTCACCATTAAGTATGATGATTCTCTCTCATTCTTATATCCTCCCTGCAAGGTGAATTGTTATCCTATTTAAAAGATGGAGAAGTTGAGTCTCCCAGGGAATGCTGAATCTGCTTAAGTGATTCCAAGCTACAGGCACCTGCTTCCACAGTCTTTGCTCTTTTCATGCCATGGTGATGATCTGCCACCTGAACCAAACCGAGCCGCTTGCTTCTCTGGGAAGCCTTCACGGTCCCCACCCCCAAGCTTCCTTCCCATCTCCAAGATGGCACTGGGCTTCCTGCTGTGGTTACCTGCTGATGCAGCTGTCCCTCCTGGGCCGCTCAAGGTACAGACACATGTCATTTATCACAGCGTGCTCAGTGCTCGGCACAGTCCTAGATCCAACTAAAGTAAGAGATATTGATACTAAACTAATGTTCCTTCTGGCCCCTAGTCCTGAAGCATCTGACGGGAAGCTGCTCGTCTGAGGGGGTGGAGATTGGCTCAAGGTTGTACCAACAGAGACTGGAAACTTCTTTCCCTGACTTGTTCTCATTTGCCATCATACTAGCAGTAAGCACCTAAAGTGCTGTGTCACGCAGCTGGTGAAATGTCCTAACCAACTTATTGAGACAAGGTGTCCGTGTAAAATGATACACCATAGAAGGTGATGGCATGTAATATGAAAATCAAAGATGGTATTAGTGCTATTGTTCAAGCAAGCAACAGGCCTTTTAGCCAACAAAGCTTCGACAGAGAGCTGTTCATTTGGTCTTAAGCACTGAAGTTTTACTCTGAAGGCAAAATTTATCTATATACCTCCTCTGCAAAATCATAAAGTTTAGTTCTCAAAATCAAGAAATAATTCTGCTTAGTAAAATGCGCTTTTAAAATCTTTTCAAAACCTGGTAACTGACGTTCTAAACCCTAATCTTCCGAGAATGTAATTTTCCTTCAAACCAGTTTGACCCTCTCCCACTGGATCATTGGATGAGAAACAATTATGGCAAATGTGTTCTATGGTTAACATGTGCCAGGCGCTTGTGTGAATATTTTCCAATTACTGTCTTCTTTTAACCCTAAACTTATGGTTCAGGTTCTATTATTATAATCCCTATTTTACATGTGAGGAAATAAATCACAGGAAGCGTAAGCTGCCAAGGTCACACACCTGCTAAGAGGCAGACACTGAATTTGAACCCAGGAAAGCTATTTCTGGAGCCCACACTTTAGTTTTTAATTTCTTGTGTACATCGGTAATACATTCACCTGGTTCAGAAACCAAACAATCTAAAAAGGCACTGTTGTGAAAAGCCTGGCTCCCCTCTAGGCTGCCTGTTTTCTCTTTGTCCATCCCTGACCCTACCTCCAATATGCAGGTAACAACTTTTACCGGCTTCTTGTGTATCCTTTTTGAGTTTCTTAATGCAAGTGCAAAAAGGTACTAACATACATTCCTATGTTCCTCCCTTTCTTACACAACAGGTAGTAGGCTGCACACTGCTTTTCCCTGTTAGTAATATATCTTGGGGATCTTGCCACATCAACTCATAAAAAACCTTCTTATTCTTTTCTACGTACGTATTCTGTCATATGGATGTGCCATAATTTGTTTAACCACTTCCATATTGATTAAACTTAGGTTGTTTCACGTTTTGCTCCTTACACAATGTTGCCGTGAATAATCTTGATGTCCATCTTTTCTCCTGTGTTGCTACATCTGTAGGGCAAATCTCCAGAAGAGGGATTTCCAGGTCAAAAGATGTGCTTGTATTATTTTCTTAATATTGCCAAATTCTCCTCTATCTTAATTGACCAACTTGCACATCCTTCTCAATTTAAGTAAATGCCTACTTTTTTACAGCCTCACCAACAGAATGCACTGTTAAATGTGCTTGAACTTTTGCCCATTCTACAGGTGGAAAAAAGATATCTCATTGAAGCCTCATTTCTCTTCTTATCAATGAGGTTGAGCACCTTCTCGTACATTTAAGGCTTGTTTATTATGTTTTCTTTTCCGTGAGCTGTCTTATTCATACCCTTTGCCATTTTTCATTTTTTTTTATCTTTTCCTTAATGAAACCTGGGATATTCTTTAAACTATTTTGCTATAGTGACTCCCAAGTAAAAGTGAGAACAATATTAATAAAGGTAATTGCCTTAAATATAACATTTTATCAAAACTGTTTTAGGTAAAAGTTAAAAGACCTCCCATGATTTTTGACACTAAGTTCTATTCATCAAAAAAAATTTCATATTAAACGATCTAAAAACTCTAGTCTACCAATTATTCACTAATATAATAGAGAAAAACATTTAGATAAAATAATGTAAAATGTGTGGATAATTGAGAATAATATTCAGACCCCAAGAATTTCACTAACAGGTGATTGATTATAAGAACCTTTCATCTATACTCAACTGATCAATGATCTTTTCAATAATGAAGAAATGAAGGAAAATTAACAGCTTTTTCTTCTGTCATCATTCCTGAAGTGTGTGCAAATTATATTTAGTGTCTAGGCTTCTCTGGATTTCTAAAACACTGTGTGATTTTTTTATTTTTAAAGCACTAGCAAACTCATCAACAATCCAGAGACCATCTTCTTAAAGACATGAACTGAGCAGTTGCCCATAGCAACCATCCTAACCCTTCTGACTATTTCTATCTGCAATCCCCAGAGCTCAGGCAGTCGGCTGTCTTGGATTGTAGGGGTTAAAAGCCATAGAAAACACTTTCTAATTTCTACGCGTTGGTATATCTTTAATGCCAGAGTATGTTTTCAGTCCCTCCTCCTTTTCCTGGCCTTGGGAAAATCAAGGGGAATGGATCCAGGGTCTCCAGAGACTGGACTGGAGCCAGAGCTCAACAAAGGGCTGCTATAAGCTCAGACACAAAGGTGATCGCTTGGGGCCATCTGCCAGATCAAGGTGCTTGATACCTCTATGGTTATTTGGCTATAAAACCTGGCGGAGCCAGGACATTTCTCCAAAAAAAGATACACTTACAGTAATATATGTAGTCATATAGTACGTACTGAATGCTTCCAGGGGACAGGGCATCTGGATAGGCATAAGGCTTTTGAGAGAAATTCCAAAGACCACAGAAACCAACCAATGATAAAAATTAAATGCCCACAAGGTGATCAGGGCCTCTGGCAAATCCAGTCAGAGTAGGATTTGAGTAGAAGTTTCCCTACTGGAGTAGTTTGCTGGATGAAGTGGGAAGGCACTCTGATTTGTGTCTGAGTTCATTGACTACTATGGCACAGCTGCAGGATTAAAAAAAAAAGACCAATCACACTTCTATAATTCTATTATATTAAAAAATAGATTCAAATTTTTCGAATTCCTGTTCTTTGGAAGTTAAGAAATTGCATACATTCTCAAATCCATAGTGGGTGCTATTTCTTTGTGCATGGAGTATAGGGCTGGGTTCATTTATTATATAATCCACAAACTCATCTCCTGCATGAGTCAATAAAAACTTGTAGTCAAGTTTGTTTTATTTTAGATGGGGAGATTGTCTGTAATGAATGAAGAATGAACGTTAACTATGCACTTTTATAATTTAGTAGATAATATAGAAAAACATTGATGTTGTCCACTAATGATTGTACTGCTATGACCAATACAACCACAACAACGATACCAGAAAGAAGACCAGAAGTATCCTTTTTACACTGCACTTCTATGGCTAATTCTTCCCTGAAATGCCAAATGCACACCTAGCCTTTAGAGGAAGATTTCATTTCATTTCAAATGGACTCCACATATCACATTCACAATAAGGCATCAGGCTGTATGTCCCTTAATGACATTTATCTCAATGGTCTTGAAACAAAAGCTCATCTTCAAGACAGAAGACTCTTGATGTTAGCATAGATGGAATGAAAAATATGACCCTCAGGACTCCACCCGATTAAGCCCCTTCCTACTGAAAGTCTCTTTTCACCCCGCTCTTCCTCTCCTCTGTACTCCAGCCACATGAGGAAGCTGCCTTTAGTTCTTCAAACATATCATGCTCCTCCTCATTCAGGGCCACCTGGGGACCTTCACAGGGTATCACTATGTTTGGAATCCTCTCTTCCCTCTCTCCTTTTCCACCAGCCTTTGCTTCAGTTGACTAACATCCCCAGGATCCCAAAATACATTTTCTCTAAGAATTCTTGCTTGACCCTCAGATTTCTCCTTGTAGCACTTAAATAGTTACTTGGTGTCTGAATTGCAGCTGGAATGTGACATCTGTAAGGGCAGAGGCACACTTTGCCTTATCCTGCCCTGTCACCAGAACCAGCACAAAGCAGGGGACACATGTTTGGTTAGTGAATGATGTGGGCTGTGTGATATTTGCCCACACACTGAAACACTAGATAAAGTTTGCTGAGTGAGTGAATGGATGAATCAATGGAAGACTGTTCACATGAACACAATTTAGCATTAAAACATTGAAAACAATATTAAATATTCTTCTCTTTACCATTTAAGTTACATTCAGAGTGCTTTTACCCCATATAGGTTGTTGGAAATTCTATTGTGAAAAACAACAATTCCAGGGTGGCTAAAAAATTCCGCCGCCCACAAGGAGCTGGCCTTTTATGGGTAGGTATCATTTCTACCAGGACTGGACTCCTTTTGTGGAGTGACTCATTGTTCACAGGATTAGAGAAGCTTCTCATTTAGCTCAGTCTTGTGATCCATTTCTGAACATCTGTGTTGATTTTTCCTTCTTCTTTTTAAAAACAGCCTGCATGACCCACAGCTTAAGAGAAATGAGAAGTTTCCCACTGTATCCTGGAGGCTAATAGAATCTGGCTGTACTGGATTACAGTTAAAAAGATCCCAGAGGTTGGTCTCAAGGTGATGGTGTAGGCAGACTCTGAATCCACCTCCTCCCATGAACACAAAAGATTTACAAACATTTTCGGAACAATTACCCGTGAAAGAGAACTGAAAACTAGATAAAAAGAACCCCAACAACAAGGGACAGTACTGAATGTGGTGGAAGAGGCAGAAATTCCTTTCAGGAGAGAAAATTAAACCACCTTTGCAAGCCACAGTGCTTCATGGCTGGCTGGGAGCAATCCTAAGGTGCGCAGCCTTCCCTGGAGGAGTGGGGGACCTGAGCAGGGGCATGTTAGTGCTTTAAGCATCCTTTGGAATCAGCACAACTGAGATGAGTGTCATAATATCTGGCTTTGCTGACTACTAACAACAACAGGAAATACCCCCAGAAAAGCTATCAGACATAAAGGAAAAAAAACTGACTCTTAAATGACTCATGCACAAATTCACCTGTTTCAGAAAGCAACCTAAATCACCAGAAAGAAAGGTACACAGTCTTTTGGTGAAAAGAGACTCACCTGATAGACTCTGGGTGCATCTCAGTCAGACGTCTTCAGGGACTGAGATATTGGTGGCAGCCATTATTGCTGCCAGTACTGTATTGAGGTACTGTTGACCTAATACAGGCATGCTGACACAGACCATGGCAGACGCCATTGGAGTTCTTCCCCTGGCCTGTTAGCCCAGGGTCTGCCCCACCTGCTAAAGGACTGATTTAATCCAGCTCAGCAAGGGCAGGCAGAATACTGTAGGGCCTGGCCCCACCCAACAGCAAGCCCTTGGGCAACTCGTGGGCCCACACATAAGCTGGGTGCCTAGATCCTCTGCAGCCTGGCAAGTGGATCCACCTCAGCAGGGCAGGGTATGTGCAAGGAGGAGGTGAGTGTGTGGGATGTTGATGGAGTTCATGGAGCCTCTACAGTGGGGCAACTGGGGCACTTCAGCAGGTCAGGGTGTACACACATGTCAGAACTGTGTTGATGGTGTGTGTGGCCCTGTGGGTGGTGGGGCTTGTCAGTGGCAGAAGACTTGTGCTTCTCAAGCAGCCATACAGGGGATCAGCCCCACCTTCTAAAGCCTGAAAAAATTGGGTGCTCCCATGTCTTGGGCCAGCCCCACTCAGCTGCAATCCTGAGAGAGCTGATAACAGCTTTGTAAGCCAGGGGCCTACAACAATTGTAGCCAGCCACACTATGAGCCTACTCACTTAACAGAAAAACTGCAAAGAAAACATGATTTAGACCTTTCAGCCAACTGTGGTGGGGTTCCCCACACCCAATAAAGTGATTGAAGGGTCCATACCAGCCACACACAGCTGAGCATTACAACCAGCCATTCAAGGGAACAGGTTTGCCTCCCGGGGCACGTGCAGCAAGAGCAACCCTGTCACAACAGAAGGACAGATGTAGCCCACACAGGGAACATTTGGAACTGGGGATGAGAGGAAAGCATGCTGCTGGGCTTCATAAGGCAACTCTTATAGAAGGCCACTCCTCCAAAGTCAAGAGATGTAGCTGATCCACCTAATACATAGATATAAGAAACAGAAAGAAGAAAAATGAGGAGCCAAAGGAATACATTCCATGTAACAGAACAGCACAGAAACCCAGAAAGAGAATGAAACAGAAATAACCTACCTGAAAAAGAGTTCAAACAAAAAGTCATGAGGATGCTCACTGATCTTGGGAGAAGATTGGATGAACACGGTGAGAACATCAACAGAGAATTGGAAAATATAAAAGAAAACCCATCAGAAAAGAAGACTACAATACTGGAAATGAAAAATTCACTAGAGGGACTCAATAGCAGAGCAGATGATACCGAAGAACAGATCAGTGAGCTGGATGAAAGACTATAGGAAATCACCCAAGCTGAATAGATAAAAGAAAAAAGAATTAAATAGAACAAGAATAGTCTAAGCGAAATCTGGGACAACATTAAGTGTACTAACATTTGTATTTTATGTGTCCCAGAAGGAGAGGAGAGAGACAAAGGAGCAGAGAATCTATCTGAAGAAATAATAGCTGAAAACTTTCCTAACCTAAGGAAGAAAACAGACATCCAGGTACAGGAAGCACAGAAAGCACCAAACAAGATAAATCCAAAGAGGTCTACACAAGACAGATTAAAATTAAAATGTCAAGAATTTAAGATAAAGAGAGAATCCTAAAAGCCTCAAGAGAAAGGCAACAAGTTACATACAGAAGAAACTCCATAAGGTTATCAGCTGACTTCTCAGCAGAAACCTAACTGCCTAGAAGGGAGTGTCACAATATATTTAAAGTGCTGAAAGGAAAAAGCTATAGCCCAAAATACTATACCTGGCAAGGTTATCACTCAGAATGGAAGGAGAGAGAAAGAGTTTCCCAGACAAGCAAAACTTAAAGGAGTTTACCACCAAGAGACAAGTCTTACAAGAAATTCTAAATGGACTTATTTAAGTGGGAAAGAGAAGACCATAAATAGGAATAAGAAAATTATCAAAAGAGAAAGCAATAAAATCATTGGTAAGGCAAAAATACAATACAATTAGCAGATCAACCACCTATGAAGATAATATGAAGATCAAAAGACAAAAGTACTAAAATTAACTATTTCCATGATAAATGTGTAATGAGTACACACATACACAAAAAGAGGTTAGATATGATATAAAAAACATAAAATGTTGGAGGAGGGGAGTAAAAGAGTAGAGCTTTTAGCAAGAAGTCAAACTAAAGAGACTATCAACTCAATATAGATTGCTATATATGTAGAATATTATATATGAACCTCATGGTAATCAGAAGCCCGGAACGTCTACACAAATAAATAAGAGAAAGGAAACCAAACATAATACTAAAGAAAGCCATCAAACCAGAAGGGAAAAGAGCAAAAGAAGAAGAAAGGAACAGAAAAGAGCTACTAAAACACCCAGAAAAAAGCAACAAAATGGCAATAAGTACATATTTATCAATAGCTACTTTAAATGTCATGCACTAAATGCTCCAATCAAAAGGCATAGGGTGGCCCATTGGATAAAAAAACAAGACCCATATATATGCTGCATACAAGAGACACACTTCAGACCTAAAGACAGTCACAAATTGAAATTGAAGGGATGGAAGAAGATACTCCATGCAAATGATAATGAAAAGAAAGCTGGGGTAGCAATACTTATATCAGATAAAATAAATTTTAAAACAAAAATTGTAACAAGACACAAAGAAGGGGATGATCCATCAAGAGGATATAACACTTGTAAATATCTATGCACCCAACATAGGAGCACCTAAATATATAAAGCAATTATTAACAGACATAAAAGGAGAAATAGACAGCAACACAATAATAGTAGGGTACTTTAACACTCCACTTACACCAATGGATAGATCATCCAAACAGAAGATCAATAAGGAAACATTGGCCTTAAATGACACCTTAGACCAGATGGACTTAAGGGACATATACAGAACATTCTATCCAAAGACCACAGAATCCAAATTCTTTTCAAATGCCTGTGGAACGTTCTCTAGGATTGATCACATATTAGGCCACAAAACAAGTCTCAATAAATTTAAGAAGATTGAAATAATACCAAGCATCTTTTCTGACCACAAAATTATGAAACTAGAAATCAACTACAGGAAGAAAATTGGAAAAAACACAAAAATGTGGAGATTAAACAAAATGCTACTGAACAACGATTGGGTCAATGAAGAAATGAAAGGAGAAATCAAAAAATACCTGGAGACATATGAAAATCAAAATGTGATGTGCCAGAATCTATGGGACACAGCAAAAGCTGTTCTAAGAGGGAAGTTTATAGCAATACAGGCCTACCTCACAAACAAGAAAAATCTCAAATAAACAATCTAACAGTGCACCTAAAAGAAATGGGAAAAGAAGAACAAAAACAGCCCAAAATCAGTAGAAGTAAGGAAATAATAAGAATTAGAGCAGAAATAAATGAAATAGACACTAAAAAAAGCTAGAAAAAAAAATCAATGAAACCAAGAGCTGGTTCTTGGAAAAGATAAACAAAATTGACAGACCTTTAGCTAGAATCACCAAAGAAAGAAGAGATAAGCCTCAAATAAATGAAATCAGAAATGAAAGACAAGAAATGACAGTGGACACCTGAAGAATACAAAAGATTATAAAACAATGCTATGAAAAGCTATACGCCAACAAATTGGATAATCTAGAGGAAATGGATAAATTCTTAGAATTATACAATCTTCCAAAACTGAATCAAGAAGAAATAGAGAATTTAAATAGATCAATCACTAGTAAGGAGATGGAAACAAAGACCTCCCCAAAACTAAAAGCCCAGAACCAGAAGGCTTCCCTGGTGAATTTTACTAAACATTCAAAGATTGAATACCTATCCTTCTCAAATTCTTCCAAAAACATTGAAAAAGAGGGGAAGCTTCCTAACTCACTCTACAAAGCCAACACAATCTGATACCAAAACCAGACAAGGACAACACAAAAAAAGGAAAATTACAGGCCAGTATCACTGATGAACATTGATGCAAAAATCCTCAACAAAATGCTAGCAAATCAAATATGACAATACATTAAAAAGATCATATACCATGATCAAGTGAGATTTATTCCAGGGATGCAAGGATGGTTCAACATCCACCAATCTCTCAGAGTGATGCAGAACATTAACAAAATGAAGAATAAAAATCAAATGATCATCTCAATAGATGCAGAGAAAGCATTTGACAAGATACAGCATCCATTTATGATAAAAACTCTGAATAAAATGCATACAGAGGGAAAATATCTTAACATAATAAAGGCCATATATGACAAACCCACAGCTAATATCATTCTTAATGGAGAAAAACTGAAAGCTATCCTTCTAAGAACAGGAAGCAGACAAGGGTGCCCACTGTCGCCACTCTTATTTAACAAAGTATTGGAAGTCTTAGCCAGAAAAATCAGGCAAGAAAAAGAAGTAAAAGGGACCCAAATTGGAAAGGAACAAGTGAAAACAGTCACTTTTGGCAGATGACATGATTTTATATTTAGAAAACCCCAAAGAATCCACAAAAGAACTTTTAGAAATAATGAATGAATACAGTCAAGTCACAGGATACAAAATCAACGTACAAAAATCGGTTGCGTTTCTATACACAAACAACGAAGTTGTTCAAAGATAAATTAAGAACACAGTCCTATTTATAGTTACAACAAAAAGAATAAAATACCTAGGAGTAAACTTAACCAAAGAGGTGAAATATCTGTACACTGAAAACTATAAAACGTTGAAAGAAATCGAAGAAGACACAAAGAAATGGAAAGGTATTCTGTGCTCTAGGATTGGCAAAATTAACATAGTTAAAATATCCATACTTCCTAAAGCATTCTACAGATTCAGTGCAATCTCTGTCAAAGTTCAAATGACATTTTTCACAGAAATAGAGCAAAGAATAGTAAAACATATGGAACAACAAAAGACCCCAAATAGCCAAAAGAAACCTGAGAAAAAAGAACAAAGCTGAAGGTATCACATTCCCAGATGTCAAAATATATTACAGAGCCATAGTAACCAAGACAGCAAGGTACTGGCACAAAAACAGACACACAGATCAATGGAACAGAATCAAGAGCCCAGAAATAAACCCACACATTTATGGACAGCTAATTTTAGACAAGCGAGCCAAGAACATATAATGGAGAAAGGAGAGTCTCTTCGATAAATATGTTGGGGAAACTGGACAGCCACACAAAAGAATGAAAGTAGACCATTATCTTACAGCATAAACAAAAATTAACTCAAAATGGAATAAAGACTCGAATGTAAAATCTGAAACCGTGAAACTTCTAGAAGAAAATATAGGCAGTATACACTTCGGCATCAGTCTTAGCAGCATATTTTCAAGTACCATGTCTGATGGGGCAAGAGAAACAATAGAAAAAAATAAACAAATGGGACCTAATCAACCTAAAAACCCTCTTCACAGCAAAGGAGACCATCAATAAAACGAAAAGACAACCTAACAATTTGGAGAAGATATTTGCAAATCATATATCTGATATGGAGTTAATATCCAAAATATATAAAGAACTCATACATCTCAACAAAAAAAACCCCTAACAACCCAGTGTAAAAACGGGCAAAAGATCTGAACAGACATTTCTCCAAAGAAGACATACAGATGGCCAACAGGCACATGAAAACATGTTCAACATCACTAACTATCAGGGAAAGGCAAATGAAAACTACAATGAGATATCACCTCACGCCTGTCAGAATGGCAGTAATTAACAAGACAGCAAACAAGTGTTGGAGAGGATGCAGAGAAAAGGGAACTGTCATACACTGCTGGTGGGAGTGCAAACTGGTGCAGCCACTATGGAAAACAGCATGGAGAGTCCTCAAAAAATTAAGAATAGAACTACTATATGGTCCAGCTATTCCACTGCTGGGTATTTATCCAAAGAACTTGGAAACATGAGTGCATAAAGATACACGCACTGCTATGTTCATTGCAGCATTATTCACAATAGCCAAGACTTGGAAGCAACCTAGGTGCCTATTGAGGGATGAATAGATAAAGAAGATGTGGTCTATATACACAATGGAATACTGCTCAGCCATAAGAAATGATGAAATCCGGCCATTTGTGACAACATGGATGGAACTTGAGGGTATTATGCTGGGTGAAATAAATCAGAGGGAGAAAGTCAAATACCGTGTGATCTCACTCATATGTAGAAGATAAAAACCACAGCAAACAATCACATAGAGAGAGATTGGATGGGTGGTTACCAGAGGTTAGGAGGGTGGAGGGCAAAAGGGGCGACAGGGCACATGTGTATGGTGATGGATTGTAATTAGCCGTTGGGTGGTGAACATGATGTAATCTACACAGGAATAGAAATATAATGATATACGCCTGAAATTTATATAATGTTATAAACCAATGTTACCACAATAAAAAATTAAAAGAAGAAAGAAAGAAAAGAAAAAATAAATAAAAAGATCCCAGTGCTGTGGCTTCTCTTAAGAAAATGTCCTTTCTCCTTATTGCCCTAGAACCCCAGGAAGTTAAGAGTAAAAACTGGGGGGGGGGCTGGCTCCATGGTTGAGTGGTTGAGTTCCTGCACTCTGCCTTGCAAGCCCAGGGTTCCGCTGGTTGGGATCCTGGGTGTGGCACTGCTAATCAGGCCATGCTGAGGTGGCATCCCACATAGCACAACCAGAAGGACCTACAGCTAGAGTATACAACTATGTGCTGGGAGGCTTTGGGGAAAAGCAGGAGAAGGAGGAGGAGAAGGAGGGGGAGGGGGAGGTGGAGGAGGAGGAGGAGGAGGGGGAGGAGGAGGGGGAGGGGGAGGAGGAGGGGGAGGAGGAGTAGATTGACGACAGATGTTAGCTCAGGTGCCAATCTTAAAAAAAAAAAAAAAAGAGTAAAACCTCCAGTGTGAAAAGTCTAAGTTTAAAGGAGAAACATTTCACACACACACCCACGGCCTACCTCAAAACAACCCTACACACACACAACACACACCCACACACCCAACATCCAAAAACAGCCCTACGCGTGCCCACACATAACTCTACCACACACCCAACATGCACGCAGCACCCACAAACACCCCAGCACACACACCCAATACTCATGAACAACCCCATACATACCAGATCCATACACAACACACACTCAACATTTTTAATCCTAAAATCAGGGTCTCAGTTAAGGCCTGGCTCCTCTCTTTACCTTCCTCCAATCTAGTCCCTACTTGGGGCTATTTGCCTTTACTCAGTTATTTTGATTATGGAAGACTCAAAAGTAATGACAGTTCTTGGGAAAAACCCCAACGAAAGAACATTGGGGGTTTGACCCTGTAGTGGTGTTTTGTTGGCTTTTGGCTGTTCTCTTGGGGTCTGTATTTGTAAGACAGCAAGTCGGTGATAGATTATCTAGTAGTTATAGATTTCATTACAACTGCCCCTGTTCTAGAATTAGCCCTTTTCCTTGTTTTTCCTACCAAATGATAAGCATGCCCTTCTTACCTTCTGCCTTTACCCTCCTATTAGAGAAGAAGACAACCAAGGTATTAAATCGCTGACAGATTATTGCCATTTAATTATTTTCACAGGAATGCTGCATTTTAAAAGAGGACAAGGTTAATGTTAGGAAAAGACTGCATTTCATCACAGGAATGACCCTCCAAAGACGAAATTTCAATACTGACGTACCTCTGAGATATTGTGAGCTTGGTCCAGACCACAGCAATAAAGCGAATATCACAATAAAGTGACTCACATGAATTCTTTTTGTTTCCCAGTACATACGAAAGTTATGTTTACACTATACTGTAGTCTAGGAAGTGTGCAATAGCATTATGTCTAAAAATATATACTATTTTAATTTAAAAATACTTTGTTGCTAATAAATGCTAGGTATCATCTAAGCCTTCAGCAAGTTGTAATCTTTTTCCTAGAAGGGAGTCTTGCCTTGATGTTGATGGCTGCTGACTGATGGGGTGCTGGTGGCTGAAGGTTGGGGTGGCTGTAACAATTTCTTTCTCTTTTTTTTTGAGGGAAATTTGTTTTTTTAATAGCTTATTTTATCGAGGTCATATTGGCTTATAACATTGTATAAATTTCATGTCTACATGTTTGTATTTCAGTTTCTGTATATGCAGCATTGTGTTCACGACCAATAGTCTGGCTTTTATTTGTCACCATATAAATGTTCCTCTTTATCCCTTTCACCCACCCCCACCTTCTTTCCCTCTTGTAATCACTAATCTCTTCTCCTTATCCATGCTTTTTTTATTTTCCACATATGAGTGCAATCATACAGTGTTTGTCTTTTTCTGTCTGGCTTATTTCACTTAGCATAATACCCTAACGGTCCATCCATGTTTTTGCAAATGGCACTATTTCGTCTTTTTTATGGCTGAGTAGTATTCCACTGAATATATATATATATATATATATATATATATATATATATATATATATACACACACCACATCTTCTTTATCCGTTCAGCCATTGATGGGCACTTGGGTCACTTCCACATCTTGGCTATTGTGAATAATGCTGCAGTGAACATATGGGTGCATACATCTCTTTGAATTGTTGATTTCACTTTCTTTGGATAAATAACCAGTAATGGGACAGCTGAGTCATATGGTATTTCTATTTTTAGTTTTCTCTATAAGGAATCTCTATAGTGGCTGCACCAGATTGCATTGCCACCAGCAGTGTATGAGGGTCCTCTTTCTCCACATTTCCTGCAACATTTGTTATTTCTTGTCTTGGTAATTATAGCCGTTCTGACAGATGTAAGGTGATATCTCATTGTAGTTTTGATTTGCATTTCCCTAATACTTAGTGATGTTGAACATCTTTTCTTATGTCTGTTGGCCATCTGTATATCTTCTTTGGAAAAATGTCTGTTCATATCCTCTGCTCATTTTTTGATCAGATTGCTCGTTTTTTGTTGAGTGACATGAGTCCTTTATATATTTTGGAAATTAACCTTTTGTTGGATATATGATTTGCAAATATTTTCTCTCAGTTCATTGGTGGTCTTTTTGTTTTGTTCATGATTTCCTTTGCCTTGCAGAAAACTTTTTAGTCTGATATTAGTCCTATCTGTTTATTTTTTCTTTTGTTTCCCTTGCCTGAGAAGACCTGGTATCCGAAAAGATATTGCTAAGACCAATGTCAAAGAGTGTACTGGCTATATTTTCTTCTAGGAGTTTTGTGGTTTAAGGTCTCAGATTCAAGTCTTTAATCCATTTTGAGTTAATTTTTGTGTATGGTGCAAGATAATGGTCTACTTTCATTCTTTTGCATATGTCTGTCCAGTTTTCCCAAGACAATTTATTGGAGAGACTTTCCTTTTTCCATTGTATGTTCCTAGCTCCTTTGTCAAAGATTAGCTGTACATAGATGTGTGGTTTTATTTCTGGGCTTTCAATTCTGTTTCATTGATCTATGTGTCTGTTTTTGTAGAGTACCATGCTGTGTTGATTACTATAGCTTTGTAGCATATTTTACAGTCAGGGATTGTGATGCCTCCAGCTTTGTCCTTTTCTCAGGATTGCTTTGTCTATTCATGATTTTTTGTTTTTCCATGTAAATTTTAGCATTCTTTGTTCTATTTCCATGAAGAATGTGATTGGGATTCTGGTTGGGATTGCATTGAATCTGTAGATTGCTTTAGGTAATATGGACACTTTAACTATGTCATTTCTTCCAATCCATGAGCATGGCATATCTTTCCATTTCTTTATGTCTTCTTCAATTTCTTTCAATAATGTCTTATAGTTTTCTGTGTATAGGTCTTTCACCTCCTTGGTTAAATTTATTCTTAGATATTTTGTTCTTTTTGTTGCTATTGTAAATGGGATTGTATTCTTGACTTCTCTTCCTGCTACTTCATTATTAGTGTATAGAAATGCATCTGATTTTTGTATGTATGTTGATTTTGTACCCTGCAACTTTGCTGTAGTTGTTGATTATTTCTAATAGTTTTCTGGTGGATTCTTTAGGGTTTTCTATGTATAGAATCATGTCATCTGTGAATAGTGAGAGTTTTACTTCTTCTTTTTCAATTTGGATACCTTTCATTTCTTTTTCCTGCCTAATCGCTCTAGCCAAAACTTAGAGTACTATGTTGAATAAGAGTGGTGAGAGTGGGCACCCTTACCTTGTTCCTGTTCTCAGAGGGTTGGCGTTCGGTTTTTCACCATCGAGTATGATGTTGGCTGTGGGTTTGTCATGTAAGGCCTTTATTATGTTGAGATACTTTCGTTCTATACCCATTTTATCGAGAGTTTTTATCATAAATGGATGTTGGATCTTAGATGATTTGTCTGCATCTATTGAGATGATCATGTGGTTTTTATTCCTCATTTTGTTAATGTGGTGTATCACATTGATTGATTTGTTCATGTGAAATCAGCCCTGTGTCCCTGGAATGAATCCCACTTGATCACGGTGTATGATCCCTTTAGTGTAACGTTGTATTCAATTTTCTAATATTTTGTTGAGGATTTTTGCATCTATGTGTATCAGCAATATTTGCCTGTAATTTTCCTTTTTTGTGTTGTCCTTAGTCAGGGTAATAGAGGTCTTGTAGAATGAGTTACCTGGAGTCCCATCTTCTTCAATATTTCAGAATAACTTGAGAAGGATAGGCATTAAGTCTTTGAATGTTTGGTAGAATTCACCAGAGAAGCCATTCACCAGAGAAGCCTGGATTTTTGGTTTTTGGGAGGTTTTTGATTACTGTTTCAATCTCGTTACTTGTGGTTTGTCTATTCAGATTCTCTATTTCTTCTTGATTCAGTTTGAAGAGGTTGTGTGATTCTAATAATCTACTCATTCTTTCTAGGTTATCTAATTTGTTGGCATACAGCTTCTCATAATATTCTGTTATAATCCTTGTATTTCTGTGGTATCCATTGTAATTTCACCTTTTTCATTTCTAATTTTATTTATTTGAGCCTTCTGTCTTTTTTCTTAGTGAGTCTGGCTAATGGTTTGCCAGTTTTGCTTATCTTCTCAGAGAACCAGCTCTTAGTTTCATTGATTCTTTTTGCTGTTTTTTTAGTTTCTATTTCATTTATTTCTGCTCTGATTTTTTTTTTTTTTTGAGGAAGATTAGCCCTGAGCTAACATCTGCTTCCAATCCTCCTCTTTTTGCTGAGGAAGACTGGCCCTGAGCTAACATCCATGCCCATCTTCCTCTACTTTATACATGGGACGCCTACCACAGCATGGCTTGCCAAGCAGTGCCATGTCCACACCCGGGATCCAAATCAGCAAACCCCAGGCTGCTGAAGCAGAATGTGTGTACTTAACCGCTGTGCCACTGGGCCAGCCCCTGCTCTGATTTTTATGATTTTCCTCCTTGTACTGACTTTTGGCTTTGTTCTTCTTTTTCTAGTTCTTTTAAGAGTAGTTTAAGATTGCTTGTTGGAGACTTTTCTTGTTTGTGAAGGTAGGCCTGTATTGCTATAAATTTCCCTTTTAGCACTACTTTTGCTGCATCCCATAAGAGTTGGTATGTTGTGTTTTTGTTTTCATTTGTCTCCAGGTATTTTTTGATATGTCCTTTGATTTCTTCATTGCTCCTATGGTTACTCAGTGGCATGTTGTTTAGTCTCCACATATTTGTGTGTTTCCCAGCATTTTTCTTGTTGTTGATTTCTAGTTTCATAGCATTGTGGTCAGAAAAGATGCTTGATGTGATTTCAGTCTTCTTAATTTTATTGAGACTTGCCTTCTTTCCCAACATATGGTCTATCTTTGGCAATGTTCCATGTACACTTGAGAAGAATGTGTATTCTGCTGTTTGGGGATGGAATGTTCTATATGTATCTATTAAGTCCATCTAGTCCAGTGTTTCATTTAAGGCCACTGTTTCCTTATTGAATTTCTGTCTAGATGATCTATCCATTGACATAAGTGGAGAAATGAGGTCCCCTACCATTATTGTGTTAATGTTAATTTCTCCCTTTAGATCTGTTAATAGTTGCTTTACGTGCTTTGGTGTTCCTCTGTTAGATGTGCATATATTAATATTATGTCTTCTTGGTGGAATATCTCTTTTACCATTATATAATGCTCACCTTTGTCTCTCATTAGCTTTTGTATCTTGAAATCTGCTTTGTCTGATGTAAGTATGACTACACTCACTTTCTTTTGATTGCCATTGGCTTGGAGTATTGTCTTCCATCTCTTCATTCTGAGCCTGTGTTTGTCTTTAGACCTGAGATGTAGTTCCTGGAGGCAGCATATTATTGAGTCTTGTTTTTTAATCTATCCATCCACTCTGTCTTTTGATTACTGAATTCAGTCTATTTACATTTAGAGGGATTCTTGATATATGAGGGCTTAATATTTCCATTTTATCTCTTGTTTTCTGGTTGTTCCATATTTACAATCTTTCTTTTCCCTTGTTCTGACTGTCACTTCAGTTGAGGGGTTTTCTGTGATAGTTTTCTCAATTTTCTATTTATTTGTGATTTGTGATTCTGCTCTGATTTTTTGTATTGTAGTTATCATGAAGTTTGTATAAAAGATCTCATAGAGGAGATGTCCATTTTATGATAGCCTCTTATCTCCATTAGCCTAAGGAGGCTCCATCCTTTTCCTCTTCCCCTTCTGTATTTTTTTGTCACAAATTATGCTTTTTTGTGTTGTGACATTGTGTGAAATTGAAGAGTTTATAGTTATTTTTGGTGCTTTCTTTCTCTTTATTTTTTATAATTAAGTGTTTGCTAACACATTCTGATAGAGAGCTAAAATTTTCGGACTCTGTCTATTTATCTCCTTACTCAAAGCTTTGTAAACCTTCACCTTTTGATTTCAGGTAGGAGGGCTCCCCTTATCACTTTTTGTAAGGCAGGTCTAGTGGTTTCATCAGCTTTTGTTTATCTGGGAAAGCTTTTATTTCTCCATCATATCTGAAGGATAATTTCACTGGATAGAGTATTCTTGGCTAATAGGTTTTATCTTTAAGTATTTTGAATATTTCATTTCCTTGTCTCCTGGCCTGTACAGTTTCTTCTGAGAAATCTGTTGAAAGCCTGATGGGAGTTTCTTTGTAGGTTATTTTCTTCTTTCTTGCTGCCCTTAATATTTTTCTTTGTCATTGACACTTGACAATTTTAATATTATATGCCTTGGAGAAGGTCTTTTTGCATTGATATAATTAGGAGTTCTATTATCTTCATGTACTTGCATGTCCAGTTCCTTCTTCAGACTTGAAAATTTCTCAGCTATTATTTCTTTGAACAAGATTTCTGCTCCTTTCCCCCTCTCTGTTCCTTCTGGGATACCTATAATCCTTATATTACTTTCCTAACTGAGTTGGATATTTCTTGAAGAATTTCTTCATTTTTAAAAAATCTCAGTTCTCTCTCCTCTCCACCTGATGGATTTCTAGGTTTCTATCTTTTGTGTGTGTATGTGATGAAGATCGACCCTGAGCTAACATCTGTTGCCAATCCTCCTGTTTTTGCTTGAGGAAGATTGTCAATGAGCTAACATCTGTACCAATCTTCCTCCATTTTTTATGTGGAATGCTCCCACAGCATGGCTTGCTGATCAGTGCTGGTCTGCACCTGGGATCTGAACCTACGACACCCAGGCTGCTGAAGCAGAGCATGAGAACTTCACTATGTCACAGGACCAGCCCCTCTAGGTTTCTATCTTTGAGGTCACTAATTCTCTGCTCCATAAGGTCTATTCTATTTTTTATACATTCTACATTATTTTTAATCTCATTAATTGTGTTCTTCATACCCAGAATTTGTGTGTGTGTGTGTATGTGTGTGTGTGTGTGTGTGTGTGTGTGTGTATAGTTGTTGTTTTTAAAGATTAATTCTCTTTGGTGAAGTGCTCCTTCAGTTCATTAATTTTATTCCTGAGCTCAGTGAACTGTATTTCTGGGTTTTCTTGTAACTCATTGAGTTCTTTATGACAGCTATTTTGAATTCTCTGTCAGTTGGGTTGTAGCCTTCTATGACTTCAGATTTGGTTTCTGGAGAGTTGTCATTTTCCTTCTGTTATGCCATGTTGCTGTAGTTCTTTATGTTGTTTGATGAATTGATCCTCTGCCAGCACATTTGTGGTAGTAATCACATTTTCTTATTTAAATACAGTGTTGGCTATTTTGGTTCTCTTCACCTGGGTCTTGTATTCCTCCACTGGCTCTCCATGGGCTCAGATGCTGCTGTCTCATGCACCAACTGTGCTACTGTTCCCTAGTTGTCTTGGGTGGAGGTTACACTGCTGCAGGGGGTGCTGGTTTTGCAGGTGTCACTGGCACTGGCAGGGGCCTGGGAACCAGGGGACTTGTATAGAGCCCCCGCTGCTGGTGGAGCTGGTGTCAGGGTTGCTGCCACTGGGGTTGGGTCACTGGTTATGCTATGGTTCCTGTTGCTTCTGGTCACCGCTTCCCCCTGCAACCATTGGGTGAGGAGCAGGAGCTGTCTTTTCTGTTCCTGCCCCTTCTGCTTATAATTGTGCTGGCTGGTTGCTCTGTGTTCACAGGGGCCAAACTGAAGCTGCTCAGTGGGGTGCCTTCATGTGAGCTGGGCCACCATGCTTGGTGGGTGGGTCATGCTCTCTCAGGTAGGGTGCCTTTATGAGGGCTGAGCTACACTTGGCAGGGATTGTTCATGCAGGCTATGTGCTGTCACTCAGCAAGGAGGGTTCACATGGGAGGGGCCACCGTGGCACAGTGAGCACTCCCGTGGAGTGGGCTACCATCATTATGGCAGTGCTCTTGCCTGAGCTGGGCTGCTCCCACCCTCACTATGGTCATGCTGGCCACTATGTGAGGATCTGTGACCTGAGTCAGCACAGCTAGGGAAGGAGAGGGGGGCCACTCCCCTATTTCCACTATGTCCTAGGGGTCCAGTCCACCCACCTTCAGATATATAGCTGCATGGATCTCTAGGGCTTCCGGTTGTGCTGTGTAGGGAATCCTCTCTCAGTTAATCAATGTCTATTTAGTTGTAACTTAGAGGGGAGAGACATGAGAACAATTCACTTTGCCATGATACTGACATTACCCAGACATTTCTTAAAATAAAACAGTGAAGTTTCCTACATTGATTCTTCCTTCTAGAAACAATTTCTCTGAAGCGTGCAGTGCTGTTTAATAACATTTTACCTATAGTAACTTTTTTCTAAATTGGAGTCAACCCTCTTGAAACTTGCTCCTTCTTTATCAACTAAGTTTATGAAATATTCCAAATCTTTTGTTGTCATTTCAACAATCTTCATAGCATCTTCACCAAGAGTGGACTGCTCATCCATGAAAATTTTATCATGTAATTGTAGCAATTCAATGACATCTTCAGGATCCACTTCTAATTCTAGTTCTCTTCCTATTTCCAGCACATCTGCAGTTACTTCCTCCACTGAAGTCTTGAACCCCTCAAAGACATCCATAAGAGTTGGAATCAACTTCCTCCAAACTCTTATTAACGTTGATATTTTAACCTCTTCCAATGAATCACAAATGTTCTTGAAGGAATCTAGAATGGTGAATCCTTTCAAGAAATTTTTAATTTGCTTTGCCCTGATCCATCAGAGGAATCATTATCTATGGCATCTACAGCGTTATGAAATGTATTTCTTCAATAATAAGACTTGAAAGTCAAAGTTGCTCCTTGATCCATGGGCTTCAGAATGGATGTTGTGTTAACAGGCATGAAAACAACATTAATCTCCTTGTACACATCCATTGAGCTCTTGATTACCAGATGCATTGTCAATGAGCAGTAATATTTTGAAATGAATTGCTTTTTCTGAGCAGTAGGTCTCAATAGTGGGCTTAAAATATTCAGTGAGGGGCCAGCCTGGGGGCACAGCAGTTAAGTTCGCACATTCTGCTTCAGCGGCCTGGGGTTTGCCATTTTGGATCCCGGGTGTGGACATGGCATCACTCAGCAAGCCATGTTGTGGCAGGCATCCCACATATAAAGTAGAGAGAGATGGGCACAGATGTTAGCTCAGGGCTAATCTTCCTCAAAATACATTTATATATATTCAGTAAACCACATTGTAAACAGACGGGCTGTCCAGGCTTTACTGTTCCATTTATAGAACACAGGCAGAGTCGACAGAGCATAATCCTTGAGGTCCCTAGGATTTGGGGAATGGTAAATGAGCACTGGCTTCAACTTAAAGTCACCAGCTGCATTAGCCCCTAACAAGAGCCAGCCTGTCCTTTGAAGCTTTGAAGCCAGGCGTTGACTTCTCTCTAGCTAGGGAAGTCCTAGATAATGTCTTCCTCCAATATAAGGCTGTTTCCCCTGCACTGAAAATCTGTTGTTTCAAGTAGCCCCCTTCATTAACGATCTTAGCTAGGTCTTCTGGAGAACCTCCACAGCTTCTGCATCAGCACTTGCTGCTTCACTTGCTCTTCTACATTATGGAGACGGCTTCTTTCCCTAAACCTCGTGAACCAACCTCTGCTGCTTCCAGCTTTTCTTCTGCAGCTTCTTCACCTCTCTCAGCCTTCACAGTATTGAAGAGACTTAGGGCCTTGCTCTGGAACAGGCTTTGGCTTAAGGGAATGTCGTGGCTGGTTTGATCTTCTATCCAGACCACTAAAGCTTTCTCCATATCAGCAATAAGGCTGTTTTGCTTTCTTATCATTCTTGTGTTCACAGGAGTAGCAGTTTTAACTTCCTTCAAGAACTTTTCATTTGCATTCACCACTTGGCTAATTGTTTGGTGCAAGAGGCCTAGCTTTTGGTCTATCTTGGCTTTTGATATGCCTACCTCACTAAGCTGAAACATTTCTTGCTTTTGATTTAAAGTGAGAGACCCTTCCTTTCACGTGAACACTTGGAGGCCACAGTAGGATTATTAATTGGCCTAATTTCCATATTGTTGTGTTTCTGGGAATAGGAAGGCCTGAGGAGAGGCAGAGATGGGGTGGGACCTGGGGAGTGACAGTAGGTAGGTGGAGCTGTCAAAACACACATTTATCCATTAAGTTTGCCATCTTATGTAGAAGCAGTTTGTGGCACCCCAAAACTATTACGTTAGTAACATCAAAGATCACTGATCACAGGTCACCATAACAAATATAACAGTAATGAAAAAGTTTGAAATATTGCAAGAATTATGAAAATGTGACACAGAGACAGGAAGTGAGCAAATGCCATTGGAAAAAATGGTGCTGATAGACTAGTTTGATGTGATTGTCACAAACCTTCAATCTGTAAAAAACACAATTTATCTGAAAAATGCAATAAAGTGAAGCACAATGAGGTATGCCTGTATTGTAGTGTCTGAATGGGAAGATATAAATAATTTATTACTGGCCTTTCCTCCTCATAGCCCTACCTAGGGACCTGAAACAATGCGAACGTAAATCTAAGAGATTCCCCTCTGTGCCCAGCTGCCTAGGGCACCCTGGCATGTGATTCAGTACAACTATTGGCATCTCCAGAGCCTGATAAACAGAAAATCATTTAGATAGGACCTGCAGGTGGGAGAGTGATGTGGAGGTGTGCTGGCTCTCCATTCAAGGACAGAGAGCTCCTGGGACCAGCCCATTTGGCATTCTGCATTGGAAAGGCCTCAATGATTGTCTTCTAAATAGGCAGTTTTATAGCAGCACCTCTTTGAGTTCACATGGTGCTAGTTACCACAGTGATGAACACAGCTAGGAACAAACCTTGCAAACTTCTCATTGAAGCATCTAAGGAGCTTTCCTAGGTGTAAAAATGGGACAAAAATACTGGGGAGCCTCATTTGCACAGAGCACTTTTCAAGTGTAAAGAGAGGGGTGAAAGCTCTACCCCTTCAGAATCACCATGTAACATGCCCAAAACAATAGCAAAAATGAGGATATTTAAGGCATCATCTGTAGAGGCCAAATGGACAGCAACAGTTCACTAACATCTGAATACAACTTCTTTCTGTTGTATCCAACTGTCTAGAGAAGCCCTGTTTCTCCATGGTGATTGGTTGATTGTGTGATTCTATTTCCTGTGAATAGATATAAAGAAGGACAGAGTTAAAGTGGGCATGGCATGCACACATCCATCCCTCACATGTTCGCTAAATATATCATTTCTGACCCACTTTATCTCCAATTTGTCAGGTTAAGGTGGCATTAAAGACTGGAGATCTATTGACTTCTGGCCTTCATACTTTGCTCTCCCAAAGGGATGGGTAAAGGAGTCCTTGCTGACTGGCAGGGACTCCCGTGGTCAGTGGGCAGTCATTCACATTCCAAAACATCCCTACACAGGAAGGCCCAGCCCTCGAGAAAGGCATGTCCAATCTATTAAGCTCAAGGAAGGAAATTTTTCTTCAATTCCAAATTTTGACTTCTGTCTCTTGCATGTTTAAGCAGCAGTGATAGCCAACTATTCTTGAGCACCTACGGTGTGTGGATGTCTACTGGGCATTTTGCATGGTTGTCTTCTAAAATCCCAGCTTCCTCTCTAGCCTGCTCCTTACCTCTCTCCCTCAGCCACGCTGGCCATTGAACATTCCAGGCCTGGCCTACTCTGGACACTCTGCACTTGCCATTTCCTTTGTCTGATTCTTTTCCCCTTTTGCTATTTCCCTCCTTCCTTCCCTCCTTTCCTTGAGAAATTTACTTAAAAGCACTTTCTGAGTCTGTCTCAGGTATCTGAAATTTCTATCCGACCCTACATCCAGTGCACCCCACAGCACAAGCAGTTTATATCCCCCTTATTCACAGCTTTTTTCTTCCTCCTAAGAGTTTCCACTCCTAGTGTACCATATACTTTGCTTACTACTTTTACTTACCACCTGTCTTCTTCTCTAGACTTTAAGTTCTTGGCAAAGATCTTTGTCTATTTGTTCTCTGCTGTGTTTCCAGTGCCTGGGACAGTGCTGGCCCACAGAAGGCACTCAGGGGATGGGACTGGGATCCATCACTGAACAACACCTGCCTCCCTGTTTGTCTTTATTATTCCCATTTGTCCAGTGAACACTCTTGATCTCAGAGTTTGAATGATGTGCCCAAGGGCACATGGCTGCAAAGTGGACCCAGCTCTGTCTAACCACAGGGCTGAGCTCCTCACCAGCACTCCTGCCACACACAGTCTTCCCTGTCTTTTCAGACTTGGGATGATTCTGTCACACAACCTCAAAAAGCACATGTGCAGGAAAGGGTGAAGTGGTGCACCTACAACACGAATGACAAACATTAATGTACAACTGAAATTTCACAAGATTGTAACCTATCATTAACTGAATTTAAAAAAAAAAGCACATGTGCAGGAGGATGTGAGCACGAGGAGGGAAGTCTGGCCCGTCGGTGTGGATCGGCATTGACCCCACTGGGTATTGACAGTCCTTGTTTACATCACATAATGTTAATAATAGTGTATGTCGTCTGCGTAGTGACTTCCAAGTGACAAAGTACAGTCGCAAGTACTCTCATTTGATCACCACCACCAATCGGTAAGTGAATCCTAACAGGTATTTCTCTCCCCATGAGAACACTCAGGTGAAGGAAGGTTAGGTGACTTGTGATTTGCCTAATCTTCTGATGAGGAGGGATCCCAACAGAATGGAAAGCTGCTCTCCTTTTCCCAGCACGCCCCTGCTGTGTCTCTCCCCACTGGGTACTCAGCTGACTTGTCCACTCTGGCCCACGCACTGTTCTCCAGAGTGGTACTCACCAGTCCTCACCACTCCTCACTGCATTCCAGGGAGGCAGTGAGGCTGACTGCGCAGCAGCGCAGAACAACGCCCTGGGCACCGGCACCCCGGCCCTGCAGGGGCCTCAGAGGATTGGAGTCTATAATTCAGGAGAGGGGGTCTCCCCACTCCTTAGCTTGTACACAGTCGGATCTGCCTCATTTCTTTTAAAAGTTTCTGTTACGGAAAGTGTCAAGCACAAACGGAAGTAGAGAGTGCCGTATAGTAAATTCCCCTCTGCTCTCACCTGCCTTCAACGATAAATGCCTCATAGCTAATTTTCTTTTTCTATATTCCTGGCCTCACTTACTTATACTTCCCTGGATTATTTTGAAGCTAATTCCAGAAATCACATTATTTTGTCTGCAACTTTTTAAAAATATGTATCATCAAAAGGCCTGGACTCTGCTTTTAAAAATCACCACACAAAACATTTCTATTTCTTTAATGTCAACAAGTATCCTATAAGCTTTCACATTTCCTCAACTGTCTCATGAATTTTTAAAAATTTGTTTGTTTGAATGAGGATCCAAACAAGGTCTATAGTTTGTTATTGGTTAGTAGGTCACTTAAGTCTCTCAATCTCGGTTCATTCTACATCGTTCATTGTCGTTGTTGAAGAAGAAAGTGGGTCCTGTCTGGATTCTGCTGATTGCATCCCTGTGTTCTTCCGCCCCTTTATTTTCTCCAAATTGGAGCTCTGTCTAGAAGCTTGGTCAAGTTAAGTTTCAGTGTCTTTGGTAAGGACCCTAGTAGGTGGTGTTGCATGTGTGCTTGCACTGGAAGTGATATACTGTCTGGTTGTCCCTCTTCTGAGATGATCTCTGCCTCGATTCTGCACTATTCTTAGCTCATAATGTGGAAGGAGAGAAAGAATGAAGGAAGGAAGGGAGGGAAGAGATAACTAAGCAGATAAATGAACAAATCCAGTACGGCCCATGACATATGCTGCTTCGCCCACATTACATGAATCCGAATTGGACTGCATTTGAATTATGGTGACTTGGGGTGGGGTGGGGTGGTTAAAAACCTCACTGGTTGTCTCTACAGCTCACTCTCTTACAAACCCCATTCATCAGGCTCTTCTGTTCTTTTTGTGTTACTTCTGAGAGTGTTGGTGAAAAAGCACAGGGTCTTGGTTACGACAACCCACGTGCAAATTCTATGCTGCCATGTATTGACCATAAGCCTTGTCTAGGAGATTCTATTTGCTCTATAACAGTGGTTCTCAACCAGGATAATTGTATCCCCTAGGGGACACTTGGCAATGTCTGGTGATATTGCTTGTCAAAAAGGGGGTTGCTGTTGACACCTAGTGGATAGAGGCCAGGGATACTGCTCAACATCCTGCAATGCACAGACAGGCCCCTGCAACACTGGCTCCAAATGTCAGCAGTAATGAGGTAGGAAATCCTTGTTTAGTAAATGGTGATAATTTCTACCTTGCATGTTTGTTGGGAAGATTAGTTGAGGCATCAATACCCCCAACCAAGTAGACAAGTGTGTTGGCTTCCTTCCTTTCTCAGTAAACCAGTATGGTGAAATCCTCATTTTAGCTCAAGATCGGATGCTGAGTTCATGCCAGGAGTATACTTGGACTCCTGTTGTGACAGCAGCGGGTCAGGGGACAGTGGCTTTTGTCCTGGCCCTGTCACCAGCTGGCTGAGTGACCTTGGGTATGCTCTGCTCCTCTCTGGGCCTCAGTTAAATGAGATGGACTCTGAAGATCTCTTCATCCCTCTTGGTTGTAAGATTCTTTGAGTATGATTTCATTCCTCTCTTGGAAAGGCCTAACTAGTTTTTGCAGATGCCAGACATTAAGTGAGGAGTGAAGTGGGGATATGATGAGAATCACCACTCCTCTAAACTTTAAGGCTTTATAGGTGGCACTAATCTCAATCCTTGGGGAGGCAATGTTATTTGTGATTTATTTTTTTAATGGGTTGGGGGAAATTTCAGAAGCTTCTAGTTGATCTTCTATAGAATCTTAGACCACTAGCAAAAAAAGAAATGTGGAGGTTATTCCAACTACCAAATATGCCTACCTTAATTAAACACTTAGGAACCAAAGAAATGACTGTGACAGCCCATGGACACAGTGAACTCACTGTGGGTCAGACCTAAACCAGGACTTCATTTATGCCCTGAATCCCATGGGACCCCAACTCTAAAATGAGAGCCACAGTGACACTTTAGGTTCCAGAGGTCAATATCAGCTCAAACCCTGTGTACAACACTCTTTAAAATGTTTGAATATTTTCCTTTGTTCAGTAGCGATTACCCCAAGTAAATGGTCATAGGTCCATTTGGGGAATGACTGGGGAATCACTACCATATACACATGAGGTGGTATTGCCTGGTGCCTCCTCATAAAACCCCAGCTTCTCTTTCAAGTCAGTGGGCTCCAGGTCTGAGAATTTTCTCAGTTCCAGAAACTGAACAAAGAATCATGACTTGGTTATAGAAGTTTAGCAATACCTTTGTTGGCTGCCCATCTATCTTGCCCTAAGAACACTGTGTTCAGAGAAGGGGTACTTCACCAAAGAGACTGAAACTCTTAAAAAGAACCAAACAGAAATTCTGGAACTGAAGAACTCAATAAATGAAATGAAGAATAAAGTAAAAAGCATTGGAAATAGAACAGACCATATGAAAGAAATAATTAGCAAGCTCAAAGATAGAAATATAGAAATGATTCAGGTGGAAGATGAGAGAGAACTAAGTTTTTTTATAAGTGGAGAAATTCTATGAGGAATAGCTGAATTATTAGGAAAAACAATATAAGAAAAATAGGTATCCCAGAAGGAGAAGAGGAGAAGTGAGCAGAGAGCTTATTTAAAGAAATACTAACTGGGAACTTCCCAAACCTGGGGAAGGAACTGACTATACAAGTACATGCAAGTAGGAGTACATACAAGCTAATAGACCACCTAATTATCTCAGCATAAAAAGACCTTCTCCAAGGCAAATTATATTGCAATTGTCAAAAGTCAATGACAAAGAAAGAATATTAAGGGTGGCCAGAGAGAAAAAAACAGTAAGATACAAAGGAACTCTCATTAGGATATCAGCAGATTTCTCAGCAGAAACTCTACAGGTCAAGAGAGAGTGGAATGATATATGTAAAATATTGAAAGACAAAAACTGTCAGCCAAAAATACTCTATCCAGCAGTTATCTTTCAAATATGAAGGAGAAAAAAAGGCTTTCCCAGACAACAAAAGCTGAGGGAGTTCATCGCCACTAGACCTGCCTTAGAAGAAATCTTGAAAAGAGCTCTCTTACCTGAAAAAGAAAGGTAAAGGTATAAAAAGCTTTAAGCAAGGTGATAATTAGACAGAATCAGAGAATTGCATCTGTCTATCAGAATTGGTTAATAAGCACTTAATTACAACATAAAGGCTAAAGGAAAAGAAAACATTAAAATAACTATAACTACTTCAATTTGGCAACAAATTCACAATACAAAAAAGTGATAATTTATGACAACAAGAATTTAGAAGGAGAAGAGAAAAAGGGTGGAACTTGCATAGGTAAATGGAGATAAGTTGCTATCAGCAAAAAATGACTATCTTATCTATGAGACATTTTATACAAACCTCATGGTAACCACAAAACAAAAATTCAGAGCAGAGTCACAAAACATAAAAAAGTGCAAACTGAGAAACACATCACAGAAAACCACAAAACTGAAGTGGCAGACAGAAACACAAGGAAAAAGAAACAATGGAAATATAGAGCAACAAGAAAACAAAAGATAAGATGGCAGTATTAAGCTTTCATATATCAATGATCACTCAAAATGAAAATAGGTTGAATTGACCAATCAAAAGACACAGAGTGACTGGATAATTAAAAAACAAAATGCAACAATATGCTGCCTCTAGGACACCCATCTCAGCTCTAAAGACAAACATAGACTCAGAGAGGAGGAAGGGAAGATGATACTGCAAGCAAATGGCAAGCAAAAGAAAGCAGGTGTAGTCATACTTATATCAGATAAAATAGACTTCAAGCCAGAAAAGACAACAAGAGATAAAGATGGACATCATATAATGATAAAGGGGACAATCCAGCAAGAAGACATAACATTTATTAAACTATATGCACCTAATATAGGAGTACTGAAGTATCCAAAGCAATTATTAACAGACCTAAAGGGAGAAACTGACAGCAACACAATAATAGCAGGGCCAACATTACCCTGATATTACCAAAACCAGACAAGGACAACACAAAAAAGGAAAAATATAGGCCAATATTGCTGATGAACATAGATGCAAAAGTACTCAACAAAACATTAGCAAATTGAATACAAGAATACATTAGAAGCATCATACACCATGATCAAGTGGGATTTATTCCAGGGACACATGGATGTTTCAACATCTGCAAATCAACCAATGTGATACATCACATTAACAAAATGAATAAAAATCACATGATCATCTCAACAGATGCAGAGAAAGCATTTGACAAGATAAAACAGCCATTTGTGATAAAAACTCTGAATAAAATGGGTATAGAAGGAATGTACCTCAACAGAATAAAGGCCACATATGACAAACCCACAGCTAACAACATACTCACAGTGAAAAACTGAAAGCTATCCCTCAAAGAACAGAAAACAAGAGGATGTCCACTGTCACCACTAGCATTCAACATAGTATTGGATGTACTAGCCGGAGAAATTAAGGAAGAAAAATAAGTAAAAGTTAGCCAAAGTGTAAAGGAAGAGGTAAAACTTGTCCCTATTTGCAGGTGACATGATTTTATAAATAAAAAACCTTAAAGAAAGTCCCCCAAAAGTATTAGAAGTAAGTAATGTCCCCAGTAAATTTACAGAGTACAAAATCACCATACAAAAATCAATTGTATTTCTATATACTAAAAATTAACTAGAAGAAAGAGAAATAAAGAATACAATCCCATTTACATTTGCAGGAAAAGAATAAAACAACTAGGAATAAATTTAACCAAGGAGGTGAAAGACCTATACGTGGAAAACTGTAAGACATTATTGAAAGAAGTTGAAGAAGACATAAAGAAATGGAGAGATATTCCATGCTCATGAACTGGAAGAATTAACATTTAAAATGTCCATACTACCTAAAGCAATATACAGATTCAATACAAACCAAATCAAAATCCCAACATTTTTCATGGAAATAGAAGAAAGAATCCTAAAATTTATATGGAACAACAAAAGATCCTAAATGACCAAAGCAATCCTGAGAAAAAAGAACAAAGCTGGAGCTATCACTCTCCTTGATTTCAAAATAAACTACAAAGCTGTAGTAATCAAAATAGCATAGCACTGACAGAAAAACAGGGGCACAGATCAATGAAACAGAATTGAAATCCCAAAAATAAACCTAAGCATCCATGGACATTTAATTTTCAATGAAGAGGACTAGAACATACAGTGGAAAAGGAAAGTCTCTTCAGTAAAGGGTGTTGAGAAAACTGGACAGCCATACACAAAAGAATGAAAGTAGATCATTATATTACACCATACATAAAAATTAACTCAGAATGGATTAAAGACCTGAATGTAAGACATGAAACCATACAACTCCTAGAAGAAAACATAGGCAATACACTCTTTGTCATTGATGTTAGCAGTATCTTTTTGAATATGTCTCCTGAGGCAAGAGAAAAAAAAGGAGAAATAAACAAATGAGACTACATCAAACTAAAAAGTTTCTGCACAGCAAAGGAAACCTTCAACAAAACAAAAAGATAACCTATCAATTGGGAGAAGATATTTGCAAATCATATGTCTAATAAGGGATTAATATCCAAAATATATAAAGAATTCATACAACTCAACAACAAAAAACAAACAACCTGATCAAAAAATGGACAGAGGATATGAACAGACATTTTTCCAGAGAAGATATACAGATGGCCAACAGGCATGTGAAAAGATGTTCAACATCACTAACTATTAGGGAAATGCAAATCAAAGCTACAATGATATACCAGTTCACACCTGTCAGTTGGCTATTATTAAAAAGACAAGAAATAATAAGTGTTGGAGAGGATGTAGAGAAAAGGTACCTTACTACATTACTAGTAGGTACATAAATTGGTGCAGCCATTATGGAAGATAGTATGGAGATTCCTCAAAAAATTAAAAATAGAGCTACCATATGATCCAGCTATACAACTTCTGGGTATTTATTCAAAGAACATGAAAACACTAATTCAAAAGGATACATACACCCCTATGTTCATTGCAGCATTATTCACAATAGCCAAGACTTGGAAGCAACCTAAGTGTCCATTAACAGAAGAATAGATAAAAAAGATGTGGTATATATATACAATGGAATAGTACTCAGCCATAAAAGGATGAAATCTTGCCATTTGCAACAACATAGTTGGACCTTGAGGGTATTATGTTAAGAAAAATAAGTCAGAGAAAGACAATTACCATATATGTGGAAGATAAACAAACAAATACATAGATTTAGGCAATAGATTGGCAGTTACCAGTGCTGAAGGGGGTGGGGGAAGGGTGAAAGGGGTAAATGGGCATATGTGTATGGTGACAGATGACTGCTAGACTTTTGGTGATGAATACGATGTAGTCTATACAGAATTCGAAATATAATGATGGACACCTGAAATTTATATAGTCTTATAAACCAATGTTACCTCAATTTAGAAAAAGCGAAATAAATAAAGACCATTGTGATCAGGACCTCCTGGAAGCTACACTGACTTGCTTCTTGTTCTCTAAATTGTGTCCACCTTGCTCCTGACAACTAAGCACGACAAATTCACCTTTACTATTTCAGGATCCTATCATCCCCATTGCTATCAGGGATCAAGTTCTGTAACTAGCCTCATAGCCACTCTCAGCCCTGGGTGATAGAGAATAGAAACCACTGAGTTTCTCAGTGATGTTGGTGTCCTCTCACCAGTACATTCCTTATTGCTCTGGTAAATGAAGTCTATTTTGATGCCTCCTGCAGAACATAATTAGCGGTGCATTTTCCAGCCTTATATATAAAGGACCAGTTCTATGGGTTTTTTTTATCCCTTACTTGACTACTTGCCACACCAGTCTGGCACTCCTACTTTGCTTTGTGTAGGCCATTGCTTTGCACAAGCTTCCATTAGTCATTGTAATAGCCTGTGGACACTTTCTTCCAGGGTCCATGACATGGCAGGGTCACATATTCCTTCACGAGAGAGTCCCTTTTCACTCTTAGCAGGCTAGAACTTCCCTGGCTGGGTTCTATGGTGATCTCACCCTAATTATTGGTCCAGTCACCAGGAAGGGAGATCAATCCTGAGGGGACCATATGATGTATCACAAGGTATAGGCCTCTGTATTGTCTCCAAGCAAATAAGAGAGCACTAGCTTTTAATAGGGAAAAACAGGTCACTTCTGAAGACCTAGAGGGTTCAGAAGAGTCTGGGATTCTGAGGTTCTTGAGTCTCAATCTGGATGTCTCCATTCCAAGTCAGGAATTTGCTTTCTTCCCAAGTATAGGTCAAAATTTATTGGTTTTTGTGTATGTCTTGTAATTTTTGTTGCCTTTTGGAAATTTTACATAATATATTGTAGGAATTCAAGATTATGATTTTTTCCAGGGGAATGGTTGTTGTTGTTATTGTTTTTTGTTATTAAGTAGCTTGCTGTGACTATGTCATCCTCATTATATAGCTACTGATGTCTCTGCTGAATATTTTTTTCTTTCCTTCTATTTTTTTAAGCCTGGATTCTTAGGGGTTGCCCATGTGTCTGCATAGCTTAGTGATCAGAGGAAAACTGATTAGTGTTTATGATGATTCACCTCAAACCAGTATGGGTTTCATTCTCTGCTGATGGTTGGGTGTGTGAGTTGAGGAACACATTCAAAGTTCAGGTCAGTTTCAAGACTGCCCACCTATTGCCTTCTGCAGGGCCCTCTTCTTTCTCCTACATGTGTGCACCCAGGTTCTATTGACCAGGTATGTGTGGATGGCTTTAGGCTACTCTGGTCTCCTCTGCCCATGTGCACAGCCTTTGGTCAAACCTGGGTATGTGGAGAGCTTATGAAGCCCACTATGGCTGTTTTACCTCTTGGGATTCCTTGTGAAATACCCAGCTATTCCACCAACACATTACTTGCCTTGCTTTCCCTGAGACTGCCACTCTTACTGACAATACTCAGAATCAAGCAAGCAGAAGATCTCATCAAGATGGCAGCATAGGCAGACTCTGGACTCATCTCCTCCCACTAACACAACCAGGTTATAATTATTTTTGGAAAAATTACCCTGGATAGAAAACTGAAAACTGGATAGAAAGAGACCCTGGTAGACACCATTGAGGTTCTTCCCCTGGCCTGTTAGCCCAGGAGGCTGCCACACCCACTAAAATGCAGATTTAATCCAGTTCAGCCAGGGCAGGCAACCCACCCTAGGGACTTACGGACTGGCACCACCCAACAGCAAGCCCTTGGGCTACTTGTCGGCCTGCATTGACTGGGTGCCTTGATCCTCTACAGGCAAGAGAGTGTGTTCACCTCTGTGGGGTAGGACCTGTGTGAGGACCAGGTGAACTGTGGGGGGCATTGGTGGAGAGGTGGGGACCTCTGCAGTGGGGTGTCAGGGTATACTCCAGGGGGTTGGGAAGTGTGCACAGAGCAGGACTCTGTTGACGGTGTGTGTGGTCCTGTGAGGAGTGAGGCCTACCATTGGCAGAAGACCTGTGCTTCACAAATAGCCATAAAAAGGATCAGCCCCACCTTCCAAAGCCTGAAAACTTGAGTGTGCCCATACCTAGAGCCAACCCCACTCAGCTGCACTCCTAAGAGAACTGACAACAGCCTTGTAGGCCTGAGGCCTATAGCAACTGTAAGCCCCTGAGCCTAACAACCAACTACACTGTGTACCTACCCAAGTAACAGGAAAACTGCAACAGGAGTGTGCTGTTAGACCTTGTAACCAATGGTGTTGAGGCTGCCCAAACTGGATTTACAAACAGCTGGCCAAGGAAGGAAAGACTAGACTCCCTGGGTACCTGCATTAAGAGCAACCCTGCCACAGCAGATAGACACAAGTAGCCTACAAAGGTGTCACTCCTGGATCTTTTGGACTGGTGATGAGAGGAAAGCACACTGCTGGGCCTCAAAAGGCATCTCTTACATAAGTCCACTTCTCCAAGATAAGGAGATGTAGCTGACTCACCTAACACATAGAAATAAGCACAGAGAAAGAGGCATAATGAAGAGACAAAGGAATACATTCTAAGCAAGGGAACAGGACAAAACCCCAGAAAAAGGACTAAATGAAACAGAATAAGTGACCTAACCAACAAAGAGTTCAAACAAAATCTCATAAGGATGCTCAAAGATGTTAGAAGACTGGATGAACACAGTGAGCTCATCAACAAGAACTGGAAAATATAAAAAAGAACCAATCAGAGATGAAGAATACAATACTGGAAATGAAAAATTCGCTAGAAGGACTGGATAGCAGAGTAGAGGATGCAGAAGAATGGAGCAGCAAGCTAGATGACAGACTGGAGGAAATCACCCAAGCTGAACAGAAAAAAGAATTAGACAGAATGAGAACAGTCTAAGGGAACTCTGAGACAATATCAAGCACACTAGCATTTGTATTATAGGTGTCCCAGAAGGAGAAGAGAGAGACAAAGGGGCAGAAAATTTATTTGAAGAAATAATAGGTGAAAATTTTCCTAATCTGAGGAAGGAAACAGACATTCAAGTACAGAAAGCACAGAGAGCTCCAAACAAGATAAGCCCAAAGAGGCCACATCAAGGCACATTATAATTAAAATGTCCAAAATTAAAGATAAAGAGAGAATCCTAAAAGTGGCAGGAGAAAGGAAACAAGTGACATACAAAGGAAAGCCCATAAGGCTATCAGTGGACTTCTCAGCTGAAACCCTACAGGCAAGAAGAGAATGGCATGACGTATTTAAAGTGCTAAAAGGAAAAAACCTACAGCCAAGAATACTCTATCCATCAAGGTTGTCATTCAGAATGGGAGGAGAGATAAAGAGCTTCCCAGACAAGCAAAAATTAAAGGAGTTTATCACCAAGAAACCAGTTCTTCAAGAAATGTGGAAGGGAGTTATTTAAGTCAGAAACTGGTGACCACAAATAGGGCTAAAAAATTATCAAAAAAAAAAAAATAACCCCCTGCAAAAAACCAGGCAATAAAATCACCAGTAAACGTAAAAAGATAGTAAAGGTAGCAGATCAACCACTTGTGAAGATAAGATGGGGTTAAAAGACAAAAGTACTAAAATTACTATTTCAATGACAAGGGGGTAATGGATAGACACACACAAAATAAGAGATTATATATGATTTCAAAAACATAAAATGTGGGAGGAGAGGAGTGAAAAAGTAGAGCTTTTAGAAAGAGGTTAAGCTAATGAGTCTATCAACTCGATATAGACTGTTATATACATAGAATATTATATAGGTTCCTCATGGTAATCACAAATCAGAAACCTATAATAAGTAAGCAAATAAGTAAAACAAAAGAAATCAAACATATTACTAAAGAAAGCCATCAAACCACAAAGGAAGAGAGCAAGAGAAAAAGAAAGGAACAGAGAAGAGCTACTAAAACACTCAGAAAAAAGTAACAAAATGGCAATAAATACATATTTATCAATAGCTACTTTAAATGTCAATGGACTAAATGCTCCAATCAAAAGGCATAGGGTGGCCGACTGGATAAAAAAACAAGACCCATCTATATGCTGCATACAAGAGACATACTTTAGACCTAAAGACACTCACAAACTGAAAGTGAAAGGATGGAAAAAGATATTCCATACAAATGGAAAAGAAAAGAAAGCAGGAGTAGCAATACTTATATCAGACAAAATAGACTTTACAACGAAAACTGTAACAAGAGGCAAAGACGGGCACTACGTAATGATAAAGGGAACAATCCAACAAGAGGATATAATACTTGTAAATATCTATTCACCCAAATAGAAGAACCTAAATATATAAAGCAATTATTAACAGACACAAAAGGAAAAATAGACAGTAACACGGTAATAGGAGGGGACTTTGACACTCCACTTACACCAATGGATAAAACATCCAAACAGAAGATCATAAGGAAATATTGGCCTTAAGTGACACATTTGACCAGAGGGGCTTAGTGGATATATAGAGAACATTCCATCTAAAAACCACAGAATACACACTCTTTTCAAATGCACATGGAACATTCTCCAGGATTGATCACATATTAGGGCACAAAACAAGTCTCAATAAGTTTAGGAAGATTGAAATACTACCATGCATCTTTTCTGACCACAAAGGTATGAAACTAGAAATCAACTACAGGAAGAAAACCAGAAAAGCCACAAAAATGTGGAGATTAAACAAAATGCTACTGAACAACGATTGGGTCAAAGAAGAAAGCAAAGGATAAATCAAAAAATTCCTCGAGACAAATGAAAATGAAAATACGACATGCCAAAATCTATGGGATACAGCAAGAGGGAAGTTTATAACAATTCAGGCCTACCTCAACAAACAAGAAAAATCTCAAATAAACAATTTAACAGTGCATCTAAGGGTACTGGGAAAAGACGAATTCTACCAAACATTCAAAGAAGACTTAATACCTATCATTCTCAAACTCGTCCAAAAAATTGAAGAGGAGGAGAGGCTTCCTAACTCCTTCTACGAAGCCAACAATATCCTGATACCAAAACCAGAGAAGGACAAGACAAAAAAAAGAAAATTATAGGCCAATATAATTGGTGAACAGTGATGCAAAAATCCTCAGCAAAATACTAGCAAATCGAATACAACAATGCATTAAAAAGATCATACATCATGATCAAGTGGGTTTCATTCCAGGGATGCTGGGATGGTTCAACATCCACAAATCTATCAATGTGATGCACCACATTAACAAAATGAAGACTAAAAATCCATGATCATCTCAAGAGATGCAGAGAAAACATTTGACAAGATACAGCATCCATTTATGATAAAAACTCCAAATAAAATGGGTATAGAAAGAAAATACCTCAACATATAAAAGCCATATATGACAAACCCACAGCAAATATAATTCTCAACAGAGAAAAACTGAAAGCTATCCCTCTAAGAACAGGAACCAGACAAGGATGCCCACTGTCACCACTCTTATTTAACATAGTGTTGGAAGTCCTAGCCAGAGCAATCAGGCAAGAAAAAGAAATAAAAGGGATCCATATTGGAAAAGAAGAAGTAAAACTGTCACCCTTTGCAGATGAAGTGACTTTATGTATAGAAAACCCTAAAGAATCCACTAAAAACTTTTAGAAATAATAAATGAATGCAGTCAAGTGGCAGGATACAAAATCAACATACAAAAATCGGTTGTGTTTCTATATGCTAACAATGAAGCAGCAGAAAGAGAAATTAAGAATACAATCCCATTTACAATTGCAACAAAAAGAATAAAATGCCTAGGAATAAACTTAACCAAAGAGGTGAAAGATCTGCACACCGTAAACTATAAAACATTGTTGAAAGAAACCAAAGAAGACACAAAGGAATGGAAGATATGCTCTTGGATTCGAAGAATTAATATAGTTAAAATGTCCATACTTCCTAAAGCAATCTACAGATTCAACGCAATCCCTATCAAACTTCCAACAACATTTTTCACAGAAATAGAATCCTAAAATTTATATGGAGCCACAAAAGACCCCAAATAGCCAAAGGATTCCTGAGAAAAGAAAACCAAAGCTGGAGGTATCACACTCCCTGATTTCAAAATATACTACAAAGCCATAGTAACCAAAACAGCATGGTACTGGGACGAAAACAGACACACAGATCAATGGAACAGGATCAAGAGCCCAGAAATAAACCCACACATTTATGGACAGCTAATATTCGATAAGGGAGCCAAGAACCTACAATGGAGAAAGGAGAGTCTCTTCAACAAATGGTGTTGAGAAAACTGGACAGCCACATGCAAAAGAATGAAAGTAGACCATTACCTTATACCATGCACAAAAATCAATTCCAAATGGATTAAAGACTTGAATGTAATACCCGAAATGATGAAACTTCTAGAAGAAAACATAGGCAGTACGCTCCTTGACATCGTTCTGCGCAGCATATTTTCAGGTTCCGTGTCTGACTGGTCAAGGGAAACAAAAGAAAAAATAAACAAATGGGACTACATCAAACTAAAAAGCTTCTGCACAGCAAAGGAAACCATCAACAAAACAAAATGACAACCTAACAATTGGGAGAAGTTATTTGCAAACCATATATCAGATAAGGGGTTAATATCGAAAATATACAAAGAACTCATACATCTCAACAACAAAAAAACCAACAACCCAATTAAAAAATGGGTAAAAGATCTGAACAGAGATTTCTTCAAAGAAGATATATGGATGGCCAACAAGCATATGAAAAGATGCTCAACATCACTAGCTATCAAGGAAATGCAAATCAAAACTACAATGAGGTATTACCTCATTCCAGTCAGAATGACTATAACTAACAAGACAGGAAACAACAAGTAGGGAGAGGACGTGGAGAGAAGGGAATCCTCATACACTGCTGGTGGGAGTGCAAACTGGTGCAGCCACTATGGAAAGCAGTATGGAGTATCCTCAGAAAATTAAGACTAGGTCTACCATATGATCCAGCTATCACACTGCTGGGTAATTATCCAAAGAACTTGAAAACACAAATGCATAAAGATATATGCACCCCTATGTTCATTGCAGCATTATTCGCAATAACCAAGACTTGGAAGCAACCTAGGTGCCCATCAAGGGACGAATGGACAAAGAAGATGTGGTATATATACACAATGGGATACTACTCAGCCATGAGAAATGATGAAATCCGGCCATTTGTGACAACATGGGTAGATCTTGAGGGTATTATGTGAAGTGAAATAATTCAGAGGAAGAAAGTCAAATACCGTATGATCTCACTCATAAATAGAAGATAAAAACAATGACAAACAAACACATAGCAACGGAGATTGGATTGGTGGTTACCATATGGGAAGGGAGGAGCAGGAAGGGCAAAAGGGGCGATTAGGCTCACATGTGAGGGGATGGACTACAATTAGTTTTTGGTTGGTGAACATGATATAATCTACATAGAATTTGAAATATATTATGATGTACATCTGAAAGCTATATAATGTTATAATCAAATGTTTCTGCAATAAAATTTTAAAAACTTAATTAAAAAAAGAATCGAGCAAGCGCCTCCAGCATGGCCTGCCCCTCCTGGGTTGAACAACCCCTCTGGCAGGCTGGGAGGGGGACTTGATCAATTTCCAGAGTACTAAAATGATTGTTTCGACAGTTTTGTCCAACATAATACTTGTTTTGGGGGCAGAGGATTTGTCGACCTCTCCATTTTGCTGTGCTGGGAGTGAATCTTTCCAAGTATTTTTATCACCCTCTGACTGACAGAAAAGCTCACTCTGAGTAAAATGACAAGCAGAGGCGAATTCCAGGTCAGCTGGCATGGTTTAGTCACATCCAGTTCTCCCTGGCCCACAAAACAGGTTTGACAACTGAAGAAAAGGCCTATTGAGTTTGGTGGTTTTGAAGGACGTCAGAGCCTACGACTCCATGTTAGTACCCCCTGGCTGGTAGGCTTCGGGATGGATGTGGCCGACAGCAGATGCCTGGCAACGGCTCTTGACTGAGCTGGGAGTTTCTCCATCCTTCCTGTCCTGAGGCCAGATTGACAAGTAAGACTGGTTTCAGGCCTCAATCTAAGAGGATGGATGCAACACCAACCTCAGCACCTCCTTGTCACGCCTGCTGGGCTCCCCTTTCCCACTCTCAGCCATCAATGCTTGCCCTGACGCCCTGAGGACACTGCATCAGAAGTGAGGGCCTGACTTTGCAACGGTCCACAGCGTTTCCAGCTAAAGACCCAGTCGGAAGAGTGGTGGGTCTAAACATTAGAATCTAAACTTCTTTGACCAGAAGTAGAAATGGCACTCAACACATTTCTTTAGCAAGTTGTGCTGGCCATCCCCAAACCATTATGGACTCATCTATTATATACTGAAGGAGTCACTTTCTCACCTAATCACGGTATGAATTAGCTTCTATTTTTTCTAAGGGGAAAAATGATGATAGTATTCTGTATAAACATTTTCAAATATGGGCTGGGAGCTGCCTTACTTTCTTAATCCCAATCCCCAAAGTAACCTAATCATAGATTTTTTTTTAAAACACCTATAGAGCACAGAGAATATATTGGCAATTCTCAATGTGGCTAGTTAATTAAAGTCCTCTTGATTTTTTTAACTTAAAAATTATTTATTAATTTACATTATCACTTAATGTTTTATTTAAAATATCTTTAAAATCACTCAATAGTTTTACACTTTTATCCAGCACAACTCTCTAGCTTATAATTATTTGCCAATTCTTTTTTGTTTGAACTATTAAACAGATACAATGGAGGATCATAAAACAAAAATTGTTCTAAATGTTTATTTAAAATACCTTTATTAACAATACCTGTGAAGTTCCTAACCAATACAAACAAGGCTCTAACTAATAATGGATCAAACTTTAACTATTGACCTCAGTGATTTGTATGTGTGTGTGTGTGTGTGTGAAGAAGATTAACTCTGAGCTCACATCTGTGCCAATCTTCCTCTATTTTGTATGTGGGATGCCTCTATAGCATGGCTGATGAATGAGTAGGTCCATGCCCAGGATCCAAACCCGCGAACCCGGGCTGCCAAAGTGGAGTGTGCAGAACTTTAACCATGGAGCAGAACTCGACCATGGGGCAGCCCCCCTCGGTGATTTTTTACTCTGTGAAATAGCATTTTATAATTCAAATTGTAAAATTAGACATTTTGCTTTTGATTTGATTGCAACTTTCAAGAATTATAATTTATTAATATAATCCATTTAAATAGATTTGAGTACATAAATCAATTACTTTCTTTTGAAATGCTGCATTGTTAAAAAATGAATATCAAGCATGTATAGTTATTTACAAGAAGGAGAAAAAAATTTATGTTCACGGATATTAATAAATAGACAGGTAGAGTAGTCCCTTCCTCCTATATTACATCATTCACGTAGCTGTTTCCTATAGAGCCCAAGCTAAGGGAAAAAAGGATATTGGCCATTAAGATAAATTTCAGTTGCATCAAAACTGTCCAGTAGTGGAAGGCTTGGCAAAGCCCTGAATGAACTAGGCGGGTAAGAGAGCTCGATGGATATGAGCCACGGAGCGTAGCTGAGAAACAACACCGGGATTGGAAGCAGCCAGCAAACTCCAGCAGAAAGCTGGGGTCAATGCAGACTGGAGCCTGTGGCTAAAGCAGGGGTGCAGGAAGTAGAAGGAGGGGCTTCTCTGCTCAGTTCTTATTTACTCTCCCTGTGATCTGAGGGTCAGTATTAGTGAAGTTAAAAACCAGTTGCACACTGTAAAGAAATTCTGTAAACTCAGGATTATCACATGGAATCGTGATGACATGTCTCCCATTGTTTAAACCATTCTAATGGATGGAACTTTGCAAATATTGCTAAGAACAGGACCAGCCGGGCTCAGCAGCAGCTTCTCGGCCGGGTTATGACTCGCTGCCGCAGAGTGTTCCTCAAAGGGTTCAGTGGAGAGCCACCCACTGAGCATGTCGAAGACAAGACGCCATTCACCCGTCACTTAAAGAACAATGATTGTCATCAAATACAGAAGATTGTAAAACTAACAAGCCAACCAACCCAGCCTTCCCTTCCCTCATCCTGTTGGCATCATGCTTAGCTTTATTCTTCTCGGCCTCTCACTTGCTCGTTTGCTCTCTGACAATGTCTCCACGGACTTGGTGTTGAAATGGTTTCAGGCAGCGGCCTATTTTGAAGTAGCAGTAGTATTGGTTTGGGAAATAACTTGATGACTGAATATGTTTAGCCATCTTAAAAATCAAACCGGTTTTGCTCCTGGGTTTTCCTGCGGAGAAGGACCTCCCTGGGTGGGGTTGGGAATCCCTCTGAGAACTGTCCCCGGGTAGATGTGTCAGGAGAGGTAGTGGCTGCAGCACTGCACTGTCAGGCTTCTCTCTAAAAGTCAAGCCGCCAGTCCAGGGCCAAGGCCCAATTCTCCAGTAAGCAGAGGAAGAAGAACACAGGAGAACCATTACAGTTTTCATCTATTTCTTCTCTATGGATTGCAAGGGTTGAAAAAGAACATTCCAGAAGAGGAAATGCAAAGCTCTAAAATAAAGTGAGGCAGAATAAGAGTGAGGGCATCTGCTGAGAGCAGCCCTACTACCTAAAGGAGAGCAGAAGTCAGCTCATACCTTGCTATCTTCTAATCTTCCTCTCCTGGAGCTGATTTTTAAGAGGGGAGGGAGGTTGGGTGTCTGGGCTCCTCTTCCAGGATCCAACACCTTTAACATTGCAGGGTCATGTTATGAGCACCGTAAAGATAACACTGCACACAGACCCCTAAAGTCTGACTATTGTCTCCATTTGTAAAACCCCCTCTGTCCCTCCAAATCCTCACAAACTGTAGCACAACTGTGACGCAGCCAGCAGCCATTCAGGATCTTCCGAGAGAAAGGAGCAGGACCAATGAGGCCACCAGATCTTTTTCTATTTCCTCATCCTGGCAACTAGGAAATCCACCTCGGGTACATCTCCAGTCACCAAAGCACTGACACGTGAGTTCCACATCTAACGCTAAAATAGAAAACTCCTATCTAAGCTTTTGTTTCCAATAATTTGTCAAAACTATGGAATTCTTATGAAGTTTTATTCTAGAAGACTTCATGGAATGCCTTTTTAAGAATTGTAGGGGGGAAAAAAGGGAAAGATCACTCTAGGGAAAATAGAACTCAGTTTGCTTTCTCCTCTCTCTCTTTTCTTCCCTCCTTCCTTCTATCCTGTTGAGAAATCTAGAAACCTGAAACCTGATCTGAAAGCTGAACGCCATCATCTGACTCCATAAACCTGTCTTTCTAAGATGATAACATGATACCTTCTTTGCCAGATCAAATGCTATTTTCATAAAAACTCTTGAGGTGGTGACCTGATGCTGCGAATAAGGATGTAATGAAATTTCATGTTTATCCCCTGAGCTTCGGCAATGATACACACTTTCAGCGATCATTACTAAGGGCAAGCTCATAAGTGCTTTTTAGAAACACCTCATTTGGTCCTTGCAACAATGCCCCAGATGGGTACTGCTTTTGTCCCATTTACAGGTGAGGAAATCAAGGCACAGGGAGACGGAATGGTTTCCCCAGGTGACATGGGTAGAAAGTATTGCAACCCATATCATCTAACTCAAAGTGCTAAGCTTTGAACCACATCCTCTATTGCTTCTTCTTTATACGTAGACACTGGCTGAAACTTTGGCATTACCAGGCGTGCAAGGGGATGCTAAAGACCACCTTGGCTAGATGCAAGAATTAATCAAGGCTAACCTGGGCATTGCTAACGATAAGTTCAACCAGGTTCCAGCAATGGAAGAGGGCTTCATGGAGTAGGAGGAGCTCAGAGTGGTCTTGAAGAATTGCATTACTTAATGAGAGATAGTGTTCCAGGCGGGTGCAACACAGTCGGCAAAACCACGGAAGTGGTAATGATCAGGGGACACAGAGAGAGTGACAATGAGAGTCAGCTGCCTTGAGACGGAGAATGGATGTGGATGATCAGGGGTACATGTTACCAGATGCGCTGGTGGGGCCCTGGAATACAGGAAATAGAGTCTGCATCTCACAGCATGAGCAATGCAACCACTGTAGTTTCATTCACTCAGTAACTATTTATTGAAGGCATCCTGCATGCCAGGCCAGGGCAGTAGTCTGGATATGGCAGTGAACAAGCCAGGCTAAGTTCCTGCCCTCACAGACCTCACGTTCAAGAAAGGGAGGAGATAGACATTAAAGAAGCTCAATAAATCAGTTAGAGTCCACCTTTAGTTGACATTCTGTTTCCAGAGACATCGGTCCTCTCTTCTACTAGATCTGCAAACAGAAATGGCCCAAAGATTTCAGTTTCAAACGCCAGTTTCAACTCTGCCTTCTACATGTCAAATCCCCTCTCTCTCGAGCTAAAGAATCATGATAAATTTGTGCTGGGAGTAAATTTAGAAGTCGGTAAATGCTATTCATTTTACAGATAAAGAAACTGAAGGCCCATAAAGATGACCTCGTAGGCCTGAAGTCACAAAGAGAATTGGTGGCAGAATCAGATTTACTTCCAGGTCTACTCATGTCCAACACAGTCCTCTTTCCACCATGCTTTTCGCATCCCTATCCCCCCTTTTGCTCTCTGTGCCTCTAATCTTTCTCTTCTGGAAAACTCACAGGAGAAAGATGACTTGTTTATACCACATTCCTCGCTCCCTGGGACAGAGCAGAGCCCTCTGCCTTTCAGCCAGCAAGACTAGAGAAGGCAGCTACCACTAAAGGAAAACCAAAAACTGGAAAATGGCCCAAGCTGGTCAAGACAGGAGTGAGGCAGAGCCAGAAAGAAATAAAGACAGGGCTGGCCCCATGGCCGATTGGTTAAGTTCACGCGCCCCGCTTTGGTGGCCCAGGGTTTCACCGGTTTGGATCCTGGGCGCAGACACGGTACTGCTCATCAGGCCACGTTGAGGCGTCATCCCACGTGCCACAACGAAAATATACAACTATGTACTTGGGGGATTTGGGGAGAAAAAGCAGGGGAAAAAAAAAAGATTGGCAATAGTTGTTAGCTCAGGTGCCAATCTTTTTAAAAAAAAAAAGAAAGAAAGAAAGAAAGAAGGGCAGGCGCTCCTATTTAAACGGACAGAGAATGCTTTCCTAAAGTGGATGGTCCTCCAGGGATGTGAACAATCACCTCTCCATTTGTCTGTTTGGCAACCAGGAATTTTTATATGAAAGCTTTATACAGAGAAGCCACAAACAACAAGTGTTGTGATGACCCCCACACAACCCCTTGCATAATGCTCTGGAAATGCACCGAGAAGTCTGGAGAAGGTCCAAGATAAGCTGGGTGGCAGGAGGAAGCGAGTCTTGGTCTCAGGCATTCAGCAGAATCATGAGACACCTGAAGTTGCCACCACGCAAGGCCAAGAATGCACCTGGACTCTTATTATTCCCCAGGGCAGAGGAAACACAGGGGTCTGCAGAGAGTGGTTTAAAAGGCGATTCTTGCTTCAGCACCACATAAAGACTCGACCGAAACAGGCGGCCCAAGGAAGATGCCATACAATGTGCACTAACCAAAGTCGAATGTTCGGGTTCCTTGCTGGTCTAGATGGCTTGTTCATTTGGTTTGACCTCAGCAGCCTCCTCTCTCTACTTCCGGTTTCAGAAACAAAGCAGCGTTTCTTCCCCAGGGGCCGAGGGCTCATCTAGTTTCTCATAGACTCAGCATTACGCTCTGTGTTCTGGGATCAAGAAATAACAGTGAGATTCTCAAACACTCTTGCTTGACAACATCTCCTACTCAAAGAGAGCCTGAAGACTGCCACACTGGAATCAAAGCCCTGACATTTGCAAGCTCATAGTTTATTGTTTCTTCTCCAGTTGGCCTGTTGAAAGACAAATTACAGGGGGGATAAAAACAGCACCTTGCCCTTAGCAGATTATTCTTCACTGAATAATACCATATCTTTTAACACTCCTCTTAAGAAACAGCTTTCTGCCTGTGGGTTCTCTTGTTGTGCTGTACCTAAGATAGCCTACACACCTGTAAACTTTGAAAAGCAAACCCATGATTTCACACACCCAGAATGTTTATTTTCTCTTAGCCAATAACATATGCTTGGATTTATGCCAACTCTCTACTACAGTCACACGGATTACAATGAAGCATGAAGTTCAGAATAATAGAATGTGGAGAGTTGAAAGAAACCTAGAGCCTATTTAGACCAATCCCTTTCTTTGACAAAGGAGTTCCCTGATTCATGGAGGTTAAGGGTTTATTGCAAGACACATCGGCTGGCTGAAGGAATAAAAGGTGGTCATTTCAGGTCTAAGATGAGTGACAACGCCACCAGTTACTGTGCTTGGTCTGGTGGTTGGGGCACTGTGTGGGACTTTGGTGAAGCCTGTTTCCGGAGGATGAAAGCTTGTCTTTTGGAAGTGACACACAGGGACCACCTGCAGACAATGTTTGTAAATCCATTAGCAGGGACTGACTGATCTTACAGTGGGATGGTGTGACATAAACATTTTATTATTTTAAAAATGAATATGCACGATGCCACGGAAGGTCTCTAAGAGCAGGTCTGTGGAGTTCCAATGGGAAAATGCCACCCATACAGAAATAGAGCCTTGTTCTTTTTAAGCAAAGTTAATATTAACTATACCCACGTGAATAAGGCATTTTAACTTGAGGGTTGTTTGTAGCCTCTCTAGATAGCTAAGATAAAATCAGGACAGAACCCAGAACTCTGAATTTCTTATTTGGAGATTAATCTGTTTCAGCAGGGGTTCTTGGCATGCATGTGTATGTGTGTGTCTCTGGATGAGTGTGTGTGTATGTGTGTGTGTGTGTGTGTGTGTACACATGTTCCATTGAGGTTTGCCTATTTGGTAGTGTTAATTTAAAAAGGACACACCCAGGGAAATTTTACGAGGTGACATGTTAAAATGTAGAAGTTAGAAAGGAATTAATATTTTCCAGTAATAGCAAGCAGGCACAATTAAGTATGAAGAAAGAAAGAAAAAAAGAAAGAGAGAGAGAGAGAAGGAAGGAAAGAAAGAAAGACAGGAGGAAAGAAGGGAAAGAAAGAAAGGAAGGAGAGAGGAAAGGAAGGAAGGAAAAGAAATAATAGCCTTTGGTTATCTGAGATAAGCGCCAATAAATACCATTGTTTTACACTTCTGAACACAGCCAGCAGAGTTTTGCAGGGGGAATCAATTGCTTTTAACATAATACAGTCTAGTCAGTGCTTACTGGAACTCAAAAGAAAAATCATCTGGTGTAGAAGAGAAAACAGTGCTGACTTCTAAACCAAATAGATGTACAAAAATGAGTTTTAGATCAATTTAGAGCGGAGCCATTTCTGGAAAGGGCAGGAAAGCAGACAACAGGCTCTTCACTTGTGCCCAGGTGCCCTCAGGAGAGGAGCTGTTAACAGTGGAGAGAGCAGGACGCTTCCACTGAAATGGAATTACTACCCTATATTTGGGAATAAACAAACTCCGCACGGCATTGAGATTTACGGCCACTGGGATCCCCTGTGGGAACGTGTACGCTCAGACACGACAAACCGTTTTCCTGTTGTAGCCATAACGTAACTACTTCAGGTAATTACACACCTACAAACTGAAAAATAAACTATGAGCAAGGCCTCACTTCACACTGCAGCAAAGGCTCTGGAACAGCATTTGGACCAGGAACAGGAAGGTGAGGAATGCAGCCTGTTGACTCACTGCTAAAGCTTCTCCAGCATTTGGAGATCTCTCATTTTTTTCTGCCTCAAAGTTATAATAATAGAGAGGAGTGAAATCATTTTAAAAAGACGAAAGAGAAGACTTTACCAAAAAATACAGATTTTGGAGTAAATTTCAGTCTGAGACCAGATTATTTAAAATGCAATTTGGTTTTAAATAGGCTGATGCTTTCTGGAATGTGTTTGGGAGAAGACCAAGAACTAAGAGTCAGGAGTTGAGCTCCCTAACTTTTGGACTGGTAATCATGATGAGACTAGGAATTGGAGCAAGGTAGAGGAGTGTGTCTGTCCATAGATATTGTCTGAATTTATCTCCCCTTTAAATGGTGGAATATACTAAACTTGAGACATGAAAATCTGGAGAACTGCGTCAAGCAAGAAGCTAAAGAAAGATCAAAGCACACCTCCAAGACAGGGTGGGAAGCCATCTGCAGCCATATGTGATGCCATGTGGGGAGACTTGATGGCAGGAAGAACACAGTTGACCTTCAGGAGAGACGTAGACACAAGAACAAAACGAGACCTCATGGCCTTTGAGTTCCTGGTTCTTGGTATTCCTAAGACTCATCCTGAAACCTGATGCAGAGGGAAGGAGGACTCATGAAAGTGGAAGCTCCAGGGCAACCAGAGAGGTCCTGATAGGGGAGGTGTGGGCTTTCTCTCTTACATGCCCAGGGTCCTGCCCAATGCCTGAAATATGGTGGCAACTCACTAAATATTTGTTGAATAAATGAACAAACAAACAAACGAGTAAATGAGCTGGACTAGGTATTGTGGAGAATACAAAAGGATTGTTCAAAACCATCAATACAGTCAGTGCCATTCCAGAGTAGAGAGGAAGTTTAAAGTATGAGTAAATTGGTTAAATTTTGAGAAGGATGTAGAGATTAAGTCATTGGCAACAGGAAAAGTCTAAAGAACACATGAAAAGAGGGTGAGACAGTGGTTGAATCGTGGTAAAGGTGGCGCTCTGGGCGATGAACCAGAAAGCACTGCTGGAGAGGGCTCTGGAGCTGCTATGAGACCCAAATGACTTTCTAGGTCCAGTGTCCACAAGGCCACCTTTTACTGTGCAACTTCTCTTCTCAAATTTCAAATTTCTATGGGCGGCTTGCCCTTATTGCCACACACAGCCTTACAACACCCATTGTTTTTCTCCAGCTGGTCTGAGTGAATCCCCAAATCTGGTAAGTCAGGCAGCCTCCCTAACACAAGAAGGTCCCTCTAAAGGCAGTGCTTGAATGATTGCCTGGGATGGCGAATGGCATAAGCTCTCGGCATAGAGGCAAAGAAGACTTAAGTCTGAAAGGATCAGGACATTTTAAAACAGAACAGATATTGGAAAGGTGGAAGGTGAGGGGGAAAAAAGACTGCCAAATAAGGCATTTTGCATTAGCAGAGGCCTAGTGATGGAAAGACAACCATCCACATGGGAGAAAGAGGAGCCTTGCTGGTTCTGCCATCAGGCCCTGCCCCACACCTTGGTAACCTGCAGTGTATCAGCGGACGACATTTCCCAGGGTTCCCTGTTATCTGACCCTCCGGTAGATTTGCCCAATGGGAGGCTTTGTTGGGAGGCTGGAAAGCAGGAGGAAGGGAGAAGCTAAGGTAGTTCTTCCTCTTTCTCTGAGTTAGGCAGTATCTCTAGTAACATCAGCATCTCCTAATAGTTTAAAGAAAAGTAAGTTAATATCAGCTACAATTCTTCAGATATTAGGTAGTCAGAAACAAAGGGTTATTAAATATCCAGAGGTGGTAGAAGGGTGGAAAAAGACCCTTGCTTACACTTTGGTGGAAATGCACATTGGTACCACCATTTTGAAGGCAATATATTAGTATTCATCATAGCTTAAGGGTTGCAGACCTTTGACCCTAGCAATTAGAAATCTAGGGATCAAGAGCCTAGGAACCTAGGAATCTAGGAAATTGTCTAGAATCTAGGAATCTACGTCACAAATAACACTTTCATGTCCACAGTTATTCAAGGGCTGTAATAGTGAAAGATTAGAAACAATAAAGCTTTCCATCAGTAGGGGAAGTCTTAAATAAATTACCATACATCCATACTACGGAATGGTTAAATCTTCTGAAAAGCATAAAGTAGATTATTTGTACCGACATGGAAAAACTTGATGTATTTTTCCATTTGAAAAGCAGGAAACAGACGTGGTATGCAATGTCGATGGCCTCGCTTTGCAATGCCGGAGCCCAGTTGTCCGCCTCTCCAGTGGCCTCCTCCCTGCTGCGCCTCCACGTGTTACAGAACCAAGTGGAGCCCTCCTGGCAAGTTAACTCAGACTCTCCACCAGAAGCAGTTGTCTCACGAAATGAAGTGTATTTGCAGCAAACAGGAGTCATGGCGTACCCGAACAACAGGAAGGAGGGACATTTATTTGGGATGGGGAATGAATATTCAAGAGCCAGAGGTGGGAATCCTCTTGCGCAGGCTCAGTTGGAAAACGTGCTTCCACGTACACTGCAGGTGATGGCAATAGGCCTAAGCTCCTCCTGGAGAGATCTTCGCATTAAAAATGAGGCAAAGGACTCAGGTGGAGCCTGCATGGAGAGGCCTGGTCCAGTTCTGAGTGGTTGGTGATGGCATCTCCTTAAGATAACAAAAGGAAAAAGAACAATTTGGAAAAAGTTAAAGCTTTGACTTGAGTTCCTCAGGTCACAGAGCTAGTCTGTGGCACGTGCTTGGGGGTATATCCTGAATAATCCAGGATACTCACACTAGCAGCAGTGACTAGATGAAGAACAGGCTAACGATCAGCTTGAGGTCACTGAAACCTGGGGAGCTGCTAGGAGACCTCTGAAAAAGATGTCTTCCTCTGTTAAGAGAAACAGGGAGAGACTGTCCCTCTTCTTCCACTAAATGGCTATGAACTACGTGAAAGGATGGCTAGAAAAGCAGTGGCCATCACTGGCCTTTGATGAACAAGTCGAGGACAAAATTGACATACTCAGAAGCACAGGGTGAAACGTGGAAGCGTCTGAGTCCTAACTGACGCTGTGGAGCCACCAAATTCACATGGAGCAAACCTAGCTGTGTGAGGCGACACATTTTCCTGACTTGAAGAGTCATTGAGTCTGGGTTTTGTTTTATTAGCAGCGCAAAGCGTCCTAACAAATACAATGTATGCAAAAATAACACATATATGTAACGTATAGTATATTTACATAGAGTGCCCATGCGTGTTTGTGAATACAAAACAAAGACAAACCCACCAAATTGTTTATGGTGGTTAGCAGCTCGCCACCATCAACTCTGCATCCTTCAGAACCACTCGCTCTTCTGGTTTGCGCCCACTTCACTGGCTGCTGCTTCTCAGGCTGAACGGCTGGCTCCTCCCGCTTCCTCTGCTGGAACTTGAGAAAATCTAGGAAAGGTTCTTTGGCTTCCAAATGGCTCAAGGGGGGGGGGGTGAGACAAGGAGCTCAGACGTGGGAACAGGGAAACTTTCACTTTTTACTTTATATATTTTATTTTTTTATAGTAAAGGTGCATTAATTTTGCAAATAAGGATGAGAGGAGAGCTAAACAGACCTGACCTCTGCTGTGTCTTCTTCGAATGATCTCACACCTAGATTACGCCGAGATTAGCCCTGGTCCATCAGCAGAGGGGACGTAGGAGGATCGAAGAAGGCTGCAGAGACGTGGGGCGCAGGGAATGAGCAGATCTAGCTTCTCAAACACTGGCAGTCTGACCGTGAATTGCTCTCCTAACCCCTCTGACTATCAGTTTTTTCATCTCTTAAATGAGATTAGTAATAGTGGTCCAGCCCATACTAGCAAAGGAAGTGTGAGGCACAAACAAGGTAATTGTATAAAAATGCTTCCAGGGGCCACCTTCGTGGCCGAGTGGTTAAGTTCATGCACTCTGCTGCGGCGGCCCAGGGTTTCACCAGTTCAGATCCTAGGCACGGACATGGCACCATCCATCAGGCCATGCTGCAGTGGCATCCCACATGGCACAACCAAAGGAACTCACAACTAGAATATACAACTATGTACTGAGGGGCTTTGGGAAGAAGAAGACAAAGAAGATTGACAAGAGTTGTTAGCTCAGGTGCCAATCTTTAAAAAAAAAAAAAGTCCATATATTTAATGGGCTTCCAGAACTGCAAAACTCTGCAATATACTGAAGGTGCTGCTATGGTCTTCATCACTGTCATTGCTATGGTCTGCATGCTGTGTTCCTTCCAAACTCGTATGTTGAATTGCTAAGACCCAAGGCGATGATATTAGGAGGTGCGGCGTTTGAGAGGTGATTAGGCCGTGAGCGTAGAGCCCCCACGAATGGGACTAGTGTCCTTATAAACAAGACCCTAGAGAGCTGACTAGTCCCTTCCACCATGTGAGGAAACAATGAGAAGTCTGTGACCCAGAAGAGGGTCCTCACCAGAACCCAAGCATGCTGGCGCCCTAATCTTGAACTTCCAGCCTCCAAAACTCTAAGAAATAAGTTTCTGTTGTTTATAAGCTCCCCAGCCTCTAGTATTTTGTTGTAGTAGCCTGAATTGACTAAGACAGTCATCACCATCAACTTTGGGTCTTTGAAGCCATCACCATGTTTGGAAAGGGAAAAATTGAGTCATGTGGCTCACCAGTTCAAATCTAGAGTTTTCACGCACTGCTCAGAGTGAAAGATGATTTCTCACTGTCTCCGCTTTCACTCTGAATAGGGCAGTGAGCTGCCTTGCCTGAGAAAGTGATGCTACCAGTGCCATAAATACAGGCTGCAGGGCTCTTTTCCACTCAGAAGGCCAAGATGTTGTCAGCTCATCTTGATCTTGGCAAAGGCAACATTTTCTTCTTTGAAAATCTTCTAGGATGCGAGCCACATGAGCCTTTCTACATCTAAGTCACTGAAACTCCGGCTTTAATAAATGCTCTTTGGTAAAAGAAAAGGATATCTCTCATTTTTTATGTATCTTCTTAGTAAGGGTTTAAATAGTTGCTGACTCATGCCAGTTAATCCTACTTGAAGAAAAAAAGTAATCATTTTAAAAAACAAAACTCACATCTACATTCAGTGGCTACAAAATGGAATGAAATTAAACCAACTGGATTCAAACAAAGGTCCATTGAACAACTACAAGGTGCTGGTCCCTCTGTCAGGTGGTTCAAATGACACAGAGATGAGCAAGATGCATCACTAAGCATGAGGCCAGGCACTTGCGTGGGAATTAAAGCAGTCTCGATAAAACTCAACATCTTAGTTTGCGTAAAATCATAAACTCTTAAAGAGGACAGATATTCTAAGATTTTTTTCTAAGCAAATTGTTTGTGGATCACTTTTGTGGTAATTAAACTTAGACCATCATGCTTCCATGGGCCTCCACGATGTGGTTCAAGGAATCTTAGAACCTTTCCTAGGAATCTGTTTCACCTTCCAAAGCACTTGGAACAGGACATTTTCCATAGCTGCCTCAGATCCCCAAGGCTTAGATTAAGCCAGTTTCTATTCTCAGACCTAAATGAATGTTTGAAAGCTCATCATTCAGTTGGAAGATAACTGCATAATTACTCACAGAATTTCTTCCTTTATTAATTTATCATCAGAGTTGATTGAATTGCTTCTCTGCACCAGGGGCTGTGGTGGGAGGCTCTGGGCACATGACAGTGAAGGAAACCCATCTAGCCCTGTGAGGTCCCCGAGAGCAAAGGGAGGGAAACAACCAATAGAGAGAGGGAGCCCTGCTCATCCACGAGGGGCAGGCCCGGCTCGGCAGGGAAGCCTTCCCGTTTTGGTTGAAGCTTGAAGAGGAAATATTCTGTGCTAAACAAGTCAAGTCCTTCAACAATGGTTCCTGCATCCTGTCTCAGCTACGTCTCTTTTTCACCTCTAACCACAGAAGGGATCTCCTCCTCCCACTCTCCGGGGTGCTAAACCTCCCTGAGCTTTTATTATCGATTCGTGGGCATGACTCTTGCCCCCCAATAAGCTATCAGCTTCTTGAGGACAGGAATCACATCGTCTCTTGCTTTGCAACCGTCCCCGCACTCAGCCCAGGGTAAAGCCCACGGCAGGTGCTGGGCAAGCACTTGCGGGCGGGCTGACCACCCTCACCGGCCAACCGCAGCTCTCGCCGCTCCGATGCTTCTGTGCAACGTCATATCACACATCACAACATAACACGCCACTGAGCACAGCTCACACACGTTCACTAGGGCAGGGGCTTTCAAACTTGTTTTACTGCAACCTATGGCAAGAAATACGTTTCCATGGCTGCCACACATGTATATAACTGAAACAAGAGCAACATGAAATGAAACATACACTGTGTGAAGCATATGTTCTGGGTTTTTGTGTTACTTTCTAGTTTACTCTGGTCTTTCTATTCTCATCTGAGTCCTGTTCCGTGCTATTTCATTTTTAAAATGCCAGAAGTCACTCCACCAAATTGATGTCACAACCCACTAATGATTGCAAAACCCCGCTCTGGGGGTTCTTGACTTCCTGGAACTCTGCGTGAGAACCTTGAGGTGCAAAACTGAGTAGGACACAGTCCCAGCACTTTCCAGGGGATGAGGCAACCAAATTAAAAATAATTAACATATTTTCTCGTTAGCATTTCCAAAATTAGCACATATTGTGCAACTGATGTGTTTCTTTTTGTCCACAAAAGCTATCGTTAACTCAATGGCGGGTGCCTTGGAAATGAAGAAAGGCAGTGCAATACCACACTTCAAGGATGATATTGTCACATAACCGGCTATGCCTAGAGTTCTCTCACTGTGAATGCTATGGGCAACTTCAGCTAATTCCAGGAGAAATAACTTGTTATGTTTCCCGGATAGCTAGAGAGTAACTTCCCACATGAGTTGCCCATTCACCAAGATCTTAAAGGAGATCTTTAACATAGACTCCTCCCAAGCTGTCACTACCAAGGAGCCTGATGCCAATATCACTCCACTAAGCTAGGGGTCAGCAAGGTTTTCCAAAAAGGGCCAGAGAGTAAATATTTAGGCTGCATGGGTCATACAGTCTCCATTGCAAATACTAAATTCTGCTCTTGTGGCATGAATACATAAAGAACAGTGTGGCTAGGTTCCCATGAAACTTTATTTATGGACACTGAAATTTGAATTTCGTATCATTTTCACATCATGAAATATTATTCTTCTTTTGACTTTTTTTCAAGATTTAAAAATGTAAAAATCATTCTTAAGTCGTGGGCTATACAAAGAACGTGCTTGGAGCTGGGTTTGGCTCCAGGGACTGTGGTTTATTGACCCCTGCTCCGAGCTAACAACACCTCTGAGGATGACGAGTAGTGTGTCTCCAACACGAGTGAGCCTGTCCACCTGAGGCCCCTCAGAACCCTGGAACAGAGACAAATTCAAGAGGCCAAAAGGCAATTTTCTCTTGATGTACGAATGGAGGAAGGGTCCTGTGGAGAATATAAAGAGCTGTTTATAAAGAGGTTGTTGCCTGGGGCAAGAAACCTTGAAACAACTGGCTTTTTTTAAAAGAAGGAGAGGTTATAAATGGAAGGGCTGGCAGAAATGTTCCTCCACTAGTGCTTGTGGGCACAACTCCATTTAGGATAAAAGGAATAAATCCACCTTTTAAAACAATCAGGCTCAGCCCATCATGTGCACTTTTCTATTGTACAGCTTTCCAGGATAAATTATCATCTTGTTTCACAATGTATAAATCCAATCTTAGTGAGGATGGAAAATGTTCATAATCCAATAGGCAGCATGCTCAATGAAGTGTTTCATTAACCAGGTCAGTCTGATCAAGTCTCGATGCCCAATGAGCACCTGCACAGACCAGACACATTACTATGTGGTCAATGTTCCCCAAAATGGTGCTAAACCCTTAGGCAAGTATAGATTACCACCCCCTCACCCCCACTCTCACACTGGAACATACAGCTGCGCCATTTCTTGAGGAGTAAAAAGTGTGGGACACAGTCAAAGAGACAACTCAGTCACACCTTTCATCTCCCTTTATCTTTGCTCTTTTATTTACAAAATTTAATAAAAGCTTGTTTTTAAAAATTAACCCAGAAATGGCCAAGCTAAATGAACAAAAGACCCTGCCTTACCCTTTCCCCACAAATTCCATTCTCCCCCCACCCCTGAAAATACTACTCTTGGCAGCTTGGCGTGTCCCATGTAAATGCAAACAAATATACATACATCATGTATGTGTTTGTGCCATTTCTATATATTTTTTATGTTTTTCAGGAGTTTGCTTTTTTGACTTCATGAGGTTCTCTGTCCATGTTAGCATGCATGGAACCATCTTATTCTTATTTTATAGCTTTAGGTCGTCTATGGGGTATATCTTCTTTACATGTCAACAGTTAAACATTATATTTTTCCCTTGGAAAGTGTCATGCTCTTTTCTCCAGAAGAAGCAGTGGACAGGTGAATGGATTTTCAGTTGCTTGTCTGGTTTCCATCTTCATGTTCCATGCCTGCAACACCTACAGACACATGGGTATTTCACCAATAGACTAATTCCTAAAGGCTAATTGGGGGACTTGCTACCAGAGGGTCTTCTGCATAGCATTTTTTGGTTTTAATGCTTATGAGATTCATTTTAAAATAACCCCAACTGGTTATATGATATCTGTGATATTATCTAGACAAATTTGATGTGGGGGACTGGAACTGGCCACCCCAAGATATGTCTCTTTGGCATGAGGATTATTTTGGGCTGGTTACTTTTAAAAACTGCAGACATGACAGAAATTCTGAAAAGTAGAATTTAACCCTTTGTAAGAGACATTTACATTTGTAAGGGAAATCTCCATCTGTAAAGGTATCTCCCTCTCTGTACCAGGAAGAAGGGGAGATGACCTTATCTCTAGAAACTCTTATCAATGCAAAAGGCAAGGACTTAAATCTGCATAACAACCCTACTCTTGTTTACTGTGCTTTTCTGGTGACCTCCCCGTAACTGACTCCTCAACCCCAAATATCCTCCTTTGTCTTTGACTGAGGGTGATATTTAAGGGGAGAGCTTCTGCCATTTTGGCAAGTTGTTCAGTTATTCCTGAGTCTCCCATGTATACATCTTATAAAGCTTTGTTTAGTGTTCTCCTGTTATTCTGTCTCATGTGAATTTAATTTGTTGTCCAGCCAGAAGGACCCAGAGCGGGTAGAGGAAATGTCTTCCTCCCCTACATTGACTGGAGGGGGCTCCTTCAGAGTCAAGAATGTTTGAATGTATCTGCAAGAACATAGCCTGGAGGATGCTCTCTGCTAGTCAGACTCTGTAGAAAAAAGAGAGCTGGAAGAAAAGGGGAAAAGTATGTTTGACAACATAGCTGGGAACAGAGGAAGTATGTAGCTTTAAAAAAAAAGAAAACTTTTTGTGGTATGATGTATACACCTGTATATAGAATTCACTCTCTTAAATATACAATTGAATGGTCTTCAGTAAATTTATAGAGTTGTGCAACCATCACTACAATCTAATTTTAGAATCTCTCCATTCCCCCAAAAAGAAGCCTTGTGCCCATTTGCAGTCACTTTCCATTCCCATCCGAGGCCCAGCAATCACCAATCTACTTTCTGTGTCTGTAGATTTACCTCTTCTGGAAATTTCATAAAATGGAGTCATACACTATGTGGTTTTTTGTCACTGACTTCTTTCACTCAGCATAATTTGTTTGTGATTCATCTAGGATGTAGAATGTATCAGTACTTCATTCCTTTTTATGGATGAATAATATTCCATTGAATGGATACAGCAAAGTTTGTTTATCAGTTCACCAGCTGATGGACATTTGGACTGTTTCCACTTTCTTGGCAATGATACATAATGCTGCCATAAACATTTGCATACAAGTCTTTGTCTGGACATATGTTGGGATGTTCTCATTTATCTTGGGTAGTTACCTAAGAGTGGAATACCTGGGTGATATAGGACATGTATCTTTAATATTTTAAGAAACTTCCAAACTGTTTTCCAAATTGACTGCAGCATTTAAAGTATGTGTCTTTGCTGCTTGCTTTCAAAAAATGTCTTGAGATTGTTATCCCAAAAGACCTAACAGCAACTCAAGATTAATCATTGCAACTTGTTGGCCCATTCTGGGGAAAGGTGTTTATTTTCAAGTTGTTATATACATAACCAACTTCATTTCAATGGCTTGTAATGGTTTGTAATGATTTGTAATGTCTGGGGGTTTCCATTCACCTTAGATTTGAAACAACAGCAATCATACTCAGAAGATTTTGTCCCATTCTGACCCTTTCTATTGAATCTACTGTGCCTGGGGAGTTAACATTTCTGACAAGAGCCTCTTCTTGCATGTGAGCAAGAGACGAGGATCAAGGCAGAGACAAACAAATCCAGAAGCAAATTCACGACACAAATAAATGCTTTAATAGTCTGACAATGCTTGTGACATTTTATTTTTTTAAAACATCTGCTCTTGCATTAGCCATACTCTCTTCCAGTAATAATTAGCAAGTGTATTTGTGTATGTCACTCAGGACCTGCTCTTGTGATTTTTATACTTCTAGTAGGAATTTACGTCACAGCCCATTAAGAGGCATGCCTTTGTTATTCTTACCAGTGTGCTGAGAAGGTGGTAGAGATAGTGAGGTCTCAAGAGTTACTTAGGACGTGGTGTGAGCTAGTGAATTAAGAATAAGATGTAGGGCCGGCCCTGTGGCCGAGTGGTTAACTTCGCACACTCTGCTTCGGTGGCCCAGGGTTTAGCCTGTTCAGATCCTGGGCGCAGACATGACAGCACTCATCAGGCCACGTGGTGGTGGCGTCCCATATAGCACAAACAGAGGCACTCATGACTACAATATACAAGTATGTACTAGGGGGCTTTGGGGAAAAGAAAAAAAAAAGAATAATATCTAAAGTTTTTTTTAAAAATTCAAAATATACAGTGAAAATCACTATAGGCCAAAAAGACACTTTGAGAAATTGTCTATCTAACCCACCTGTCCAGCTCTATCCCGGAAGGCAAGCATGCTTTTGAATCCCCTTCGATAGATAAAGATTTTGGCAACCAACTCCTTCCTAAGCCTGGTGGCCTTCAAATTCCCCACGTTTTTCATGGTATCTACTTATGCCTCTTATCTTGAGGCTTATGTCAGTTTACCTTTGTATATGCTCACGCTCGGGGAACTGAAGGAAGCCCAGGATCATGGGATCCCTAGAGCCCAGAGACAGAAGAGAGTGGCAACGTAACACTGATCAGATCAAAGAGAGACCCTGAGGCCACAGGAAGGATTTTAAACTTTATCCTAAGGACCAGCGGCTTGGCATGATAATAGGAGATATGAGTGAACATTCCAAACGAGAGGTGATGGGGTTTTGTCTCACAGTGAAGGCTGAGAGAGAAGCAATTAGAAAATTTAAGATAAGTGTTTGAAGGTGGAAATGGTGGAACTTGGGAATTGATTGACCATAAAGGAAAAGGAGGTAGCAGAATGAGTTGAAGTTTCCCACAGGAGGAGCTGCGAGGCTGGGGGTGCCACCTACTGAGGAGGGGAATATTGTAGGAAGCATAAGTCTGGAGGAAAGGTTGTGAATTCAGTCTTAGACATGTTCAGACTGAAACGACAATGACATCTCCAAGTGGATTTGGAGTTTAAAATATAAAGATATAAATTTTGCAGTTATTCAAGAATTGATAATTGAAGTGATGAAAGCACCTGAGGTTGCCTAGAGAGAGGGTAGCAAGGAAGGGAGGAAAGCCTAAGGATAATTCCTGATAAATTTTAATATTTAAGGGTCAAGAGAAGGAAAAGGAAGCTGATATTTGTACTGACTATCATTTGAGCCTCTTCTGTCTTATTTGCTATCACTCAAAGATTATCCATGTGGTGAATCAGGACGAAGATGGAGGTGTCTCTTGGGCACCATGATCCTGTGGCTGCACCTCTGGAATCAACCTGTGTGTCCGGTTCCATCACAGGAGGAGGTTCCTGCCAGGTCTCATGCCTGGCTGCACCATGCTTGACCCAGGTTGCCTTGAGTGGGCTGTAGTGTGGCGTCCCTAAGACCCGAGCTTTCCACTCCAACTCTTCTTGACATGGATAAGAGAGAGTGGATGATTCAGTCATCTGTCACCTCTGTCAGGGGTTCTCAGCTGTACCTGCCAGAACTAATACCATCAGGTACATAATTTAGGTGGAACTTGCAGAGATCAAAGACCTTTGGGTAGATGTTCAATTGACTTGCATTAGGAATTTGATTTTTATCTTTCATTGATAAAAGCACCATAAAACTAACAGGAAAAAACCATTTTTATGGGATTTCCCTGTTGTGGAGGCTGAACCAGGGCTACTATTCATAACCTTAACTGTTGACCTTAGAATCCTACTTCTAGGAATCCATCCTAAAGAAATAATCACACATATAAACAAAGAACTACGTACAGAGCTGTTTGTTCTAGCATTATGCAGTGTAGCTAAACACTGGAAACTACCTAACTGTCCAACAAAAGGAAAATCACTGAGAACACTACCTCCCAGACTTCAGGCATTCACAAGTTTTCTATGCTCAAAATCAATTTGTGCTTTTACTCATTTAACACTTTCCTTTAAATCTACTTTAAACCAATTGCCCTTCTTTTAACTTAGCCTCATTCTAAGTCATAATATCCATGACGTAATAGGAATATGTAGTGGTTGGATATTTTTCTCTGATATATATTAACATAAATATGTAGCTATTAGAATAAAAATCTTTATTCATATGCTGGCTAAAATAATCTTGTACACCACTAGTGATGCATGTCCCCTAGGTTTGACAACCTAAGGAAATCATGGTATCCACACTGAGAGGTGTTATTCAGCCATTGAAATTAGGTTTTTTGGATGGAAAAATGTTTACATTATGATATAAAGTGGGGTAAAAAAATACAGCATGAACTAAGTTTTATAAAAATATGTATATGGAAAAATTGAATAGAAATACACAAAAATGGTAAGATTGATTATCTCTAGGTGGTGAGATTTATTTCCAGCTATTTTCTTCTTCATGCTTTTTTGTATTTTCCGACAATGAGTATGCATTACTGTTAACCCAGGGGAGCACGGTTCTGTTTTAACCCTCGTAGGAAGCATCGACTCGGTGGGTCTATGGGCTGGGAATCGCCCCGGGCACCCGAGACACAGAGGCCCGTGCGGGAGGCACGTGAGGCACCGAGGAGCTTGGCGGGAACGCCGCGCCGCCCCCTCGCTTAGCGCGCGTCCCTCTAGCAGGAGCCTCTGCCGGCTTCCCCGCGACTGAAGTCCCGAGAATCCGCATAAGCCTCTCTGAAGACAAACAGATGTCCAATGAGACCGCGAGGTTTTGATTGGATCATCAATGGCTGAGACCTCCCGGGGACACCTTAAAAGCGAGCCCTTGAGGCATTTTCACAGGGCTCTCCATTTTTACAGATGGGACCCCCCTGGCCTTCTAAGACCCTCAAGAATCAGAAACAGATGCAGAATCATGCCCTGTCCTCATTCATGAGAACCGTCGACCCACTGAAATCTCACAATACTCTCTACAAAAAAGGAAAAGCCCACCAGCTTTAATGACAAGTCACCTCAGTAATTATGTAGGTATGATGTTTGTGATTGAGAAAATAGGAATAATATTAGTAAACTTGACAAAAACTCTATTGCTAGCAACTCTAAGTGAGGGGAGCCAAAATCTGTGTTTGGATATGAACAATGACTACCAGGGCTGAACCAGCCCCTGGGGTGAGACCTGGGAACTAGAGGATAAATGACAGAGGCCCCCACTTCAGGGAACTCAGGCTGGAGCCAGGACAGCAGACAGGCAATCATGTGGTCTTCTGGGAGTCTTCTTTATCACAGATCTGAACATTTCACCTAAAAAGGGCAATTCTTGTTTTATAATCAAATTTTGTAATGCAATAATTTTTCTCATTCTTCTTGGGTTTAGTCCTTCCTTTTTTCAAAGTCATAATTACAAGTTTCATATCCTAACACTAAGTAGCTAGAGAGCCCAATCTGAATAAACAATCTTTACAAGGGAAAGTACAAGAAATTTAATAAGGGATCATTTTGATTTAATTAATTATTTCAAGTCAGTAATAATCACAGAGTCCAATAATCTTTACAGAGATTTTAATGGGAAACAATGGTACTTTAAAATTTCACTTATCATTTTAGAACAAGAATCAGAAAGTTGAAATGTCCAAAGCAATTGCCTAGATCTGAATAGTGTCTCTGTCAAAAGCCTGCTTTGGGGGGCCGGCCCCGTGGCCGAGTGGTTAAATTCATGCACTCTGCTGTGGCGGCCCAGGGTTTCACCAGTTCGAATCCTGGGTGCGGACATGGCACTGCTCATCAGGCCATGCTGAGGCAGCGTCCCACATGCCACAACTAGAAGGACCCACAACTAAAAATACACGACTATGTACCAGGGGGCTTTGGGGAGAAAAAGAAAAAAATAAAATCTTTAGAAATAAATAAAGAAAAAGCCTGCTTTGGTTGCAGAAGATGCAGAATCCCTAAGGAGTAATCCAAAGAAAGAGAAGTGCACAGAGCTCACATGCCTGCTGCCCTCGGCAGGGGCTGTGCACATCCCCAGATACACACATGCGCACAGTGAAAACTTTTGCAAACACACACTGATCCTCTTAAATTACTATCAATCATGACAGCAAGGGCTCCTAGGGGCCAGGAGCTCTGAGGGTCCAAAGGGATGGCCCAGGACTGTTCCTGTAGTCAACAGGAATTACTTTTGGAAGGTAAAAATCTGGGTAACTTCTGAGTATGAAGGATGCCTGGGAGGAGGTGGGGATGTTTTTTCTTTGGATTCTGCCCTAATGCTGACCTCTAACTCATTTAGCTTCAACAGCTAAAGTTGACTTAACTCCTGAAACTGCCCACTGGTACCTCCACCCAAGTCAAGGAGACATCTAGTACTAATCCTCTATTCTATTCCAAGTGCACTTGATGCCCCAACCAGATGTTAACTCAGTTCTTCGCCCTAGATCCACAGCACAAGGCAAAGTGTGAAAGTCTCTAAGAGTGCTCTGATATCAGCGTTTTGCAGAGTTTAGCTTAGAGTGTCACAGTGCCACATTGAAATAAGGCTTGCAAATGTGCTGGAAACATTGGATTGTCTTTGTGCCAAAGACTAACGCGCCCAGATTTTCATTGTGTCAGGCATATGATGACCACAATTAAAACCTCATACTGATGCCCGTCTGGTCTCAGACCTTCCTGTTTTTTAAGAATATGAAAAACCTCTTGATCTCTTTTACAATCTAGAAATCCTTCTTTCTGTGAAGAATATTTGAAGGCTCTGTCATGAACCTGGAAAGTAGTGGCCAGACTACTGGTGATGGTGATGTCGGAAGTGTTGAGGACAGACCTCCATGCCACTCTCACTCTCAGGGCAGGGATGAAGTCAAGTGGGAAGAAAACCAGAATTGTTTCTAGGCACGCACTAATATTTTAATGCATTGTGCCAAAGTTGATTCAATGACTGACCTCAATCAGTGTAAAGATCAAGGCAATGCAATATCTAGCTAAATTTAAATAAGAATTAAATGTCTACTTTTTCACATGTATGATGTAAAAATGAATGGATAGCACTATAGATCAATAGAATATTTTTTGTACAGGCTCTGTTTCTATGAAAAAAAGAAGAAAGATTTCTGTGGTTGAGACTCTTAGATTTTAGATGGAGAGATAAGTTTTCTTTGACTTTTTCCATTTTTTTGTTGAGGTATAATTGACTTATAATATGACATTAGTTTCACGTGTACAATGGAGAAACAAACTCTAAATGAATCCTGCAGCAGCAACTGCTCATTGCCCCTCGTTCTCCCTTCCTCCTCTCAGTAACAGAACCCCTGAGTTTTAGCTGGGCATATGGCCCCTGGGGAAAAAAACACACACCTGCCAGCCCCCTTCGCACCCAGGAATGGCTGTGTGGCTAAGTTAAGGGCAACAGGCCGTGAGTAGGAGCGAAGTAGAAAACTGTGCGTAGTCTCATTGAAGATGAAGCCCTCTCTGCTGTCCCCTTCCTATTCTTAGGAATGGCGAAGAGCGCAGCCATCTCAGAAGTTACATGGTGTGAATGCTAGAGCCCCCCCCGCCAACTCTAGACACTCCCCTCTGGACTGAGACTGTCAGAAAGAGAGAAACTTCACCTTACTTAATCCATATTTGTGGTCTTTCCTTAACAGCAGCTTAGGTTATAACCTAATTAAAAGACACAATTTTGTAATAGCAAGCTGTGTGTGGGAGGTGGAGGGATGAGCAAAAGGTCAGAAACAAATGATGGAGCAGAGAGAGGGAACAAGAGCAGCACAGACACACGTGGTCAGGATGAGATGCCATCTGAGCTCAGCCTTGGGGGGTGGGCAGGATTGGAAGAAGGAGAAGTGGAGGCAGCACAGGCTCTTCTGAGGGGGTTGGCAAGATGGAAGTCTGAGAAGGGTGCACAGACCTGCAGGGCGCACAGCATCGTGCAAACAGTAGGCAGTCAGTGAATACCTGAGTGATGGCTGTGCAGGGCTCTAAGGGTCAGGACTTCACCCTGTAGGCAATTGTAAAGCAATGGAGTGACGTGGTGAAAACAGTGCTTGAGGACCATCAGCTTGGCAGAGGCACACAGAATTGGATGGAAGTATTGAAACAAACCAAGCAAACGAAAACTCTGTAGGCCAGGGTAATAGAGAGGATGGCCACATAACTTATCATCCGAACTGGCACACTATTAGGAGTGGAATTAATAGTTACACTGGGACATCGGGCATAAACTGGCAATTTCCTGGGCAAACCACGATGTGTGGTCAACTTGGAGACACACAACTTGAGCGAACTTCTCAGGGTGTACTCCCTGATTTTTAATACCTGTTTTGACACCCCCGCCCCAAGACTTTCTATATTGAGCCAATGCTGGGTCTATCTACATACTGGCTCCAAAGACTGGGTCAGTTTTATGTCCCATGCTCCACTGTGTTGGGTGAGAAAGGACAGTATTTTTCAAGGACTTTCTCATCACTTGCTTCTCTTTTATCTTCACGGGAAGTAAACATCAATTATTTTTTAATCACTTCCTTTTTTGCCATCCTTTCTGGAGCAGCGGTTTTGTTACTTTTAAAACACAACCATAGCTAAAATTCCTGTCTTTGCTTTTTTCTTTCTTTCCACTGTATTCACAGAAATAGACTGACATTCTCCCACTTGGTATAGCGAGAGATGAGGGCAGCATGAAGGGGATTCCTCCATGCAGAAATCCACAGGCCAGGCCAGGTTGGGGAAGTGTGGATAACTTTCAGGAAGGAGACAGCTCTAGAAAGAATGATGTCCATGAGAGCTCCCCTAAAGGAGTTTTGGGATTAATTCAACATGGTTGGAATTTTTCACTTTTGCCTTTAAAAATAATCCATATTTACAAGTTTTCAGCCCTGAATCTTTCAGAAATGTCTTGAACGGGATTTACCTGGGTTCACGGTTCATGCATTTCACAGATATTGGTAGACTTATTTTAGCAAACAAACCCAAACATCCCTGCCCTCAGATCTCTCATAGAGGGAAATTCCAAGAGGGGCAGGTAAGCAGACCTCCCCCACTAGGCTCCATGGATTAGCCAGCCTCGGCTTCAGGCAAGAGGAGCAGTGCCTCTGGTGGGTGTGAAGTATGAGGGGAGCTCTCAGGCTATGAGGCAAGTGAGAAGACGCTTGAGCTGCTACCCAAGAGTTGAGTATTTACCTGTTGAAGCCCGACAGCTTCAGGCCCATACATACACCCTGTGCCCCCTAATGGAATTGTAATGCGTTCCAAGGCTTCGCAGCCCCCACCCACCCTCAGTCCAAAATAGAAATCCTTGTCATACAGGATGTAAGGGACCCGAGAAATCTGAGACATCGCCCAGATCAATCCTCCAATTTTATGAATGTAGAAGTAGGGCCTGAAAAACCAAGTGGCTCGTCCATTATCACCAAGTAGTGGCAGTGCTATGTTGTTGGCTGTGTCAAAACTCAAAGTACTGAGCATGTCGGAAAAATTCTCTGGGCTGTGGGGAGAGGGAGAAGCCAGCAGGCATGGGCGAGACGGTTGGTGAGAGGGGGGCACTGCAAGCCAGTAACCTCTCCAAAGGAGGCAGGAACATGCCCGCAGTGCTGGGCAGACAGATGGTGTCTATCTTTGGCCACTACAGACTGGAAAGTGGGAAATGTGCAAAAATGTCTATTCCCTGCCGATTCTGTCAAATTAAAAATTGCAAAGGAGTAGAATCTTCACAGATTTTAGATCCTCACAACCCACCTGTGAGGGGGGAAAAAGCCCACAGAAGTTGTTGCTTAATTAGGTGACTTTAAATGGATGAACCAGTCATTTTAATTTCATATCTATTGACTTTCTCTTCCTGTGCCTGCCTCCAATATTAGCCAGTCTTTTCTTTTATCCAAACATCCCCAAACAGAAGGCTGTTTTTCAGTGTCTAGTACGTGGTACGTGTGTAATACAAAACTGTTGACTTGAATCAAAACATCAGAATGAATGATCACACAGATTCAGACTCTGTTCAGAAATTTACCTTTTATCCCAACACAGCACTGGCAACCAGGGAGAAGGAGAAAGACAGGGGAGTCAGGGTGGGGAGGGGTCTGTTGGCTCTTATTTAAGAGGGGTGCTTCTGTTCTGAGCCGCATATAGAGATACTAGGAGAGACCCCATTTCTACTCTGACGCCTGGAGGCAGCAGTGGGAGCCATGGCAGACCCTGGCAGGGCTCAGGTGGTGCTATGAACTGATGACATCTGTATACACATTGCTGCATGCATGTGCCTATTCAGATGCAGCCGCACACTTACTATTATGCTTTATGCTGCAACTTGTGTAGGCTTAGAAATTAAACGACAGCATAAAGAAAAACAGATCACATAAGGAAGTAGAAGGATGGAGGTTTTCAAACACTAGGACAAAAAGACGACCACATTTGAGTAACAACCTGGCTGTAAGGATTCTAGCAACTAGGCCTGAAAGGAAAAATGAGTTTAACTAAGATATTTTCACTGCCTGACAATAGAATATGCAAATTACAAGGGACACACTTTTTTATAGGACTGAACACAGGTGGGAAGGGACCTACTGAGACTGAGGTAGAATACAGTCCCACCTGTGGGATGACAGCAGGCACCCTTGCTCACTTTGCTTGTCTAGATCTGTGTAGCGGGGGGACTTGGCAAAAAGATCCGGGTGCCTTAGACAGAGAATTGCCCAACAGCAAGTGCCCAAGTGGACACATTAACAAGCAGCCACCCCCAGCTTCTGTGGCTTTAGCAGTACCACTGGCACGCCAACTTAAAGCAGATCAGGTCTGCCTGATGTATGTCCACACAAGTATGGTGCACACACATACTGAATATGCATTTCCTGGATCTTTACAACAAACAAAAACAACTCTTTACCAAATTTTTTTTATGGCAAACTGAGAAATGGAGGAAAATGGAGACTCTCTGGATCCTTGTGCACTCATCAGAGTTTTTTTTTTCCTTAAAGATTGGCACCTGAGCTAACAACTCTTGCCAATCTTCTTTTTTTCCTTTTTTCTGCTTTTTTTGCCCCAACTCCCCCCCCCCAGTACATAGTTGTATATTTTATTTGTGGGTCCTTCTAGTTGTGGCATGTGGGACACCTCCTCAGCATGGCCTGACGAGCAGTGCCATGTCTGCCCAGCATCTGAACCAGCGAAACCCTGGGCCGCCGAAGCAGAGCACATGAACTTAACCATGCGGCCACAGGACCAGCCCCCTCATCAGAGTTCTTGAAGGCTAATAATAGAATGGACTCTGGCTCATGTAGTGAAAAAAGAATTTATTGGAAGGTAGCAGTAGAATCATCAGGAAGGCCAAGAACCTGGCTTGTAAAATAGGCAGGAAGCAGGATCGTCTGGGTGGCTGAGGACACACCCAAGGCCTATCCACAGAACCACCTCCACCATGATCCTGTCTGATGGATGATAATGTCCAAATGACTCTGCATCTTTCAGCCTCTTTCCACATTCAGAGTCCCACATGTGCCATCTGGTTGAGCAAGGCTGGCCCACATCCAACATACCAGAGACAGGAAGAGACCATGACTGGCCCCTTCAGGGTTCCATATATAGATGGACTCAGCACCCTACCTCCCACGAAGATGCATGCATTGGGGGATGCGTAAAGGGAGTGCAGACATTGGCCAGCAAAGCAACCACAAAACCTGGTAGTTGTCCACCAACAAGGAGAGCTGATCAAGTGTGTTGTGCATGACTCAAGGAGGAGGGGGTGAGTGGCAATGATGACAATTAGGGGAAGGGCGGCATGGGGTGGTTACAAGGAGAAGGGAGAATCAGCAAAAAGCAAAAACAAAAGGAAAAGAAAATCAGAGTCCAAGACTGCGAGAAAACAGAATTTCATCATCATTCCACAATTTCTATAAGCCATATGTGATTTCTTTTCATATCAAGGAGTTGAGAGCTTCCAATGAATGTCCTCAAAACTACGAATGTACAGTGCACCCGAGTAGGAGGAATGAAGAAGATCTTCCCATCATTAATCACTCCCATTGCTTTATAGTCACATCATGTATAAAACAAGCCTTCATAGAGTGACATCAGCATCATGGCAGAGTGAGTTGTTCCCTTTATCTCTCTACTCTAAGTTACAACCAATTAGACATCCATTGACCATGCAGAAGATTCCCTACACAGCACAACAGGATGCCTAGGAGAGCCATGCATCTATATATCTGAAGCTGGGTGGACTGGACCCCCAGGAGGCAGTGGAACTAGAGAGGCAGCCCATTTCCCCTCCCTTGGTAGGGGCAATCCAGGGCGCGGATCCTCACACTGGTCCACAAGCCTGCAAGTCATCATGGTCGGGGCAAAAAACAGAAAAGAAAAAAAAAAAACAGGCACAGCTTGCTCCTTGGCCACCTCCAAGCAGATCCAGCGTGCATGCCCCTTCCCCTTCCTCCAGCAGTGGCTAAATCTTTCCAACAGTAGGGAAAGTATGCAAAACTCATATTTTCCCAGCTAGGGCAGGGTGCCCTGACCTGAGTTCTCAAAACACACTGACTAGCACCAGAGACCAGAGGCTGAACAGCAAGAAGTAACCAAATATCTCCCTGCTTAGTCCCCCCTAGCAGTGGCAAGTACAACCTGCACTTACAGGCCTCAGGAACCACAGCAAAACCATTGACCCAGCATCCAGTGGTAGCACCCCCAATGCCAGTTACACCAGCATCAGGGGCTGCATACAAGTCCCTGGGTCTCTGGGGTCCTGGCAGCAACAGTGACACCTGTGAACCCAGTACTCCTGACAGCACTGTAACGGGCACCCCTGGACAACCCAGGAGCATTGGCACAGGCGGTACGTGGGGTAGCAGCATCCAAGCCCATGGAGAATCCATGGAAAGCCAGTGGAGGAACACGAGACCCAGGTGACCCCAGAAGCAGTGGAAGTGCTTGCAGCCTGGTGAACTCAGTTGCGACACTTGAGACTGCAGCAGCATGATAAGCAGCAAGGCACTAGTGACCTCAAAGCCACAAGCAGCACAAGGAGGGCACTGATGACACTTCTAGCAGAGGCAGTGGAAGGTGGAAAGTGCAGGCTCTCAAGTACAACCAGAAGCAGCACAGAACCAAAGCCTTACCCACATCTGAAGGGTAGTTACCACCACAAATGTGCTGGCAGAGCATGGATCCATCAACTCCATGAAGAACTGCAGTAACGAGGCAGAAGAAAGAAGCACGACAGCTCTCCAGAAACCAAACTTGGAGTCACAGATTGCAATCTGACCGACAGAGAGTTCACAATAGCTGTCATAAAGAAACGCAACAAGTTACAAGAAAACTCATAAAGACAGTTCAGTGAGCTCGGGAGTAAAGTTAATGAACAGAAGGAGCACTTCACCAAAGAGACTGAAGCTCTACAGTAACCAGACAGAACTTCTGGATTAGAAGAACACAGTTAATGAAATGAAAAATAATGTAGACAGCACTGAAAATAGAGCAGACTATATTAGCGACCTTGAAGAGTGAAACCTAGAAATGATTCAGGTGCAGAAGGAGAGAGAACTGAGATTTTTAAAAAATGAAGAAATTCTTGAAGAAATATCAAACTCAATTATGAACAGTAACATAAAGATTATGTGTGTGTGACCGTAAACTCTACATCTGCTATAAGGCAAATACACAGGTTTCAGGGCATGACTGTAAAGCAAATTAAAGCCAAAGAAGACACATTTCCAAAAAATTAAAGCCTTAATTTTCTTCCACTTCTGAATATCATTTCACAATTGTCAAACTTTTCTACTTTTAAAGACTGCTGCAGTTGAACATCTTATAAATTGAATTAGAAGTCACCCCTGGTATGGCCACAAATGAGATGAGGACTAAGCAGCCATATTTCATTCATTGCAATTTCAGAGCTGTTTTATCGTATTTTACTTTTATACATCATTTTATAACATATACTTCTTAAAGTTATCCAATAGCAATGCATTTATGAACCAAATTTGCCCAGCTTGCGTCAAATAGAAGATGAACAGTAACGAAAATGCATAATAAATCGCAAATTCTCCTCCAAATACGTGATCAGAAATTAAGCACCTTGGTTCCTGATCACCATTAGGTCCTACAGGAAATGTAGGCCTTGAGAAGCCACATTGGCTCATGCAGCATCACACGACAGAGGCAAGATGGAACCGGGAACCACAATCCAATGTCTAGATGTTACCCTCATGGTAGCTATAGTTGTTGTTATCATATTGCTTTGTCCCCTGTGCTATATTACTCACTTTTATAAGAAATAAATAGAATTTTAAGGAAATTCCTGAACTTTCCAAATGCAGCCCAGAAATTTGGGGAAAGGATGATTTAAATTCAAAAGAAAAACTACTAACACCTTCCACGTGACTTTGCTCCCCAGAGGTCTTGGCCATCATAGTCCCAGGACTCCCACCCTGTACACTAAACACACACTTCATCTTCTCCCTCCTTAGTGATCTGATCTCCTTCCTCTCATCAATACATCTGGAAAGCATGTTTTCCCAAGTGAAACCGGTCTGACTCAGGAGTCCTGACATTCCATTCAAATGAAAGAGCATATTGTTGAAAACCAGCTGCAGAGAGACAGACAGACAGGGATACACACAGTGTCATCACTTGACATTTTCACATGTAAGAATGTAGCTCAGCAAGGACAGACAATTTGGGAGAGGGGGAATGTTGTAAGAAACCCAATCCTGTGAAATTACATCTTGACATCCTAGAAGACATGGATAAACTGTCTACATGGACACATAACTGATAACTTGCTGAACACCCCTGCCCCTTTTATTTCAGGTATGATGAGAAAGTGCAAAGCCCAGCACGTTTAAGCTTGTGGTTGATTGAGGAACTGAGGTGGAGAGCATGTTTCAGGCTTCTTCAGCTCAAACTCATCACCAACGTCCACAACAAACCAGCACAAGGCTCGGAGAGTGCTCATCGGAACCCCCATGCAGGCGCACTGAGGGCAGACTCAGGGCTCAAAGATAAGATTCCGAAAAAAAGGAAGCTTCCTCCAGATTGGAGGCAGATCACTCCAGTGTTACTTAGCTCTCTGGCAAAGGGCCACCATTGGAGGTCTGGAGCTCAGACCCTGGGGAATGGACATGAAGGATCTACTGTAGGCTACGCCCCCAGATCCTGAAGCTTACAGACAGCTCAGAGTATGGCCAAGATGCTGAGGCTCCTTTTTCTTGTTTTCTCATTATTTTTTTTCCAAAATATGATTCCTTGCTAAAATATCTGACCCAAAGTGCCAAATATCATGATTACTATTCCTCTCCAACTTCAAATGAAAGTTCACTATAGTGCCTTTACTTCTCTGGCTCTTTAAAATCGCTAGAGAATGGCACAGACAGATTGCCTTCAGTGTGGGGAGTGCATTGCCAGGAATTCACTGAAGTAACAGGGCCATGAAGAGACTATAGTCCACAGTCTTCCCAAAACTGGAATTCAGCTGGCATCTCATATGAGGAACAAAACATCCACCCCATGGGGCTTGGGGTATAGCCCAAGTTTGGTAGCATCATCTCTTCTTTGTCCCACTGTGATTTACTCTTCTCAGAAGACAGAAATGATTGTTGAGGCCACTTTGCTTATTGGGCCGGTTTTCACAGTGAGCCCCCATAGAGGCCACTCACCTGGCTTGTCCAAACTGTGGATGATTGCCTTTGACTCACATGTTAAGTGTCCAGTCAGTTGTGACGGGTGGAAGTAGGGGTTTCCTCTAAGACGTGCCACAGCAGCCTTCACAGAAACAAGCAGTGTGGTGCTGCTGTCTCAGGAGGCCCAGGGAAGTGCCTTGAAGCTTCTTGCACTTTCCCATCTGAGGCCAGGTTGCAGGATGGCTATTCTACCACACGTTTTGATGACTGAATTCAGATCTCTTTTTCTCCAGACTCACGTTGAAACCTTTTCTCTAAGGTTCTCAACCTCTCAAGGTATTTGAAATAAGGTTTCAACCTGACTCTTTTAGTATCTAATTGACCTAACTGTTTCATCAGAGCTGACAGCACCCTCGTGTCTAGAAGGAACTCCCGGTTATTCAGGTTACATTGGAAACTGAAGAGAACAAGATGTCCGCCTGGCCAGCAATGGATTGTGAATTGCAGTAGACAAAGAAGATCCACTTTGGGTGTCATTTTCTGCTGACTCAGTGACCCTCAGCCTGAGCTTCTGACAGAGACGGACCTGGGACAGGAATCTTTTTAGCAGGATTCCTAAATCCTGTCACTTTCTTTCTCTTCTCTTATACACAGAAAAGTGAGAAGTCACTGAAATGTAAGCTCTATGAGGGAGAGACTGTGCCTGTGTTATTCTCTATTTTATCTCCATCACATAACACAGTCATTGGCACATATTAAGCCTTCAGTAAAAATTTATTTATTAAACGAATAAATGAATGAATGAATAAATGAAAGGAAAGTATGGGTAAATAAAATACATTAAATTCATGGGGTTCTACTTTGTATCAAAGATTCTCTTATGAAATTTAGGTATGTTATGGGATTTGGTAGCTCAATCAAGACATACCACAGAAAAGATATGATTTATGAATAATTATTCCTAGAAATGGAATCCTCAGGTAGGAATATTTCCCAAATCTGTTAGTTCAAAAGAGTACAAAGGCTTCAGGCTCTTGATAGTGGAGGAGTAGCACCTATTGGACTGACCTTCCCATGGATGACAACTATAAACATTGGTCAACAAAAGAAATTAAAGAAGACACAAATAAGTGGAAAGATATTCCATGCTTGTGGATTGAAGAATTAATATTGTTAAAATGCCCATACTACCCAAAGCAATGTACAGATTCAGTGCAAAAGCCCATGAGAGAAACAGACATTTATTAAGAATCAAATGGAAATTCTAGATCTAAAAAATAGAATACCAAAATTCCAATGACATTTTTCACAGAAATAGAGCAAATAATCTTGAAATTTGTATGGAACTACAAAAGACTCCAAATAGGCAAAGCAATCTTGAGAAAGAAGAACAAAACTGGAGACATCACACTTAGTGATTTGAAACTATTTTACAAAACTATAGTAAGCAAAACAGTATGGTATTGGCATAAAAATAGACACATAGATCAATGGAACAGGATAGAGAGCCCAGAAATAAACCCACACATATATGTTGAATTAATTTACGACAAAGGAAACAAGAATATACACTGGGGAATGGACCGTTTCTTCAATAAGTGACGTTGGGAAAACTGGACAGCCATACGCAAAAGCATGAAACTGGACCACTATCTTACACCATACAGAATAATTAACTCAAAATGGATTAAAGATTTGAATGTAAGACCTGAAACCACAAAACTCCTACAAGAAAAACACAGGGAGTAAGCTCCTCAACATTGGTCTTGACAATGATGTTTTGGATTTCACATCTAAAGCAAAAGCAACAAAAGCAAAAATAAACAAATGAGACTATATCAAACTAAAAAACTTCTGCACAGTAAAGGAAACCACCAACAAAATGATAAGGCAACCTGTGGAATGGGAGAAAATATTTGCAAATCATATACCTGATAAGGGATTAATATCCAAAATATGTAACAAATTCATACAACTCAATAGAAAACAAACAATCCAATTAAAGTAGGCAGAGGATCTGAACAGACATTTTTACAAAGAAGACATATAGATGGACAACAGGTATTGGAAAAGGTGCTCAACGTCACTAATCATCAGGGAAATGCAAATCAAAACCACAATGAATATCACCTCACACCTGTCAGAATGGCTATTATCAACAAGACGCGAAATAACAAGTGTTGTCAAGGACATAGAGAAAAGGGAACCCTTGTGCACTGTTGGTGGGAATGTAAATTGGTGCAGCCACTACTGAAAACAGTATGGAGGTTCCCCAAAAAGTTAAAAATAGAACTAGCATATGATTCACCAATTCCACTTCTGGGTATTTATTCAAAGAAAAGGTATATGCACTCCATGTTCGTTGCAGCATTATTTACAATAGCCAAGACATGGATAAAGAATATGTGAGATATATATATTATTTAGCCATAAAAAATAAGGAAATCCTGCCATTTGCAACAACATGTATAGACCTTGAGGGCATTATGCTAAGTGAAATAAGTCAGAAAAAGAAAGACAAATATTGTATGATCTCACTTAAATGTGGAATATTAAAAAAAAAAAAACCTCATAAATACAGAGAACATACTGGTGGTTGCCAGAGGGAGAGTGTGGCAGCGTGGGCGAAATGGATAAAGGTAGTCCAAAGGTACAAACCTCCAGCTATAAGATAAATAAGTCCAAGTCCTGGGAATATAATGTACAGTGTGGTGACTATCGCTAACAATATTGTACTGTACATTTGAAAGTTGCTAAGATAGTAGATCTTAAAAGTTCTCATCCCAAGAATAAAATAATTAACTATGTGAGATGATGGATGTTAAGTAAAATTATTTTGTTAATCACTTTGCAATACATACATATATCAAGTCATTGCTGTTCGTCTAAAATTAATATATACGTCAATTCTCTTTCGATTTAAAAAAATGGTGTGTTCCAGAGAAAGAAAATGCTCTCCTAGATGCTAGCTTCCATTACATGAGGAGTACATTATTTTTTCCTGGAAGAGCAGATTCATCTGAGATTCATGCAGCTCTGTTCTTATCCCTTCATCTACTACTCTAGCTATCTGAGAAATTAGCTGAAGGGAATTTCATTTTTTCTTCCAGTCCACAAATATCATTGCAAGTATTAACAGTGAACACCCTCCCCCCGTCTGAGACCCACGCTGACAGGGCACAAAGAGCCCTTTCCTCTCATGTGACCGGCTGGTTTCTTGACCACATGTGACATGCGGAATAGAAAATTCAGTGGAGGTCTCCAAAGTGCTACTTTAATTCTTCCCATATTTTTTGCTTTGGGGAACTTACCAAGAGTTTTATGAGTTGAGCAGCCAACTGCATTGTTTATTTGCCCTGCAGTATCATTGCAGTCTAGCCAAATCCATCCAAAATCTCTTGAGGAAAAAAAAATGTTTGTCAAAATATAAAAAACAACTACCCAAAGTCGTTGGAGAGAAACCAAAAGCAAGCAGAAGTGTAGGAGAGTCCACTCTTGGAAGAAGGGAAACCCTCCAGAAGGATCGTGTTTGGAGTTTCAGTCCAGTCCGATTAACTATCTGCTAAAAGAAAAATTCAATGCTCTTCATAGGAACACATCATAATTCAGAGTCCCTACAATAAACCAATCACGATATCCAGAATAGGATCCAGAATTAGGCACCTGAAGAAACCCAAGAGTTTCAATGGAGACTGAACCAAGATGATCCAGATGTTGCAATGAGCAGACAAGGATTTTTAAGCTCTGCTCTAGGCCATAAAGGAAATCATACTTGTAATGAATGAACAACTAGGAAAGCTCATCAGAGAAACAGACATTTATTAAGAATCAAATGGGAATTGCAGGTCTAAAAAATAGTATGTCTAAAAATAAAAATGTATTAGATGAGCATAACAGGAGAGTGGAGATGATGAAAGAAAGATCCAGTGAACTTGAACATCAATCTATAGAAATTAACCAATCTGAAGAACAAAGAGTAAAACGATGGAAGAAAAAGAACAAAGCCTCAGTGACAAAATTAGAGGATCTAAAATACACGCAATTAGTGTAATTAGAGGACTAGAAGGAAAGGAGAGAGAGGCAATGGCCCAGAATGTTTGAAAAGATAATGGTCAGAAGTTTCCTAAATTTGGTGAAAGATATAAATTTACATATTCAAGAAGCTCAAAAGAGTCCAAAGACTTTAAAGCAATAGTGTATAGAACATCTACATTCAAGTACTTAGCAGCACTTCTTTCTTGCTCTGTGTATCATTAGAACAGACAATTCTATGACTGTTGAGATGCCTTATTGCTTCCGATTTACTTGAGGTTATCATGGAAACCACTTCTCTCTCACGTTCTCATTCTGCTTGTTCTCATAGAGTGTGTCAGAACACTTTTTTCTTTTAGGGCTTAGCTGTTCTTCAGTTATTTTAATTTAACATATAAGAATTTTTTAACTCTAAACAATCATTTGAATTTGAAATATTGTTGAACTTAAAAACATGGCATGGATTTGTAAGCAAGGGAAGCACAAATTTTAGATGGTATCAAAGAAAGCTCATATTTTTTTGTTTTCTTTAGCTGTCAGTTTATCCCACAAGATAACAAATAGAATAAGCTCTGAAACTTCAGTGTCTTCTTCCTTCCGAGAGGGAGATCCTAACTTTGCAAGAGCTGAAGCTGAATTGATTAATTTTCTATGGGCTATTTCTCTACGCCCCTGACGCAACAAGAAGGAAGGATCCCCATTTTCTCAGCATTACTCCCTCGCTTTGCTGAGAGTGCACATCCTCTGACTCAGCATTGGAGGCCTGGGGCATGCCAAGGTCATCAAGAGATGGCAAAATTGCAAAGTCACCTAAGGTCTTTAGCCATCATTACTTGGAAGAGGCATGTCTAGCCACTGAACAAACAAAAACCAACGTACAGCTCTCCAGACATTTCTCCAGAACAAAGAAGCTAAGAGGCCTGCTGAAGAGCTTCATTCTCAGTAGCTTGATCTTTTCCAACAGACCAGGAATTAGCATTTCAACTTAGGAGACACATTTGTCTGGCCAACAACACAGACAAGTGAAGCGTGGCTCAGGATCTTGGGAATTAATCTCTGCTAAAAGGCCATCCTAAATCCTTGCTGCTAACATCGATCCCACTTTTGTAGGCTCCATACAGAGACTATGAAAACCAGTCTTTCCTTCTCTTGATAAGTATCTCTTTGTTATTATTATTATTGTCGTTATTTGGAGGAATTTTAAGAACGTGCTGTGTTTTGCAAAAACTTGCAACCTGCCGAATGCTGTGCCCAAGATGGGGGTTAGTCATCCGGCACTGTCAGTTTTTCTCATTGACTTTGGCAGAAAGGTCCCTTTCGGCAGGGAAGAATCAGCACATCGGCCGAGACATGTGATGCCTTCTCAGCGTCACTGCTGGTGCCAACTCGTAGTAAATTAGGCCCTAACTTATTAACAGTGATGAATCCATTAGAGTTGACAGGCACCTGGCTGTGCTGCCTGGAATTAACTGTGAGTGGTCAGAAGTGCTGTCGGTGACCAAGCATGCAGTCAGATAATGAGTGGAGCTGCCACTTCTCGCTGGGCTTTTACAAAATGGAGAGTTTTAGGATGAGAGGGACAAAGACGCACAAACTGTTTGAGATTAAGGACCTGAGCTAAAATTGGAAATATTTATGGCTTGGCAGAAAATCTTAAATTGCTGTAAAAACAGGACATTAAAAAAAAAAGTTCTCCCCAGCTTGGCATCATTGGACTCCCCCTCCTTGTTTGACACACTTCTCCTTACTGGCACATAGCATTCAATAAGAAATGCCACCATCCCACCCCTGGGTTGGCAGCCTGCCCACCTGCTAGCTTATTGAAATTCCCACACAAATACCTGAAGGATTTTGAAGTGATTAATGTGTTTCAATCCATATACATTGCCTTAGACAATGCCTGCCACATTAACGGAGTCCAAATTTTCCCTGCGATGGGGCATGAACTGCTCTGTGCAGACGTTTACAAGTAGGCATTTGAGCAGAGGCTCCAAATGCTCTTCTGTTTGATAAACACAAAGCAGCTCAGAACCTGGCTGAGCCAGACACTGAGTTCTGTGATGCAATGTGGCATTTTGTGATTATCTTAAACCACATGACATGCTTTATGTACAGTGAATGGAATTTTTAAAAATAGCCTACTGCTTTGTAAAATCAAGTGAATCGCAAAAATCCCTCAGAGTGACATTACCTAATTGCAGCATCAAGAATTCTAAATATGCTCAAATGGTCTATTTTAAATCCTAGTATCACTCATTCTTGGTATATTCACAAATTTGAGATTATAGAATTTGTAACATAGGAGAGTAATTCATTGTAAATGATCCAAAACTGGAAACTTAATAATTTCTACATTGTAGGACTATGTGTAAACTTCCACTCTACTAGTCAGGTGTGGCATTTTATCCCAGTCCTTTCAGACACTGGAAATATCCAGAAAAGGAGGAAGTGAAGGGTAAAGTGACTTCTTTAAGATCTTATCATGGACTCAATACATTTCCAGACTTGAAAAAATATTGTTATTTGAAGGAGTTGGAAATGACCCAGATTAGAAAGGGCTATTTAAAATCAGGAAAGGTGTTTTTCAAAGCATTAAACAGCTAAGTGGCCATTGTTCTTCTGTTGAACTATAAATTCCAACGTACTACAAAGCTGAACTTTTTCACACCATAGATAGGGTGAGGGCTTTAAAACAAAAATTTGATCAGGTCTTGCCCACTGCTTAAATATACACTTTACTTTGTCACAAAACTAAGTTATCTCCTCTGCTAGGTGGTCTCATCATGCCCTGAATTCCCCCTTCTGTATACACGGCACCCATCTGTTACTATGTGTTGAGTGCAAGTCTTCCATCCTGAGAGCTTCATTAGGGCAGGAACTATATCTATTTTGCTCACCACCATATTCCACCTTGTGATACCGAACCTGAAGTGAGTTCGCTCACCTATTGTGCAGCAAGCCAATCTCTGACACCGGGTGTGGTGGAAGAAAGTAGGAATTTTATTTTTGCACAGTGCTGAGCAAGGAGAGAGGGCAGCTAACGCTGAAATCCCAAACTCCCTGAAAAGCTAAAAGAAAGGGTTTTTATTTGGGGTTTTAAGTAGGGGAGGGGGAGCATATGGCCTTGCTGGTCGGAGCTTTCCCACCAGCCTGTCTTTGGCCTTGAGACACTTGCAGAGAGGAGGGAGCCCATGACCTTGCTGGTCAGCAGCTTCCCCACCAGCCTGTATCTCTTTGTGGGGAGGAGATAATCCAGGTGCTTGTCCTTGGCGGTGTCTGTCTCCAGGGAGGATAGTGGATTCTGGAGCCAGGAAGCCAGAGAGTAAGCAGGGAATGAGTGTTTTGGTTTTAGCCCCATATATGCTGGGTTTAATGTGGGGAAACTGATATCAGAGTTGGTATCACTTGTCCTGTATATATTTGTTGAAAGAATGAATGACATCTCTTAAAGACAGAACGTCAACCAAAGGCTTTTCTTTAACCCAATTGCTTTAATAAACTTTGTTTATATTAATAAACATTTATAGTTGATGCTTCAATTTGGACTGGTGAACCATGAAGATTGTGAGTGAGCTTTATTTCCATCTTCTAATTTAATTTCTTATTTTCCTACCCTAACTCAAGCCTGCTCCTGGCTTCTAATAGGAACAAAATCTTTATAGGACTGATAAGGATCAAATTGGGTTTTGATGTATAATATAGTTAACCTAGGTGCTAAAATTTGAAATTAAAACTAACTATGCAGTCTATGCATATGAATTGTGCTAAGCTTAGAGTTTCTGACCATTTATATTGAATTACTTTTCCTTCTTGACAAATTCCTGTAACTGACTATTGGCATAGTATAAAAAGGAGCCAAAGAATGCCACTGTGTACTGGCCCTAGGTTGTTTCTTCACTGCAGGCTGAGATCCATTAGCACCAAAGCCTGTGGGCACAAAACTCAAATTTTTACACATCCAATTAATTTAAAAATAGCCGAACAAGTAGATGTTTGGCCATTTAGAGTCTGTCTTCTTGGCATGAAGCATTGTGAAGCATCACCTGACAGCTGTTATCCATTGATAAGATAAGGTCTTGTAGTTACAAGGCCCCAACTCACCACTGCCTGTAGGAGTTCTGTGATCTAGAAACTCCTGCCATGCTCTGAGTGACACCACTTTGACACGTCAACCTCCTGTCTGATACCCGGAAGTTCCCTTGCTTTCTTCCCTTTCTGGATGGTGATCTCCTCACTGTGAGCCTCCAGATGGTCTTGTGCTGTGAGAGACTTCCCCTTCATGCAGCCCTGTCCATGCACTGCCCGATAAAGCTCTTTGTGTGTTACCGCCGCCCACAGTCATACTGTTTTCCTTGATCAACCTCAAATCCCTTGAACCCATATACAAATATAGTTAGAAAGAGGTTGACCCCTGAGAACATGGTGGCAGAAATTCATACCCAGGAAACTTCTTCACTATAAGCACTCCATTAGTCATGAAAAGAACGTGTTTCACCACAACTGCAAAGCCAGAACTCTTAAGCTAGAAGGACTCACAGATATATTTTCAAAGGTCTATAACTATCACCCTTCCCCACAAAATTATACATCAAGTGCTGTGTGTATATAGGTCCTTTAGGGGAGAAGGTCGCCAGCCTTCATTTGCGTCTTCAAGAGATTAAGAAATCCTAAAAGTTAAGAACCACTACTTTGCAATCTCCAGTAGGCTACATTCTCTCTTTCATTTTACAGGAGTACATCGTGTCACACTCTGGGCTGAACTTGGCTCAGCTAGATGAGGCACAGAGTGGGAGGGAAAGACAAAGACAAGACAGCAAATTTACAAACCAGAATCCCTACCACTCTCATTGCAGGTATGAAATGACAGTTGAGTCTTACAAACACAACTTGATACTCAAGGATATAGCTACTATAAATAGATGGCACAGACAGTTAGGTGGGTTTGAGGAAGAACAGTCAAGTGTTCCAACAGGTGAGGTGATAACAGAAGCCGTCAGCATGTTTGAGTAGAGCCTTCCCTCTAAATTCAGATCAGGGTTCGCTGAAAGAATTGGGAGTTGTTGTCAACCAAGGGATTCTAACAATGCAGAATGGCTGCAGAGGCAAGAACCAAGCTGGGCTGGAAAAACATAGCTTTACATCAGAAGTCCACCAGGAGGGAAGAACAGATGTGCAAAAGAAAGAAAGAGAGACAGGACAGAGAGACAGAGAAAGAAAGGGAAGGAGACAGACAGACAACTGTGGTTTCAGGATACTGGACATCAGACAGTAAAGGACAAAGATTGCTGAAAGATGGGAAATAAACAAGATGAGATTTACAATTGCCTCTGCTTACTACCTCGAGAGAACCCAGACAGAGCCCAGAAGATTCCCTGAGTTGAGGAGACAGATCTTAAGGTTCAGGGATAACAAAGCAACTAGGGTTCATAGAATGGGGTACCCAAGGGAAGAAAGCTACAGAGACAGAACTCTGGGGCTCTTCAGAGGCCCCCTCTTGAGTATTCAGCAGACTACTGATAAGCATGTGTGTGTGAGGAAACCAAGTGAGCCTGAAGAAGAAGTTTCTGAAAGGATTAAGGATGGTCCATGGTGCTCACACAGGGCTGATAATAGTGCCCATTCCCACCAGCCAGGTTGGAAAAAACCGTAATTCATGAATATTCATTAGATTACTCAAAAAGTTCTTGCCTCAGTAATGAGAAATAATTAGTCCTAGATGAACCACTTCTCTGGACTCACCTAAAAAATTATAAAAGCAATACCTAAAAGAATAAAACTGTTTCTAAGTAATTTAATTGCCTCCCAGAACAAAGATCACAAATACTCATAAGAATACAGAAATATCCAGCACCTAACAAAGTAAAATTTCCCACAAAGAATACCAAGCACATAAAAAACAGGGAAACATGACTTATAGTAAAGAGAACAATCAATTGATTAAACCCAACCCAGAATTGGCAAATATTAGACTTAGCAGACAAGGACATTAAAACAGTTGTTATAATTGTATTCCATATACAATTCAATATACAGTTCAAAGATTAAGCAGACAAGTGAAAGATTTTTTAAAAACTCAAATTGAACTTCTACACATGAAAACTAAAATATATGAGGTACAAAATACACTGGGTGGAATTAATAGCACATTAGACACGGCAGAATAAAAGATTAGCATACTCGAAGACATACCAATATAAACTGCCCAAAATGATACACAGACAGAAAAGAAAATACAAAAAAAAATTGGAAAAGAGCATCTCTGGGCTTTGGGACCACTTCAAATGGCCTAATATTTGCATACTTGGAGTCTTTAGAGACAAAATATTTGAGGAATGATGGTCAAAATGTTTCCAAATTTTATGAAAGCTGTAAATCCACAGATGTAACAAGCTCTGTGAATCCCAATCACAAGAAACATAAATAAAGCCACACAAAGGCATATTGTAATCAAATTACTCCAACCAGTGCTAAGGAGGAAATCTGAAAAGTGGCCAAAGAAAAGGACACTTTACACAGCTGGACAAAGATAAGGATGATGTCAGAATTCTCATTGGAAACAATGCAAATGAGAAGACAGTGGAGGAATCTCTTTAAAATACGGAAAGAAAACAACTGCTAACATGGAATTCTATACCCAGCAAAAAAAAAAAAATCTTTCAGAAATGAAGGCAAAATAAAGATATTTTCAGACATCATAAAGATAAAAGAATTCATCACCAGACTATTTGCACTTCAAGAAATGTTCAAGTTCTTCAAACAGAAGGAAAATACTACTATCGACATACATATATATATTGGCATATCAAAATATAGATCTACCGAAGAAATAGACAGCACTGGGGACAGTAATGATATGGACAAAAATATAAGATGGTTTTTATATTGTTTAAATTTTTATAAGAGATGATTGGTTGCCAGGGGATGAGGGGAGGGAAGGATGAATGGGCAGAGCACTGAGGATTTTCAGGGCAGTGAAAGTGCTCTGTGTGGTACTATAATGAAGGATAAATGTCATGTATTTGTCAAAAACCGTAACACATACAAGACTAAGAGTGAACCCTAATGTAATCTGTGGACTTAGGGTGGTAAGGATGTGTCAATGTAGGTCCATCAATTATAACAAAAGTACCACCCTGATAGGAGATAGTGATAATGGGGGAGGCTATGCATATGTGGGGGCAGGACGTTATATAGGAAATCTCTGTACCTTCTGCTCAATTTTGCTGTGAACCTGAAACTGCTCTAAAAAATAGTCTATAAAAAAGTGGCCATTTAAGCAAATTAATGCCAATGTATTTTAGATTTATAATACATGCATAAGTTAAACGTATGACAACAATATAACAAAGGTCAGGAGGGAAGAAATGGAAACAAACTATTGCTATGTTCTTAATTCTTATACTCTACATAAAGTGATATAATACCACTTGAAGGTAAACGGTGAGAAGTGAAGATGTGTATTATAAATTCTAAAGCAGCCACTAAAATCACAAAACAAAGACAGCTAAAAAACCAACCATAAAGACAAAATGGGATCATAAGTAACTGTCCAAAAAGAGACAGAAAAAGAAGAAAAGTGAACAGGATCAGTGGAAAAACAACAGCAAGATGATAGACTTCAACTAGCCAAATTAATCACACTAAAAGATAGTCCTCTAGACACTCCAGCAGAGATTGTAGATTGGATCAAAGAACAAGCCTAGGCTGTATGCTGCCTACAAGAAGCGCACTTTAAATAAAAACACAAATGGGTTAAAAGTAAAAGGATAGAAAAAGATGCACCATGCTAACACTAGTCAAAAAAATCTTCAGTGACTATTTTAACATCAGACAAAGGTAGATTTCAAAGCAAAGGATATTTCCGGGTACAGTTATGGTCATTGTGCAATGATAAAGGGGTCAGTCAATCAGGAGGACATAGCGATTCTGAAGATGTGTTCCCTTAATAACAGAGTTTCAAAATACATGGAGCAAAAGATGCTAGAACTGCAATGAAAAACAGGTAAATTCACAATTATAGTTAGAGATTCCAAAAACCTCTTCTCTATAACTGGTAAAACAAATACACAGGAAATCAACAAAAATATAAAAGACTTGAAAAACACTATCAGCCAACCTGATCTAAGCGACATTGCCAGAACATTCCACCCGGCAATAGCAATATACACATTTTTGTCAAGTACACATAGAGCATTTGCCAAGATAGGCCGTATTCTGGGCCACAAAGCAGATATTAATCAATTTAAAAGCATTCAGGTTGGACAAATTATGCTGTCTGATCCCAATGGAATTAAATTAGAAATCACTAACAGAAAGATATCCGGAAAATCCACAAATATTTAGAAACTACATAATGTGTGGGTCAAAGAAGAAATTTAAAGAGAAATTAGAAAGTCTGTTGACTCCTGATAAGTGTTGGAAAAAAATCAATGGATGTTCATTATACCTTTGATGGTGTGAAATGATTTGATTTGCGTTTTTAAAAGACACTCTAGATATGTCATGGGTGTCATTAGCAAGGGCAGTTTTAGGCTTGACTGTAAAGGGAAGGGATTTATGGTCATAGCTGGGGGAAATATAGTATCTTGAAAAAGTTTTTGTTTATATGAAATAATGCACATGAAGTTTGTACCACTTTCACTGAAAATTATCTCCCGTTCCTGAAATTTCAAACATCTCACACCCTCCCCACCATTGTCTCTCCTTTTAAATTCACTTGCTCAAGTGTGCCCTGGCAGTAATTCTTTGTCTGAATCCACACTTCAGTCTGATGACACTACCACTTTTTTACTATCCATTAGCCCCCTCCTAGCCTTCCTTCCATCCCTGTCTAACCAGACGTTGTGATTGTCATTACAATCAACCTTTCAAAATACTATACTGTACAGTCCTTCATCCCTCTCTCAAAACCCAGCTCTGTACAAAGCCTAGTGCTTGACTTCTTCTAGCTTCTACCAGACAGATGAACGTTGCTAAAGAAAAATCACAACAGAGCTAAGTGGTTTCACATTAAATCTATGAACTATAACCTGAATTGACCCTTTAGACTGTGCAGCGGTCCTACTATGTGCCTCAAGAAGGCTTTTCACCTAATTATTCTTTCTGCTCTAGTCTTGCCCCACAACCCATTCTCCACTAAAGTGACCTTAAAATAGTAACAGAGTCAAGTTACTCTACCATTAAAACACATCAATAGCTTCCAAATGCACTTAGAATAAAATCTACATTCTTTCTTTGGGCCTTTGGGGCCATCCTATTGTGGACTTGACTCCCTCCAGCTTGGTTCTTTGCCATTCTCCCTTGGTTCATTATGCTCAGGCTGCACTTCGGTCAAGCCTCTGGTGGTGATGTGGCATTCTCTGATGTTCCCATCCTACATCTTGTTAACAGTCTGTTAGCATTCCCTTCTTCTGGGAAATTGTCCTTCCCTGACTGTCCCTGTTTTATTGATCTTTGTTTTCTCTGAATTTCCATTCTCTTTAGAGTCTATTCCACATCATGACAAGCTTTGATTACTACTTATGTTGCTATTTTATGGTTTTTTTCACACCTGGACTCTAACTTTGCAGGAAAAAGACCTGTGTAGATTCCTATCTATAGTTGTGGCCACAAAATAGGCACTCAAATATTTGTCTTATTAACTGCTAGGAGGCAGATGCGGCAGCTAGCCTTCTCCTGTGACGGTGGTGGGGAGGCGCTCTATCATGATGACTGCAGACTGCAGTGAGACTGCCTAAGCTCAAGGTGCAGCTCTCCCGTTTTCTGGCTATGGACCTAGAGCAAGTTATTTAACCTCTCTCCGCATCAGTTTCTTCACCTGCAAAATGGAAACATAATAGTACTGGCCTAATAAAATTGTAGTGAGGATTAGATGAGATAATATGAAAAGAATGTATCATAGTGCCCAGCATGTAGTAAGTATTCTATAAACATTATCTACACTCTGTAGTCTATACTCATTTTATGAGGATTTCTAAACTGTCTACTGGAAAACATTCAAATGACAAATGAGATACAAGGGAATTAACATTTGTTGAGCACGTAATCTGTGTCAGATATTATGCTGGACACTTTCCATATTTAAGTAGGTAAAAAAAGGTACACTAAACAAAATTACAGTGAAACACAACAAATCAGAATTTTGGGGAAGCTGCCCAAGCAGAACTTATGGGAAATTTTCTAGTATTAAACACTTACATTAGAAAAGAAGAAATGTTTCAAATCAATTACCTCAGCTTTCACCTTAAGAAAGTAGAAAATGAAAAGCAAATGGAAGACAAATCAAGCAGAAAGAAGGAGATAATCAAAAGTGAAAATTCAATGCAATAGAAACAGAAAACCAGTACATAAAATCAAGGAAACAAAGAGCTTGTTTGAGAAGATCAATAAAATTGATAAACCTCTAGCCAGACATATCAGGAAAAAAGAAAGTAAAAACAAAAACCAATACCAGGAATGAAGGCAGTGACATCACACCAGATTTTACAGATACTAAAAGAATTGTAAGGGAATATTATGAACAACCTTATGCCTATAAACTTGACAACTTTGATAAAATGGATTAATTTCTTGAAAAGAGACAATCCATCAAACTCACTTAAGAAGAAAAAGATAACCTAGACAGCCCTATATCTATTAAAGAAATTTTAATTTATAGTTAAAAACCTTCCCACAAAGAAACCTCCAGGCCCAGATGGGTTCAGAGAATGTATCAGAGAGCCTAGCAAACATTCTAGCAAACATTCAAGGAAGAAATATTACCAATTCTATAAAAACTCTTCCAAGAAAAACTGAAAAAGAGGAAATACATCCTTACTCATTCTTTGAGGCTAGCGTTATCCTGATACAAAGACTAGGCAAAAACATTATAACAAAAGAAAAAAACCAGATTGACATCTCTCATGAACATAGATGCAAATATTCTAAACAAAATTTCTGCAAATCAAATCGAATATATGTATTTTTTTTATATATATATTTACATGTACATACATACATAAATATACATACATCATGACTAAGTGAGGATGAACTCAGGAATGCAAGGTTGGTTTAACATTCAAAAATCAATCAATATTATTTACTACATTAATAAAGTAAAAAAAGAAAAGCCATCCGATGATCTCAATAGACCCAGAAGAAATATTTTACAAAATCCAGCTTCACAGAAAACTGGGAATACAGGGGAAATTTCCTCGGTCTGATAAAGGGTGCCTAATGGTGAAATGCTGAAGATCAGGAACAAGACAAGGGTGAGGGCTTCCACCACTTCTACTCACCACTATACCGGAGGTCCTGGTCAGTTCACTCATGCAAGGAAAAGAAATCAAATGCATCCAGATTGGAAAGGAAGATCTAAAACTGTCATATCTGCAGACAACATAATCACCTATGTGGAAAATCTAATGAACTCTAAGTAAAAAAGATAGTAGAATGAATAAACAAGGATATCAAGGGTGCAGAGTACGAGATCAATATTAAAAAATCAAATGCATTTCTAGATACTAGCAGTGAGGGAGAAATTGCAGGTTTTAATTAAAACACAGCATCACTTACAATGGCATCAAACTTATGACTAAATCTGACACAAGTTGTGTAAGACCAATAATACAGTGCTGAGAAAAATTAAAGTCCTATATTAGTGGAGAGAAACACCTTGTTCATGAGTTGGAAGACTCTATGCTGTTAAGATGTCAATTCTCCTCAAATTGATCTGTAGAATCAAAGCAATCCTAATCAAAATCCCAGCAGGCTTTTGGACAACCCTGTGTTAAAGCCTTTCTTCACAAAGCAGTTCCATCCAGCTTTGCCAGGTCTAAGAAGGAACTCGAAATCAAAGAAGCCTAATCAGGGACATATGGTGCACCTGAATCCTCTCTTTGGTCATTCTTTCTTCTTTTATATGTCACTGAAGGGTCCTTATTTTTGCATTTTGACTTTGATGGCTCTATCTGGTGGGGGGAGGAGAAAGAAAATTTATTTGTTACAGGAAGATTAACTTCTGTAAGGGAGGGAAGAAGTAAAAGCCAAAACTGAGACTAGCCAGATAGGGGAGAACTTGGTCAATGAGGGGTAACCCAGTGCCAATCAAAGGTCTGCTGAAGGACCCTGATAAGTTGATAACCATCTTTGGAAAGCTTGGGAGCCTGGAAGGCAGGCTGGTGTGATGTGCAGGGCACGGGTGTCTGAGGTGGGAGCCTGGGCTCCCATCCTGTCCTGGACAGCAGCTGCTGTCTGCAGCTGAGAAAGCCTTTCACCTTCCGGCTTCCTCAGAGCAAAAAGAAGGGGGATGTTAGACCAGGGCTTTCCCAGCTTTGTCCATCAACACCCTGGCCTCCAAACTTTTCATATTGTGTTACCCCTCCTCCAGGAATTCTTTGAATATCTATACTCAGAAGATGTATATTTACATAGAAATTACATTACCGTATATGTTCAACTATATCAATATGTTATATAAATTGCAAAAAGTTGCAGAAACGACTTCTTTAAAGATGAAATGAAAACAAATAGACATTCTTACATTTTCTTCCCACGTGCCGACTGAAGGCTTTGGAGCCCAGGTTCAAGGCTGAGCCTCATACCCCACCATCACCGGAGTGGACGGTGCTCCGGAGCCCTGCCCGCCTCAACTGGATCAGCTTCACTTTATCTGTCCTACAGCTCAGAGCTCCACCGACTACAGACATTTTGAACACCATTAAACTAGACGTTCTCTAAGGTTCTTTTTTTCCTTCAAGAACCTATTTCCTCATTACATTTCCCACCAGACAGACAAAATAGTCCGGAGTCCTCCTAGGTACTATGTACTATGCACTACTAGCACAAATAGTTCCTGTCCGAAGAAACGCATCAAACTTTTGTTTTGTTTTGCTTTGTTTTTCAACGTGACCAACCTCAGCTGTCACACTACCCTGCAAAGTGAAGTAATAAGAGGAACCGGGCAGATGATGGGGACAAAGATCAAAGAGAATTTTTTTTTAACAGCTAAACATAGTAGAGTAAGTGAAGCCCACTGTATAAACTATTTTTCTTATCAAAATTATCCTGAGGAAAACACCCAGAGGGAGAAAAAATTCCCAAATTAGATACAATCCTTAATGAATCTTCCAGTAAACAGCTCCCAGTGGCAAAAGTGGCCATGAAATGGGTAGTCACTGCTGAGCGTCATCCCAGTGCTGCTGTGGTTCAAATCCCGATTTCTAAGATGAAGAACACGGCATGCGTCTCCTGGATGACAGGGCCATGCAGCGGCTCTCCCAGGCACTGTAGCCCTGTCTACATTTCTGGCCAGGCCCTGGAGAAGGCAGGCAGCCACCGAGGGCCAGACAGGCTACGTGACTTTGGGGGGCTTTTGTCCCAAGTTCCCAAAGGAAATTCAAGAGGGCACCAAAACAAAACTCCTATTTCCTTTACCACATTTTAGCCCTTGAAGTGGTTCTCTGGGACTCAGTTCACACTCAAGGGCAATCTGGGAGAAAGGAGTGCTTTTCTCTTAAAATCAGGGTCGGTGACCTCTTCAGGTGGAGCAAATAGCCTCCATGCCAACTCCTAAAAGTGTTTTCAGGACTCTGCCATTCCATCCTCTTCACCAGGAAGCCGGAGATTTCCAGCCCCTGTTGGAGCCATCCTAATGTTTTCTTCCTGCCCACCGGGGTCAGGAGAGTTCATGTGAGTGATGACGTGGAGATGGTGTGCGTAAACTCAGAGTATAATTACCCTTACATATTGGGTTGCAGCCCCGACATGCTTTCCCCATAATTAAAAGCACTGTAAAGATAACTAATGCTTTTTGTTGTTTTGCTCCACGTCTCAGGCCATCTCTGAGAGCTTGACCAACGCTACTGACTAGCAGTTCAATTCCCTTCAAACTAAGAAGCCCCAGACTTCGTGGAGCAGTCCACAGATGAAGTGCAAGCGGCTGCTGAAGCCAGAGTCCCATCCTCTGCGCCAGGCATCCCTCTCCCCACATGGGAGGGGAAGGCTTAAATGCCGGCAGCTATGGCGCAAAAGTGTTCCCCCCCCAACCCAGCCCACCATGTTTGGAAATGAACTCACCAGACACGGGGAGGCAGTGGCCAAAATAGATGAGACCTACAGACCAGGCAGGAGCTAGGTATCTCTTCCCAAAGGTGGAAGAACACAGGTGAGTCTACATGTTAGTATAACTCCTCTCCACCATCAGCAAGTGGGGCAGGCATAGGACCCAGCAAATGTTCATCCCACCATCGCGCCCCGTGCGTGCACTTGCCCCTCCACACACACACAGAGGGAGAGATGCGGGGTGCCCCAGCCATCTCCTCTCCTCTGCACAGCCCTCTTCATCTCCAAAGTGATTCTCCTCTCCCCACATCCCACAAGCCAGTCCAGGTCCTCTCCATTGAGTAAACACCCATCTCTCCTGCTTAGAAAAGAGTGGTGGTGTGGTTTTGTTGGTGGTGAAGTTGCACTCAGGAGCAGAAAGCAGAATGGGGCCCCGGGTGGAGATGTTGTCCTCTAACTTCACAGAGGTCATGCATTTCCAGGCCCCACAGTCCCCTAGATGGCCCCTAGCACCCACAGTTGTCTGGGCCCTGCAGGGGCTGCTGGCTGGCCCTAAGGAGGAGCCACCCAAGGCCACTATGACAAGGCATTTCTCCTCCCTATTGGGGCTTGGCAGCCTTGCAATGTGTGGCCACTCTCCTCTCTGGGATCACAGTTCCTGGATCCCCAGCCTGCATATCTGGATGGTTTGAGAGGAGGAGTGAGATTACAAATGGTCACATTGCCATCTTGCCCTTCACCTGGAGCTCTGTCATACCACCAAACTGGTCACAACTGGGCTCCTACCTCCTGAAGACCCACTCCCCGAGCATGGCCCCCCAGGGCCTGCACAGCTCTGTCCTGACTCGCAGGAAAGGCGTTGAGTTCCTTGGGCTGTCCGCATCATTACCCACATTTTTATTACAGATGAGTAACACAAAGGGAGGCTGTCAGTGCTGGCTGAGTGACTAGGTGAGACCTGTGTGTGGAATTGCTCTGTGAAGAAATATTCCCCAAATGCACTAACAGCCTAAGGCTGCCACGGCAGCGTGGCCATGTTGTAAGCTCCCATAGGGCGGGGCCCAGGTCCACCTCATCAGCGTGCACCCCACACTTACCTCTTACAATTGTAAGGGCGCAGGGAACACTTTTTGAGTTAATGAGCAAAGCAGCCTCTGCAGGCCCATGGAGCTTTATCCGAGCTGTGTCCTCAAAGCTCTTGTTACAGTGTTCCATGGAAGTGTTCAAGGTGTTGAACACAGTTCCAGAAGACGGGTCGCAGTTCCACTGCTACCCTGAGAGTTGCAGTGCAGCTTCAGAGTAGCAAGATTCTCTCCTTGGACTCATATGTTGACACATTTTATTTAAGAGGTTTCTATCTGGAAGTTCTGTAATTAATGGCACAGAAAATGGCAAGTGAATTCTAAAAATGACCCCAAAGGCAGCATGTGAGTGTAGCAAATTTAGTGTCTTGTCTGTTACTTTATTTGAGGGAACCAATGATGCAACCCATCTCTAAACGTTTACCCCCTGTTTTTGTCCCTGCTGATTCTATGAAGCCCACATTGCGGCGATATTTGGTAGGACAATAGATTAGTATGCAGCAAAGCCTGAAAAACTAGGGGAAAAAATGACAACAGATGTAAAGAATGGAGTGAGCCCACCAGGCCCCGGGGTATCTCCTGATGATTGCTTTGACCCGCCTCCAAAGCTTTCCTGATTAATACAGGCAACGAAATGACAGTCATCCACATTGGAAATACCCGTACTTTGAAACTCTAAATAAAATTGTAAAACCTAATTAAAACTTTTTAAAGTCTAGTTTTTATCATAACATTTATGCATAGAATCTGTAACTAAATGACCTTCGAATCCCTCCTCTGGCTGGTCCCTTTCTTCCCTTTCTCCTGGTCTGTTTCTCATTCTTGTGATGGGAGATGCTTCACCTGGAGCAGCACTGCTGGCTGGCGAGTGGAAAAGCAGCTGTCTCCACGCTCGGAACCAGGAGGCTAGGAAGGCGGCTTCTCGTAATTCAGGGCATATAATGAGAATTATTTTTGGTGGTATAATAATTAGTAACTTTATGATCACACATTTAACAGGTTTATCTGTGAACAGCAAATACCCGGGGCAAATGTTTATTGAATGTCTATGATGTACAGCTGAATACTTTGTTGCATTTTGCCTTCAAGGTAAGACTGTAGTTAATTACATACAGCAGGATTCCACAAACATTTTTGGTAAAGCGCCAGACAGTAAATATTTGGGGCTTTGTGGGCCACAAGGTCATGGTAGCAACTACTCGACTCTACCTGTGTAGCCCTAAAGCAGCCATAAAAACTCATTGACAGAAAAAGGCGGTGGGCCAGATTTGGCCACGATCTGCAGACACATCACTCCTGCAGCAACTTTAGCTATTGAACTAAGAATCCGGACATAAGAGGAGACACAAAAATCAACAGCCTCTAAGCAGCCAACAGAGATGTCAACAGGTTTGTGGATGGAAACTTCCCCACTTTATACAAGGAAGAGCTGCTCAGGTCCATGGTCCCAACTGATTCACTCACAGTTCTTCCAAATGTTCTTACAAGCCGCATGTACTTATTTTGCCTGTTTTTGTCAAGTTTTATTGGCCCACAACCGTGTCCTTTGTTTGCACATCATCTACAACTGCCTTCCTGCTGCCACGGCAAAGCTGGGTAGTAGTCCCCTGCATGGGGAACAGAGACCCTATGGTTTGCAAAGCCTGAAATACTCGCTATTTGGCTCTTTAGAGAAAAAGTTTGCCAACCCCTGCCTCAGATTTTCATTTTAAGGACCAGACTTTGGGAAATCATGACTTAGAACGTAATTGTTGGACGTGTCTCTCCCTCAATGTTATTTAATAAAGGCCTCACTGTCTACATATGTTTATAAATATAAAAGTCCCAGGAGGAAAACAAACACGGGTCCAATAATGAAAAATGAAGTCAGTTAAGACAGCTCAAGTAGGTTCTCATAATGGTTACATCTTGTACAAAGATTTGCTTGGCAGATTGACTCCAACACTCCTAAAATACCTATTCCAGCTTTATCACTAATTAGGGCAATTATTATATTTGCTTTGGTAATAGCTGCTCTTTATCTTCCCTCAAGTCAATTAAATGTATATGCAAATCTTCTTTAAATGCCATGATATTTCCATCCTTTGACCTTTTAAAATGTATCAGGTAGCTTTTTTAAGGGGAGGCTCTTTGGAAGAAGTGAGAAAAGGCAAAGACATCTTGAAGGCCCACCAAAACGAGATAATGATTAGATAATGATTCATGAAGTTAGCCTCAGGCTATTTACTGAAAATATTAGTTGAATGGTGAAATAAAATACATACAAGTATTATTTGGAGTTTGGTGCAATAATAGAAAAGCAAATCCACGCAGCTCTGAGGCTGAGAAAATTCAACAGAGGAGATGCCACAGTGGCTAACACTCAACCTAAACTTGCGCGTTCTGCCTCCCTCAGTGCTCCTCAAGGCTCTCAGTGATAAAAGAAGTGAAAAGTGGCAAATTCCCTCTAACGGTGGGAATGGATAACTGTCAAAAAAATCTTGAAGGAGCTTGACTTTGGAAACCATGAACACCAGTGTGGTCCCTTTTCTGCACTGGATTCCTTCTCATCTTCACTCCCCTCTGTCCTCCTCCTCTCTTCCTTTACCTCTCTTACTCTCTTTTCTGTTTTCCTGTCTCTTCTCTTACTTGCCAAACCTCTCCGTGCCTATCGGTCCTCCCTTATCTTGGTAGAGCAGAGAGTTCAGCAGGGTGGCTCTCAAGCCAGGAGTGGGATGGGAGTGGAATGTCTGCTTTCCCTTCCCTGAAATCACAGAGCAGGCTGCCACCATGTTCATCTAGCTCCATCCAGGAGCGGGTGTTCTCTGGTACCTAAAACTTGTCCTTTCAGGCAACAAAACATGTCCTGCTTTAACATTTTAGTGTTGACTGACTGGTGGGTATTCAACTATATTTACTGTATCCTTTTTAATCACCGTTGTCTGTATTGTCATCGAAAGTCCTTTGTCCTTTCCTTCGAGGAGCTTACAATCTAATTGAAGAGACAAAAGTAGGGTAAACATTTTAGAAAACAGTATTGTGGAAACACTAAGGGCTGGAGTGAACTGAATAATGTGAGCAGCATTCTACATCCCTTCGGTGGCCAGCGTGAGGTCAGCTTCTCCCATCGAGCCTCTAGCTTTTGTCGAGTGAAAATCCTCACGTGAGGGTTGACAGCTCAGAGTCCATGTACATCAGCATGACCATAAGCCCCTCTGAATGTACGCATGTTTGTGTTTGTGAGAGAAGGGTTCTGAAAGGAGAGTCGATAGTTTTCGTTACGTTTCCGTAAGTGCCATGTTCACCCACTACACACACATACACATGCACACATGCACACACATGCAAATTAGAAATCTGCTATAAAACTTTAGTAAGGTTTGAGTAAGGAAGACAAGATGACAGGTTAGAGAAAGGAGGCTGGGAGAGTGGGCCTGGAAAAGAAGGACTGTTACCTGGGTGTGAGAAGCACTGAGGAGGCCTGTTGGCCTCGGTGGAGGGGCCTTTAAGGGAGTAGAGGAAAGTAAGCCCAGGAAGGCAAGATTCTAGGAGCCCAGGAAGCCTACAGGGGCCAAATGTGGTGCAAGAGGGAAAAGACTCAGTGAGGGTCCGTGTGTAGGACTCAGGGGGCGAGAAGAACACTGAGCTCCCCGCAGGAAGCCTCGCCATCAGGTAAGGCTGGGAGAATGTCTGCTGTCATGGCCAAACAGGAAATAGGAGCTGAACTTCACACTGTGTCAAAAGATACGTAAAATTAATTTTTAATAAGAAGACCAAAATGTTCATTTGATCAAATGTGTTCAAAGATAGTTTTTGCTTAGGCTCTGTTGAAACCAAAATTTATCATCATGACAGGAAGCTTTATTTTTAACTGAACATGATACAGTCATGTGGGCATTCAAACAAGTTTAAAAACAGCGTATGCCTGTTGTGTCTTATTTCCAAATCATTCCTTGAACATCTTCCAAACATGTAGTTCTAGCGTCAATGTCCTTAACTGCTATGAAGAAAAAACAGTTATACTTGAAAGATGAGGTTGACAGCTCCATGGCGTCCAGGTTCAAGACAGTTCAGCATCAAGGCAAAATGATTTAAGACATAGTTGGGCACTTGAGTTATTAAAAAAAAGTCCCAAGTGAACTCCTGATAGATGTTTAAACCCCTACAGTCATCAGCAGCTATGGAAGTGATGATAATTTTAATATCAGAAACTTCTACAGCTGTAGAATCATTTTTTTCTTTTGAATTAATTTAGGTGATCTTGGAGAAAATCATTGAAAAGTTGGAAAAATAGGTAAACTCGTCTCTCTTTTTTGGCTCAAAGATAAGAAAAAGGTAAAAGGGGAAGGCGAAGATTCCGTTAACTGCATCATTCATCATCACACATTTCTGTGTTGACCTGGAAGAAAGCCCATTTGAGTTTTATTTTCAAGGATCATATGTAACATTTAGAAATATGAATCAGATTAAAAATCCATATGCTGTTTTTATAAAAATAAACATAGGGAAAATGTACAGAAGATGTAAGGCTGCTATTTTTAGTTAAGCAAAATAAATGTGTATTATTTACTTGTGACAGTGGCTGTTCTCCTAAATACAGTGTGTAAAAATATTCTCTCCAAATCCATGATTAATATGTTTAATTAGAAAACATTTCACCTTGTAATGACTTGACAAGTATCTACCTTAATTAGGAACCATACATACATAAACCAAATTAATATCTTGCTTCCTCATTTAACTTCAAAATTAATCTGAGAAAAGTAATTACATAAGCACTATTTTAAAATGGATCGTGCACCTTCATTCTTCTTTTTCTCCTCCTCCCCTTCCTCTTCCTCCTTCACTTCCTCCCCTCCTCCTTTTCCTCCTTTTTTTCTTCCTCCTCCTCCTCTTCCTCCTTCTTCCTAAATGAAAATTGATTTAACCGAATCAAAAGGTTTTGTCAAATCTGCCTAAGATTAATCGTAAGTAAAACTTAGACTAGTTTGTAAACCTTGTCAATAAACTACTTAGAGAAATTTACACACTGGCTCCTGGGAAAGCCTGATGGGTGCCATAACCGTTTGTCTCAGAAGTTTCTCATGCTTGGAGGCAAAGTTCTGACCTAGATAAACCTAGGAGTGCCCGGAGCTCCATGGCTCTGTGACTCTGTAAGCCAGAAAGACTGTCCTCAGACCTTTGAGACAACCATGTTAAAGTGTGGACTCCAGAAAATGTTCACTTTGCCACTGAAACACAAAATGAAGTTCTGTTAATCATTAGACTACACACAAAATTCAGCAATTTAAACCTTTTTCCAAAGACCAATTCTTCGACTCAAGAAGTAAAATGGAAAGAAAACATCTGGGTTAATTTCAAGCTAAGATTTTTAATGCTGCAATTCTGAGGATGCTGGAGTTGCTTCCACAAGGAGGTAGTGGGAACTGCACTCTTCAGACATTTACGGTGAAACTGGATGGCGCCCTGGGAAGGAACTGCATTGTCCTATAGCTGAGAAGGATTTGGTGAATTCCTGGGTTACTTTCAGGGTCTTTTCATGAGTATATACACCTGGTGCCAAAACAAAGCTGGTACACACTGATTGTCTGTGAATCTCTTTCTTGTAAAGTTCTCTCCTTCCTCTACAAAGCCCTTCCCCTCTCCTAACATCTCCCACCAAACCACCCTAAAAAGAGTTCTTCATTAGTCAAGTCCATCCTACAGCTGAAAGAAGAGAGCAGGGGTGTCACTTTGACCCTGTGGGTACAAAAACAAGCAGCAGGAGCCATGTTAGACTTTGCGACAGCAGCCTGATCACTATTTGGGCCACCGAGTGGCCTCAAGGATGTAAGCCTGTGCCCGTGTGGGTCTGGGGAGTCCACTCTCCAGTAGAAAAGCAAGTTGGGTCTAGATGCACCAGTACTATTTGTACGTGCCTTCCCCCAATCCCAGAAGTCCAGGGCATGAAGAAGGCTGATAAGGATGCCTTACCATTGTGAGTTTCATATAGTGAAGAATGATATGTTTTTGACAAAGACTAATGATCCTTTTCTGCCATAACAGTGGTTCTCCAACTTCGGTATGCGTCAGAATTCCCTGTGCACCTGCCAAGCAGTAACAGTAATGACGACAACTAACTTTTGTTGAGCTCTCACTGCCAGGCGCTATTTGAATTGCTTTATTTTAATTTCCCTACAAGGCAATCATAGTGAAGCAGTGGTGTGCTGGTAAACATTTCATAACCAGCTCTGTGAAAACGTAAAATCCCTGATTCATGGCATTTGCCAATTTCTGTGGTGTAAATATTCCTATCATGGCAGACTTCAAGCTGCCAAGGTGATGTCACTAAACCAGAGTAGGGAAGAGATGCCACAGCTGGCTCTCTTCTCCCCATTTACTTAGGAAGAAACAGAGGCCCTGAGAAGTCCCAGACTTCCCGAAGCAGAATTCTCTAGCAGTAAAACCTGAGCATGAACATTTTGACTTCACCAGATCCATCGGGGGGTCTGATGCTCCCCAAGATAAAGAACTCCGCTGAGGGCTGTGTTGGTGTATGGCCCGCCACATCAGCTTAGCGACAAACAGAAGCAGGGTTCAGGGTATCCATGTTTGTGTTCTTGGCTGAGCCAGTTTCAGCTAAATTCTGTGGAGAGGATTTGGACCCCATGAGGGATACCAAAACTCTACCTGAATGACAGGAAAAATAACATTTTAGAGTCCAGCCCCGCCTCTCCCTAGCTACCAAAGGAAGAAAGTGAGCTATGAGCTCCCTTGGGGTCCTGTACCAATTCCCTGGGACAGTCATTCTCAAACTTCTTGGACTCAGGACTCCTCCACATGCTTAAAAATTATTAAGGGGCCTGTAAAAAGCTTTTCATATATGATACATAAAGTGTGTGTATATATATCATATATATGTACTGATAAAGTTTTTGAATATTTACTAATTCATCCTTTTAAAATAAAATATTCATTACATATTAACAATATACCTTTATGAAAAAACTATATTTTCCAGAATAAAAAATTAACAAGAAAAGTGGCATTGTTTCACGTTGTCGCAAGTCGCTTTCGCGTTTGGCTCTCCCATCAGCTGTGCACTCAGTCTTGGTAGTATGTTGTTTTGGTTCACGTACACGAAGAAAACCCAGCCTCATGCATATGTAAACACATAATCGAGGAAGTGGGAAGTTTTTAAATGCCTTTTCAGATAATTGTGAATATTCTTCTTTGATATTATATCAAAACTTGACAAGCAGTAGTTTCTTAAAGATGAGTTGTAATGTGGAGTCTGAAACCACATCAAAGAACTTATACTCTGTTACCTTAGAATCCATTGGTCTCTCTTGGGTGATTTTGAAACATCATACATGGGTCATTTGAAACATATGTGCTCACTGAGCTATACAGATAGGTCTTCAATGTTGAAAGTTTTCATTATATAATATTAAAAATTACCTCTGTTAATACTGTCTCTGATCTTATTAGAAAAATCTTTAAGCATTGTGAAACTGTAAAGCTTATAGTGATGGATAAAAGTTTCCAAAATTCTAGTTTTCACTTCAAAACTCAAAAAAGTTTTCATTGGCTATAAATACAATTAGTTCTCTTCCTTAAGGAAACAGACTCATTTCCTTTATTTTTATCTGTCACATACTCAAGTCTAAATAGCTACAGTTTTCTGTCACTTGTTCTTGCATTACAAATGTTGTCCCATGAAAAGAGCGGCTAGTCCAGCTGGCAGCTCGGCCTGGAGATGACCATCACGTTAGGTATGCAGCGCAAGTACGCAGATGCGAACTTCCTGTTCCCTCACCCGAAATGTGACAGGATCTGTCCTCCGGGGCCAAGAAGGAACACCATCAATGATCTTTCCTGCTCATCAAGGACATTCTTGACTGAAACTAATGTTCTGTTTGCTCATCTTTTTTTCCAGGGAATAAGGGGAGAAAAACAGGGACCAGAAGGCAGCCTTTTGCCCACCACTGCTTTGGCACCATCAGTGTGACAGGTTGAAGGAACTGAGTGTCCCGGGCCCTAGGAGTCTGCAGACCACCCTCTGAGAACCACTGCTACAGGGGAACCAAGGAGGTTTTGGTGAGAAACAGACACAAGAGCAAATATTCAGCCCCTCTGATACAACCTGTGCTAAATGGGAAGTCAGGAGGGCTAAATCATGGTTGCTAGTTAAATTTGGATAGATCACTGACTCATTTGGAACTCATTTTTCTCTTTCATAAAATGGAGAAAACTGGAAAAAATTAATCTTGCAGGTCATGAACCTTTGCCTCACAACTACCATGTTAAAAATTCCATGATTTGATAATCTTAAAGCCCCACGCATGTGGATCAGCAGACCATATATTTCTGCCCTGCATTGGTCATTTTAGATGCCAGGCCCCTCTCCAAAACTAAGAAAAGTGGGAATCTGAACTATGGTCTACCTCTTTCTGGAAATTTTGCAACACAGATGCTGTTTACGGCACAGACCCTGAACTTAAACTTCAACTTATCCAACACTTCATAGCCTCTTTTTTCTCATGTGTCAGTGGGGAACATAATAGTACCTACCTCCTAGGAATCTGGTAACAATTAATTGGGATAATGTATCAAGAATACTTAGCACAGTGCTTAGTACTTGGTGAGTACCCTTTCCTGGTTAGCTATTGTTAGTTATTAGAGCAAGGTTTACAACAACTTCTCATATTTTTTTAATGCCATACAGAAAAGATCTTCAAATTTTTCTGCCTCCACACACTAACAAACAGAAGGAAAATTCCACCTAGAAAAATGTGTGCCAACGCCAAGAAATGGAGCTACATAATAGTGTTTAATGACGCCCAGTATAAACTACCAGACTGTGGGTTATGTAAACTCTGCTAATTTATTAGAGAGGGAGTGGCAGATAAAGGATCAAGGTTGATTTATTCGTGTCTGGGACAAGGAAAAAGTCATGATTTTCAAGTCTAACCATGTCAAACTATGGCGGTTAAATGGGCGAACCTAATGATAATCAAAACAGCAGGCAGTGAGCAGGAGGGAGAAGGGCTTGGGTGCACAGGGAAGCACTGGGCGGCTTCCTCACAGTGTTCACGTGAGATCGTCCCTGAGCTGAGTCTTTTCCTATACACAAGCCCTCCGCAGATGACGGCTCCTCTCCTCCAGCCACCAGCCCACTCTTGCGGGCAGCACCAGCTCCCCTGCAGGCTCTGAGCAGGGTGACGCATCAAATCATCCCACTAAGCACTTTCTAATCCATGAGTATGTGGGACACAGAGACTTCCAGAAACGGTGTTTATAACAAATGGATATAAGTATGTGTTTGTGTCTGTAATAGGAAGACGAGCAGAGGGTAGACATTTGTTCACCTGTAATAAAATATTTGAGAGCCTACCTATCATTTAGGAAAGCACTTAGCTGCAAGTAACAGGAAATTCAATTATAGTGGCTTTAAAAGAAGTGTTCAATTTTTGACATAAAAAGACATTTCAATGTAAGCAGTTCCTAATTTTCTTCAGAAGCTTAGTAATGCCAGGGCTTAGATCTCTGCACTTCTTTTACTCTTCCCCTCATGGTTGCAAGAGAGTTGTTGCAACTCCAACCATTACATTCATATTCAAGGCAAGAAGATGAAGAAAAGACCACACTGGCCATATCTGTCCATTTTATCAGAAAAGAAGCATTCCAAGAGATCCACGGCACATTTGTGATTATGTCTAACAGGCTTGAACTGTGGCATATCTGTCACTGTGACAAATGTGTCATCCCTAGCTATAGGTTATAAGGAAGGCTAAAAAAGTAAGTATTTGGGTTTATACCCCCCCCCCAAAATTATTGGAATTCTATTAGCAAGAGAGGGGGGATAAGTATAGTGTAGGTAACCAACAGACCCAAGTAAGCTTCAGTAGCATCTTCGTCATGAGCACACTTCTACGCATTATGCACAGCCGCCCAAGCTGTTGGAGAAGTTAATTGTTGGAGAAGTGTACAGTTGTAAGGTTGCTGTCTTTTCAAGCACTGATGATGATTAATCCTGATTATTCTCTGAACACCAGAATTATCATTTTCTTCCCCTTAAGGATGGCTGCTACCAGAGACCCTTGATGATTAGCGAGGAATGGACAAGAACAAAGAAGTAGAACCACATCAGTCGTTTGTCTCCTAGCAGGAAATGCAGAGCTTTCGGAGTGAAGAAATTGAAAGATATGAATGGTTAAAAATGAGGCTGGAGGTGCATTCATTCAACTGTGATTATTTTTCCCTGTTTGGCTGAAAAGAACAACTTGAAGAAAACTGAATCTCTGGAACTCAGCATAAGATGAAGGAAAGCCTGTTATGAAAGCAAACCTAGGCCAGTGGCACTGCCCATCTTGCCAGGCCACTCTTTTATTTTGAGGCCTCTAACTGTGTCCAGGTAAGCTCAACAGATTTGCAATGTAGGGCCAAAATTTGGAAAATTAAGCTTTTGGCAAAATGGGTGGAGAAATACTGCATTTGTCAGAGTTACTCAGTACTAAATGTTTCAACAATGCCTGAGGCAAAAGGACAAACACTACCCCAGCTTTCTCAAGAGCCTCGTTAAGGTTTTACATGCAGACAAGCACAGTATATGCTCTTAAGTATGCACAACATTTAATGTACCTTAAGCTAATTTTCCAAAATGAAGAATGAAGGAGACCATGTTCAGAAAGCATTAGGGCAAAAGGTGCAAACTCTTGGACTACAGATGTGCAGATCACTTGGGGATTAAGAGAAGAGGTTCAAGGCTTACTTCCTCCTATTTGGGGAGTGGTTCCAAGAGGAGGGCCTGGAAGAAGAAGAAAACACAACAGAAAACGCCACAGGTTGATAATCCAACCTAGGAGGGGGATGGGAGATGAGTATGAAGTCAAAAGCAAGAGGGATGGATGAAATAACCACACAGAAAAAGGTGAGGGGGGCAACGTCCTTCTTAAAGTCAGCAAGCTGAACCAAAGAAAGGCGAGAGATAGAAACGGTCGAAGGGGAAAAATGATAATGATATCATAGAATATCAGAGTTGGAAAATTCTGGAAGTTATCTAATAAAAACCTCTTATTTACAAGCAGTGAAACTGAGGACAGAAAGGTTAAGAGATCGTGCTAAGGTCAGCGGCAAAATAACAGCAGAGCCGAGAGCAAAACCCCAGCTCTGAGCCGTCCTCTGTCCCTGGAAGACTGAATGGATGAATGAATGAATGAATGAATGAACACAGGAATGAGCCCACAGAGAGGCCAAGGGGAGGAGCCAATGGATTTCCTGTAACCAGAAATAGTAATGAGTGAGAGCAAGAAAAAACCATAAAGAGACTGGGAACAGAGGGGCAAGGCCACTTATCATGACTATTTCGCTTTAAGAATATAAGATCTTCTAAAAGGGCTGGCTTCTGATCTTGAATTCCCAGAGCATTCTTCTGGCACAAATTAAAAATTTGGTTTGATCACCAATATGGCCCCTAGACTGAGAGTCTTTGGTCAATAGTCATTGGATGTTCAACCGGGTCCCAAGTTCCAACAAGCTTGTTAGTGCCAACCGAGGCCTATAGGCTCCATTCAGAGACCACATTATGGCTCCAGAGGAAAAAAAGGCAGAAACCAGCGACCACACCGAATTGTGAAATGGCTCCAGTGAAGTGAGAGGACCCACCAGCACATGACGGAGAGTTTCATGCCCCAAGAGAAGACACCCGTCTGTGCATCCAGCCCTGCCATCCCTCTCCCAAGGCCAGGGGCCCATGTGCAAATGACAGACATGGAACCAGCCAAGGAGGACACCTTCCATGCATTCTGCCGGGCTGTAATATGAGTTTACATATTCTTCTGTCTTTTTCTATCCTTTTCCTTGACTGACAGCTGCCACATCTTGAATAATTGCTACAGCAAGATTGATTTCAGTGACTGTTGGGTCAATTTCCCTTTTAAGTTGTACGTATCTTTCATTATAAGCATATAACGAGGTTGAAGCTGGGGTTTTCATCTCAAGCATTAATGGAGCCAATTAATCCACATATTGTGTAACATGTTAAGTGCTTAAACCCAACAGATTAGTTAGTTGTCTTCCCTGAAATTCCACGAATACCATGTGCAAATATCATGCATGCAAAGACTATCATTACACTGCTTAGATGTTGACATCTCTACTACTTAATAACAGTAAGTGATATTTAGTGTCCACTAATAGGTAAGGCTGGGGGGAAAAGGAAACAGGAAAAAGATGAGGAAATACTCAGAGATGCTATAACAAACTGTACAAGAGGGCAGGTTAAGGCTGGGAGGCATGTGGCTGACCGTCCAGAATCACACCCCTCTTGGTATTGTGGACCCCATAGCTCTAGGTTGTTTCTGTTGTCAGGGTTCTTGCCACCTGAAATCTTAAACAGATAAATGGACATAAAACTTCCACAGAAACTCCCGGTCAGTGACACAGTCTGCAGACTTTAATTTTCTCCAGAAGATCCCCTGTGCAACTGGGATTCTCGAGCTTCCCTCCTGGAAAGCTACTCAGCATCTTTTATTCTGACATACTGCATGAGCCTTATCAGACCTGACTCTGGGAATAGGAAACACTGGCTTCCAGGCAAAGACAGTTGCTTGAATGCAACTTTTTATCCCTGTGGAAATCTTGCTAAAACCAATCAAGGATTGTTTAAAGATGTAAACCCACAAGGATGAGGAGAACAGGAAAGAAAACAGCCATTAAACGCTGGAAGCTGGAAAGCACATGATGGAATAATGTGATGATGAATAACAAACAGACCTGACAAATAGAAACACTTAGCCAGCAGTGGGAAAAGGCTAAATCAACCCAAGTTATCAGGAAATCACCAAACGTTCAGGAGCTTTCATAACAGGCCTTTCCAGAACTGGGGATAGAAAGGAATCTAGAATAAGGAAGCTTAGACACCACTCTCTGAGGGCAGGGAGGGTCATTGGTCACGTTTCCCTCCGACCCCGGAACAGTGGGTGACCAAAGTGATAAAGAGAGAGCTCCTTAGCAGTCCAGCACAGTTGAGGGCCTGATTACTGCTTGCAGAACAAGGGCGTGTGGGAGACTCCACCCCACTGAACGCGGGCCGTCAGCCTCCGCAGTCCCCTGCATGCAGGACCCCAGCTTCTCACTTCAGATTTACATGCCTCAGGTTATTCCCTCAGCATAATACATCCCCACGTAATGTAATCCAGCCCACAGCTCTTCATACTTCCCTCCAAGGGTATCAGAAAACACCATCAAATTCCATGCCAAAACTGAAACTCATTTAGTGTAATTAAGCACCCTATCGCTCACTTACTTTGGGTTTGAAAGCCCTCTTAATGATCTATTCGTACTATCCCTTTGAGTTTTAACGTCACTCTCCTCCAAGGAAGAGGCAGCTGTACACTAAGTTTGAATAGTTCTGCATTCACACTTTCACCTCTCAGCGTCACAGCGCCTGCCTCAGGCTCAGGGTCTGCACGTACCCCATGGAGCTTACTCCAGACATCGCTTTTTGAAAACCTCTGGCTGCATCCTAGCATTTTCATAAGCCACAGCTTAGTCTCTGCTTGTGCTCCTGCGGCGCTCCTTCTACTCCACTCCTCCTGACTGGGCGTATCTTTGGCTGTGGGCCCCTCCTTTTATCTTCTGTAAGTGTTTTTTTAAAATCTGAGTCACCCAACAGCTCTGGTGTCAGAAGATCAGTTTTTTAGATGCTCCCCTTCTTTCTTGCTGAGATCACATGTGATTACATTGTCAGCCCATCGTTTCTCAGAGCCTCGCAGCCTTCTCGAGCCAACCCTGCTCTCAGCCTCTCTGGCCATCAGATCACAAATGATCTTTCCTCTGAACTAGGTGTTCAGAGGAACACAGAAGGTGTCTACGCTTTCTGTGTCTTCATTACAAGAGCTTCATTACAAAAGCTGTGTCTGAACACAGAAGGTGTCTACGCCTTATGTGTCTTCGTTATAAGAGCTCAGAAGCGCCAATGAATCAGGAGGGCAGACAGGACTGAGGTCACTAAGAGGCCAAGTCAGCCCTTCCAGAACTGGACCCTGTGGCTTCAGGCGCCTGGAGGTTTCTAAAGTCGTCTGAGACCACTGGGCCAGGCCCACCACTCCTCCCGACTGTGTCATGTCTGGAAATGGAACCACCAAAAGGGTAGAGCTGTGGTCCAATCTGTAAACTCACAGAAAAATAGCCAGACACAAACAGCTGGCCGCCCCATGCCTGTCCATTCTGGTTATCTCCTGCTGTGGAATGACTGGAGAGTGATTTGTTATCTTGCATGGTTCTGTGGGTGTGCTGGGCTTAGCTGGACATTTCTCATTTGGGGTCTAGCTTGTGGATGCAATCAGATATCAGCAACGGCTGCAGCCATCTGACCTCTCAACTGAGCTCGACGTCCAAGACAGCTCATTCATAGACTGGAAGCTGATTCTGGCCATGGGCTGGGAGCTCTCAGCTGGAGCTTCCAACCAGACAGCCTACACCCGTGGGCAGCTAGGTTCCAGGAGAGAGCTCCCAAGAGCAAGCACTCCAAGCGCCCAGGCAGACCTGTGATGTGGTCTGGGAGTGCCAGAAAGCACCACCACTTTCTGTTGACCAAGCAAGCTGCTGAGGCCAGGCCCGATTCAAGCGGTGACGAGCGGGAATGAGACCGCCCCCTCACTGTGAGGAACACGTGTCCCTGCTGGGGGAAGGCTTTGGGGTCAGTCAGCTGTGGAGACTCCTTACCTCACAGTCCATCTCTGTTGTTGGCTGACCTCTCTGACACCAGAGGACCTGGTTTAGAATCCCAGAGCCTAGATTTAGCAGCCTCAAAAGGCAAGAAGGTCCAATCACACCATCGAATATAAGGAAGTATGATCTCATTTTACACTTGCCATAAAATGTATCAATTCTCAATCTGCATGATCCCGAAAGCTGCCCCAGCTCTCCCCTCCTCTGCCCATCAAAACCAGAGCCCAGACAGGTATGGTTTCTCCTGACACTGTCTCAATGAATTCATCCTGGGAAACGGCAGCTCACAGAAGTTCAGAAAGGGCAACTCTGACTAGAAAAGTCCACCCAAAGAAGAACAGCAATCTCAACAACTCCGTAGCTGCCCAGCAGCACAGGGCAGATGAGACAGGGCCCTCGCAGGGGCCCATCGACAGGCACACCAATGCATCAGGGTTGCCCTGGCGGGCCGTCAGGGGTGGAGCTGTCTCAAGGGGACAGGCACACGTTGCAAGGCTGACACCCAGGGCTCTGCACACAACTGTGCCCTGCTCGTGGGAAAGGAAGAGCAGAGAGGGGTGAGGAGAAGTCCTGGATTCAAGGCTACACAGTGAGCCCAGGATCCGAGGCGAGAGGAGAGGCAAGGCCAGCAGGGTCTTTCCCCAACCCCAGACCCCCGCTTCCCTGAGCCTTCTCTTAGGTCGAGGTGACAGCAGACCCGTGAACCCTTGTGCCGCACTTCAGGGTTCCAGAAGCATGGCAGGAGCTCTGTTTACTGCAGGTTCTCACCCGCAGGCCCAGGGCAGGGACTCAGAAGTAAGCTTGCTTTTGCAGACCAACCTGAGACAGTAAACAAAACAAAATTTTAACACACGATTCAACTGATCTGATAAATAACAAATCTTTGAAATTATATTTTCCTTTCTTTAACTGGATAAAAAAAAATCACTAAAATAGTAAGTTACTGATTCCTATGACTTAAGGAAAATCTTGCTTCTTAATAACGACAATCATTTTTTTTGAGCACTCACCCATGTCCTAGTCACTCGGGGACATTTTTTTATATGCTCCTTCTCTAGCCTTCACCAAAATGCTGCCAAACGCTTATTATTGGTCCCCATTTTAAAGGCAGAGGGGTCATGGCCACAGCAGTTTAGTGACTTGTCCAAGGCAAGGTTCAGTGACGCACCCTTTTCTATTAGAACATACTAGAAAGATTCGAGGGCTCCCTGGTGGCCATCCACATCGGCTTTGTTCCGGCAGCAGAGCCCTTTTCTTGAAGGCCCTTTCACGTGGCAGCCTAATGTGCACAAGAGACAGAAGCAGAGCCGCCGTGGGTGAAGCTGGGGACCCCGACCTGCCCTCGCTTTGAGTCCCCTAGTAGGAAAGGGTGGCCTGGTGGAACAACTTCTCTGTCAAGAAGGACTTCCTCAAAGTCAGGAGCTCTCAAAGCGTTTCTGGAGGGAGTATGCTCCGTCGCCCTCTCCCCAGCTGGGGGATCCTGCTGGACCTGTAGGAAGGTGTCTTCTTTGTTTTCCCATCTCACCTAGGGTGACCCTGTAATTGTGGTCAAAACTGGAGCACTTTTGAAAGAGAAAAGGGAGAATGCTTTTAATAATTACACCAGAACAGCAGGCATGACTGGGGACTGTCCTGTGCAAACTGGGATAATGGTTGTCCTACTTACACTGCCAAGGAACCCAAAAGGTGTACCATCCCAGGGATATTTACATTTTAAGGGAAGATGAAGAAACTAATCTGGAAGAGACAGTTTCAAAGTGTATTCTCAGCGTCTGTGGTAGGTTGAATAATGGCTCCTCCAAAAGTGCCCATTTTCTAGTTCCTGGAACCTGTGAATGTCACTTTATCTGAAAAAAGGGACTTTGCAGATGTGATCAAGAATTTTGAGATGGGGAGATTATCCTGGATTATCCAGGTGGTTTTACAACAACTTTAGAAAGCTAATATGGCTTCCCATCAGAAGAAAAAATTTTTTGAAACTCACGCTGTTCTGAAGGAATCTGGGCAAGAGCCTAGAGCTTGGGCTCTGTCCTGGAGTTAAGTTTCACTCCCCCAACAAAACGTCCTTTTGTCTGTGGGTCTCAGATGCTGAAGGGCGAAGTCAGGCTCCTTTCCAGTCTATAAGTCTGTTTGCATCTGCGAATTACCTGTGAGCAAGACAGCCTCACACACACGAAGGACCAGGATTCTAATCATAATTGCATGAGTAACTAATGAATTATAACCACAACAAAAACAGCAAATGTTTATTGAATTCTAGGTGTCAGGTACTGCTCTAAGGGCTTAATGTGAAAAATCATGAACAATGCTGTGAGCAAGGTAGAACTTTTATTCCCACTTTACAGAGGAGGAAACTGCGGCAAAGAGAAGTTAAATAACTTTCCACAGTAAGTCCACCCAGCGGCAGCCTCCCCGACACACACACAGCCATTTACACCATTTGGACACAAAGATCATCACCATTATTTAGTGACTGTCTACACAGCCAGAAGCTGCTCTAAGTGCTTCAGATGCATTAACTCATTTAATCCTCAAAACAACCCCACGAGGAAAGGGCTGTGATCATCCCATTTTACGAATGAGAGAACAGACACACAGAGGAGGAAATCGGCCTCCAGGCACACAGCTGGGAGGCGGCAGTGAGTTCCCACCCAGGCAGCCCCAAGCCCCCACCCCGGAGCTCCTACACAGCCACTGTGCAATGCTGCTGCCTCCATGAAGGAAGACGGGCCTGAGGAGGTAAAAACATGCACGTGCCTGCTGGGTGCCAGGGAACTGGGGACAAGGCCAGGCTACACCAGGAGAACTGAAGAAACTCCAGTAGAAGGGACAGTGCCAGTCCCAGTGGCCTGCGATTAGAAGTCCAGTCAAGGTGGTGGAAGGTGTGGTTCATTTGGGTCACGGTCACTGATGGGATGTGGCGCCCACTCCCACGTGTCTGCCACCAGCAGGCTTCAGCCACCAGCACCTGCCTGCGCAGGGCCTTGGAGAAGGTGACTGGTTGAGGATGGTCAAAGTAAGAATCACAGGTTGCGGCCTGGCAGTGGGAACGGAGAGCTGCCACTCACAGCAGAGGATCACTGTAGCCTGAGAACAGCTGAGGCTCTATGAAAGAGCCCTCGGCGGGCAGAGGGGACAGCACTGCCGAGTGGCTGGATGCAGCCAGAGCTGAGGGCTGGCTGGGCAAGGACAGCAGAGGTCTGCAGCCTCCGCCCCCATGCCTGCTGCTTGGTGTGTGGTCTGTGGGTAGGGTCTGGGAGTCACGGGTCTACGTGGCATCTAAGTTTCCCCATAGGTTGTTATACCAAAAATAAAGGGAGGCTTGAGAGCTAGGGGTCAAGAAGCCCAGAGCCTTCTCTCAGGGTTCTCCAGGGTTTCAGGGACCGCCCACTCAGGAGACCTGAGTTCTCGCCCAGGGACCTCAAACAGCCGGTTACTTCTGACCTCAGCGTCCTCACTGTCCAGCACGAGTCAGGTGAGATCATCTCTGAATTCCTTCAATTACAACACATGTGGTCCAAAATCTTATAACAGCAGAGGAGAGGTAAGGATAGGACAGGAAGAGAAAAGAAAGACACTGAAAAGAAAAGAGAAAGACAAATCTCCCTGTGTCCCTCCTCGCTCTGGGGTGAGTCCAGCGTCCCTAACAGAAGCCTCTCCCACCTCACCGTTGGGCTTTGGCTCTTAACCTATGTTAGCAAAGTTTGTTCTTACTGCGTCTGCGCTTTTATGATGTGACCTTAATCCGTTTTGAAGTAGGCGGGGTATAAATAAACGAAACCAAGAGGGTCCCGAACAGCTCACTTTCCTGTGTGTGCAATGACAGAGGCACCGAGGGCCTGGGGAGCAAGGATGCAGCTGCCAGAAGGAACAAGTTCTCAAGCAGGGACAAGGCCAGCCCGAGGCAGTCATCACACATGTGGGGTAGGAGGCATTGGGCTGCACATCCCTGGTGTCATCAGCCACATCGACAGGGATGATGCCACCAGGAGTGACAGCATCTTCACGTAGCAAGGAAACCTCTAAGGGAGTTAGAAGACAGCCCAATGCCCTTCCCAGGAACCAACTGCTCCAGTTTGGGCGCACTGCCAGCTCTCCTACATTCCCCGTGCAGCCGGAAAACTCACTGCTCATTTGATACTTCTACCAGACGCCTAGATAAGACGGGTGCAAGCCACTGCCTGAAGATAGAGAGCATCATTCTGGGATCCTCTGCATCCTCCCCAGTGAGGACTGGTGCGTCCTGGGCTTGCACTGAGGAAGCCAGGAGAAGCTGGTTGGTCAGAGCTTCTAGATGGTGCGATCATTTCACGGCCGAGGTCCTTCCAGCTCCAGCATCCCCGATACCATTTGCTTTTTCCTGATCCACCGCACGCACTAAAGAAACAGGGGGACGTGCGCCCCCTGCTTCCATTTCTTTTCTTCTGCATTTGTTGCCCCACCCCAATCTCTACTGCTTTCTAAGGAAAGACATCCCACAGTTCACTGAAGTCTGATCGAAATAACCAGATAACAGAAAAATCTCCAGAAATGAAAGAGCTCCTACCTGCCAAGCAATTGAGCATATTTTGACATTTCCTTCTTCCTCTACCCACACATATTTGAACTTCACCTGAAGAAAAGACAAGGTTATACAAATGTCAAAACTCCATGTGAAAACCAAGGTCCTCAGTGTGAAGAGGAACCATTCGGAGATGGGGAAAAAACATGCCCGGAAAGTTTATTAGTCCATTTTCAAGGGGTTTCTTGATGAGCTCTACAATATGACAAAGATACGGACTATAGACAGAAACACTTCACGTATATTTGATAAGGCATATAATTTTTAAACCATATTGATTATGAGAATACAGGGAAAACCTGAAATATACTTTATAAATATATATATATTCCATATATATGTGTATGTTATACTTCTGATATCCTAGGACTTCTCTTGCAATCACTAATTGGATTTATTTTCATATATTTTTTTTAAGTTTAAAAAATTACTTCGCTGTCAGTTTTTTCATGAACTGGCTCCTCTCTCTTCTCCTAATTTCAGGGGCTGAGAAGCTGTTCTATCTGAACACCAATGCCCTCACATTAGGTCAGGAGAACTTACTCTGGCATCCATGGGTATCTGACTTTCAAAGTCAGAAAATCTGAAATCAGATTTTCCATAGATCAGAAATCGTTTAAAATAGTGTGCTAAGCTCTATAGGCATACGCATTTTTCTGTGAAGTCAGTCTGCCTCATTCATCAGATTCTCAAAGGGGTTCATGTCCTTAGAAAGTTTAAGATCAATTCTATTCCATCAACCAAGTCAAGATCTTTATTTGAACCATTTTGTTGATATTAATAACTCAATAAAAAGGTTAAAATGACCCTAACTTACACTATTTGATATTATTTGGTAAAAAATCTTAATTATAGAATTTTTTTAAGAAATTCAATTTGAGTATACTTAAGAAATTCAAACAATAGACTTGACACTTATGTCTAGCTCTTTAGGAAAATGTACAAAATAAAATTCTTATTCTTTGAAAGTAAATGGATATTTGTCAAGCTCAAAGAGACTTTAAAACAAATGGTTCTCTTTAAAAATTTTAAACAAATCCCTGTAATTTTTTAACTATTAATTTACTTACCAAGTCCTTTCTTTTACTGGTAGTTCAAGGAAAATCAGTTAAACTTCTGTCTAAATTACCTCATATGCCAACTCTAAGACTTACATCAATTTAGATTGCACAAATACAGATGGTTAACAAGATGTTACGTACCAAACCAGAGAATGGCCAATGCTGAAAACTTGTTACCGCCAACATTGGATAATGTCACTATCAAAAGCACCAGAAGGGAAGAGGTGTGCGTAGACTGGAGGACAGCACCGTGCACTGGGAGCTGGGGGGTGGAGACGCTGCTCCTGAGTGCACATGCACCAGGCTGGGACCAACAGGAGCCCAAGCACTTGATGGCAGCCATACTCAGACCGTAAGCCAAGCCATACATATCCCGGAATATTTGTCACTGCTTGCCTCCCTCCCCTTCTTCCTGGAAGTTTCTGGAATAAAGCCCCCTTTGATTCCTCCTTCTCTCCTCACCCCTCTCAGTTAAGTGCCATTCAAACTGTTATGTACAGTGTTACCTGTCAAGGCACTTTTAATGTCGTTTTGTAATTATCTTTTTTTGTTTCCAATTCTGGGCGGTAAGCCTCTTCTCAGCAAGCTTCCTGTCTTTGCATCAACGATCTCTGGCACACATTCGGTGCTAAATAATTGTTGTTGGCTGAATGAAAGAAGGGCCCTATGTAAAACCAAGAACAAATATAAAAATATAGAGAACAAAACATGCATTTCATTCCCGTTTCATCTTTCTCTTGAAAGTTCCAATTCAAGAAAGGAACTCTGTGTAGTTTGATTTTAGCAGGTACTTTCCATGAACACAACGGAGAGACAGTGCAACTCAGCCAAGACATTAGTGCTCCGTTTATGAGCTTGCTAGAGATCAGCCATGTCACTCATCCACTTTCCACATGACAACATGCTTGGGGAGTGAGAGATCTGCTGCTACAGGCCCATGTTGCACAAGCCTGCAGGTTCCTGTTGCTTATGTCAACAGGAGGCCTTTACCCAGCAAATGATTTGGTAGACTTTTCATCTTCCTTGACAATTAAATCTCCAGTGTGGCATGTTTGTGTTTCAGGTGAAAGGTTTAAGGAACTAAGAGAGAGTCGCCCTTGTTGCATCACAAATAGCTAATTAGCTAGCATTATTTCCAAACAGCCTTTGATTAAAGCCTTTGAGGCAGCGACAGTAAAGAACAACAAGGTCCAAGTCTTCGTTAATCAAACAAAGCAAATACTGTCCAGAGCAGCCATCTCCTGGAGCTCACTGCCCAAAAAGGAGGCGCAGCAAAGACCAGACATGATTCACGATCTTCTGAAAGCAATCTGGAAGAGTACCCAAACCTAGGGCATGACAAAATGCCTAAAACAGAGAGAGGTCAGAATTACTTTCTCAAAGAGCCCACAAAAAGCTCCGTTATCCCTCCAAGAAGCAGTGAATACAGATGATAATAAAACATTGACTGTCGTGGCAACACCAGCTCCCAAATGCCTCCTCCCGGGGTAGATTTGCTGCCCATTACAGCGGCAGCTTACAGACTGCGATGCGCATCAAGTTCTATCTGCGGCCTCAGCCTCCTGGCTTGTCACGGTTGCCTCTCCTCAGCCTCTGCCTGGCCGTCTCCCCTGCTGCTCCAGCCCCATGTACACCTCATCACTTCTCTCCTCTTGCATCTTAACGAGATCAAACGCTACTGTTGATGTCAATACATTGAATCTAATGGGAAAACAGTCAGTCAGGTTACTGCTTTACCTAGATCACCAGAGTTGGGTAGTAAAGGAAATGCTTTGTACCTGGGTAGAGGAGCACAGAGTATCTTTCTAGTGCCTTTTGAATGGAGTCACTCCACCTTCTGCTGGGACCTGTTCTAAAGCCTCTTCATTCAGTTCAGCACCCACTGAGTTCTTCCTCTCTGGAAGACACCACGGTAGGTGCTGAGGATGAAAAAATGAGAAGACACATGCCTGCTCTCAAGTTGCTTGAGTCTAGCTGGGTCTAGTTGCGGGTTACAAAAGTGGTCTTGTGCAAATTCAGAAGGAGTGGTCAGGGAAAACAGACTCCGGTCTCCCTCTGGCTCTCTTGGAGGGGAGCTTGGCTACAGGAACCTCTGTTCCAAGCTTCATCTGCCCTCTCCCAGGTACAGCCCAGAAAACTCCCCAGCCCAAGGGCAGCTCTGTCTGCCTCCACTCCCTCTCCAGCGTTCATAGTTCCCTACTAAACCTGAGTGTCCCTTCTGCCTCTGCCTCTGCTCCCATCAAGAATCCAGAAGGTATTTTCCCTGGGTTTGCTTTCAGCTCAGATCTTCCCTGGCCCCACAGCATTTCCGTTTACTCAGTTGGTCACAGGGAGCTTCTGTAAGCTGGATAGATTTCTTGCAGCAGATGTTCATCCCTAATTTTGTCCCACTCTGGCCAGTAAAACAGTATGAATCTGTTCATGTTTTCCTGAAATCACATTAACCACCCTACTTCTAAACATGTCAGATAATGTTGTCAGTACCTTAATGATGCCAACAATAAGTTACTGGGTACACACAGTTTACTAGCAAATATACGAGATTTGGCTGAATGAGATCAAGCAAATTAAAACAAAACAGTGAATGGGGAATCAAAGGTAGGAAATTGTCCCCCAAAGAGTGGCTCACTAGTGATGTTAAAATATATGCAACCTAAATTGACAATATTTATTCAAGACTCACATAATTGCCCTGAGACTGAGAATCGTGGTAAACTTAACATGGGTAGGTAATAAAATCTTTGCACCCAGATGGAGGCTTCTTGATTGCTCTTTTTGGTTGCTGTTCTCATTGTTTCTTTGGTGATTGTTGGAAGAGTCTGTGGTGAATTTTATTAATGTACAATTTAAAATCATAGGATTCTTGCTTCTCATCCAAAAACTGCTTCCCTCTAAAGCAGTGGTCCTCAACTGAAAGTGATTGTGCCCGCATGAGACACTGGGTGATGTCTGGAGACATTTTTGTCTTCACAACTTGGTGATAGGGGTGCTGGATGTGTCACTGGCATCTAGTGGGTAGAGGCAATGTGCCTAAACATCCTACAATGCCCAGGACAGTCCCCATAACAAAGAATTACCCAGCCCTAAATGTCCACAGTGCCAAAGTTGAGTAACCTGCTCTTAAGGAATCCATTAAACATGCACAGTGTATTCCCATTGCCCTGTGTTTCATTTGGCCTATCCCACAACCTCATCTCTTCCATGTCATCCAGATGTGTTCACCAGGTGTCCCTCAAAGAATTACCCATGGGAAGACCACTCTAGCCTTCTATGCCATGGCTGTGTCTGGATGGTTTTCAACCTTCTCTTCTACAGGAACATGCCTTGGCCTGGTGATGAGGATGCCAGAGTGGCCAGCAGATTCCCATGAGCCTCATTAGCACTCTAAGCCCTTGCAGTTGTCACGAGGGAACCTCAACCAGAGTTGGACAATTATTGTTTTAATTTACTTGTGAGGTTCAGAGAAATAGGTGGAATAGTTCCATCTAGTAATACATACTTGGCAGTGTATTTCTGGGATTGGCAATACTAATTGCGCTGGACCAGCCATGTACGGTGTAACCAGAACTTTCTGAAGCGCACCCGCAACCTGCCAGACTCAGGGCCTCTGGTGAGAGCCTCCTTATGTGTAGATTACCACAATTACCACTGGGTTTTTGCTGCCCTGGCTACAGTTGACTGGACCAAAGATGGGGTCTGGTCCGAAGGCAGTCTAGAAGAGAGCCTGGAATAAGAGCTCTGCTCAACTTGAGTTCTTTCAACAAGTGATCAATTGGCAAGAACTACCATGTCGTATGGGTTAGGGTGTTTGTGCTACATATAGACAAGGACACAAACAGTTGAGAAGCACAGAGAAGGCAGTGGACAGAATCCATGAATGTCATGGGATATCAGCAAGCAGAAGCAGGATGCACAAAGAAGATGAATCTGCTACGTATGCTTGTGAATCGCTGGCTCATACAGATGTGTTCAATTAATACATGTTTAAAGACTGACTTAAGAATAGGGAGATGTGCATCAGTGGTAACAGGAGACTAAGAAGGAGAGCCATAGGGGAACTCCTGATCATAGTGTTTGAGTCCTAGTACAGGGAGCTGCAGGTGCTTTTAGTCTGAATGGATGACAAGGTAACTTGATCCCTAGAGGTTTCATACCCTATCAACATCCCTGCTTCCCTGAGGCAAAGCTGGGCTTGGATGGAGACTGCTTCCTGCTCCTTCTTTCTTATGTATGCAATTTCAAAATAAAGTGACAGTAACTTGGGTGCTCTGAGTGTCTCTTGAAATGTAAAAAAAGGTCCACAAGACCTTGTCAAAGTGAGAAGGACACAGAGTCCCTAAACCTGGGGAGATTTTAACATGAATGGAGGACCATTGAACTTGGAGGCCTAGAGCATATATCTTTTCTAGAGTTAATCTCAAGGACATCTTGATGCTCCTTCTAGTTCATGACTTGGATTAATAATAGGACAAAATCTCTTAGTGAGAGGAGAAGAAAGAAACAATATTTTTCAGATGGCTTATTTCCTCCCCTGCTCCAACCATATTGTGCCTATTGCCAGAGCAAGTGCAAGATTTCTGGACTTCTTCCTGCATGATATAAACAGGGCAGAAGATTTGATGAGCTCTATCCCAGCTGAGACCTGGGACAGACCACAACTCTGTGCCCAGCCCCATCCTGAATGAGTCAGCACAGCTCAAACCACCCTATAATCAAAGTGTGATTTATTCTGAAGCCCTGAACCCACAGCAAAACATTAGATAATAACTAGCCTATTAATAAGAGATGAAAGTGTTATTTTTAGATTAGGTTAACCTAGAAAAAAATTGACTCAATTTTGGCTTACTAAGATGACCAAGACTGCATATACTAACAGCTCACCTGTTGATGTGCTCAGTGGTGCTCAAATTACCAGACATATGTTTACTCTCATAACTTTTTGTGGCATCTGGAATGGACACACGTGATCTAGGTAAGAGTCGCCTCTGTGAACAAATGCATTTCTCTTTGCTCTTAGAAAACATCTTGAAATCTTTTTAAAGTGCTGTGCAAACCAAGCCCATTAAGGAAGGATATTACAAATTCAGTCCAAGTTGCACTTGACTACAGTTTCCCGCTGAGTTAACGTCTGCTCATTCCTCTCTTCAGTTCTCTTTGATGGGTGGATAGATGGTAAACACAGGCATGAACAGTGCAAGAATGATTGCTGCTGCTGGTTGTGAGAGCGGGGTTTTAATTAAGAATTCATTTCTCAAGTCCCACATGGAACTAACTTACAAAAGCATGAGGAAGAATAATAGGATAGTTTTTTCAGAAAAATCTCTACTTCCTTTAAACATTTTTAATAGCCCTGACAATGATATGGATGACATAATATGCCCATTTACAGATGGGGGAATTGAGACCAGAAGACCCATCACCACAAAAGATTTTTCCTGTTGATTCTAGAATAAAACCCAATTCTTCTCATTTTAATTTTAATACTATGACCAAGGTAACATATATTTCACTTTCTGAGCAGGTTAAATGAGACAAAAGAAAAAAAACTGAACTTGTATCTTAAAATTATTGATATAAGATTTTCATTTCTGGCTCTAATGGAGTAGCTTATATCTATCTAACTGCCATGCTGAGAACAACCATAAAAGCTGAACAAAATACAAGACAAGTTGTCGAAAGACAACGGACAGCAGCCAAGTCAGATGAGACTTGAGGGGCCAAGATCTCAGAGAAAAAGAAAACAGGTGAGCTCAATATTCTTCCTTGCTTTTCCTCTTGCAGCATTTGCTATATCCCAAGCAACCCTTCAGCACAAGCAGAACGCAGAGACTCGGAGCTTTCATCAGGTGCCACAGGACAGTGGAGATGAAATTAGAGTCCAGGACTACCAAGGGAGCAGTCCTGGAGAAGCCAAGAATCTGGAGAAGCAGAAACCACAAATAAGTAAGCGCACATCCTGCACTGCATTTCACTTAGAGGCAAGTGTCAGTTCCTAACCTATGCACAAGGAGAGTCCAAAAAGCCAATAGGAGAGTGTCAGCTAAGAGGCTGCAAAACTTAGCAGAGCTTTCAGAAAACTCATGGTACCAGAGAGCGAAGAGAGACATCTGAAGAGCTAGGCCCTGGGCGTAAGGGAAAACTAGAACTAGACTTGCCCACACAGAAACGGGAAGCATCTCAGTTCCCGACTGGAGTAAGGTGATCTGCCATATATAACCGTCTGTGAGAAAGAAAGCAAAGTCTCTGTAAGAAGAGACAGCATCACACAGAAAACCTACAATTTTTATACATAATATCCAGCATCTAATCATAAATTATCAGGCATGCTATTAAATAGGACCAAATGAATGAAAACTTGGAGAAAAGCGTAGACAATAGAAACAGCCCCATAAGTGATTCAGATATTGTTGTTATCAGATAGAATTTTAAATAACTATGATTAAGACAGTCAAGAGAATAGATGACAAAGATGGAGAACTCATATTTTTAAAAATCTATAAAAACTCAAAATGCTAGAAATGAAAACTATAATTGTCAAAATTAAGAATTCAAAGATGTGCTCAACAATGAACTTAGGACAGTAGAGAGAATTAGTGACTTGGAAAACAGATTAACGGAAAGACTGAAATAAAGAGAGAAAAAAATGATGGAAAATGAATATAAGAGCATAAGAAACATGACACAGTGAATTGGCCTAATATGTAACTGGAGTTCTAGGAGAAGAGAGAGAGACAAAGGAGCAGAAGCAATATTTGAGGAGGAATTGGCCAAGAATTTCCCCCAAACGGTAAAAACATTAGTCCACAGATTAAGAAGCTCTACAAAATAGAAGCAGGATAAATACAAAGGAGGAAAACACATTTAGATACATCAGAGTTACATCCTGCTGAAACATCATAGGTCAACTTGCTAATTCCCAAAACAAAGAGAAATCTTACAAATAGCCAGAGGTGAGGGCTGGGGTAGTAAAGAGAGAGAGACATCACATTCATGGGAGCAACAACTATACTTATAGCTGACTTTTCCAAAAAAACCAATGGAATCCAGAAGATGATGGACTGACATCCTAAAATGCTGAAAGAATACACTGGCCAAATTCTAAACCTACAAAAATATTTTTTTAAATGAAGGCCAAAAAAGGGATTCAGTCAAATCTATTGATATATAATACAGCATAGCAGACAAAGCTGTAAATACATGTTGCAAACATTATTTGTGCGATACATTTTTCTGATAACCTCTATTCCCCTTTCCACGAAGCTATAGACTTGCAAGGAAACAGACAAATAGGAAACCATAAATTATTTTTAAGAGCAACCAACTAATACATCTCATGTTTTTTCCTGCTCCAATTCAAAACTTTTAGTCAATTTTTACCTTTGTCTTCAAATACACAAAATGCTGTACCTAAGAAACTATATCTATATAAGTAAACTTCTTGAGTAATTCAAAAACATGAGAAAAATGAATATAAATATTTTACCTGGCACACCCAGCAGCTGAGAAAGACAGGGAAGAACCTGCCCTCCTCCTTTCTACTTTATGTGCTCAATGCTCCTGCACTGGACCAAAAATGCTCAAGGGTGAGGCATGGGGCTGAAGAGAAGCATAAAGAATTTTCTGGAGATACGTTGCCTGATGAGAGGTACATGGAGACTACCTGAAAACTCAATAGCACCTTTCCTCAATAAAATCTACAGAGTGTGAAGGAAAGATCATAGGCTTTGGCATCAAACAGACCTTTCAGATGATCCTTCAGATCCATAACTTTCCATCTTGAGCAAAGCACTTAACCTCTTTGAGCCTTGTTTTCTCCATCTTTTAAATGGGAATGCTAATACCTACCTCAAAGAGTTGTGACGGTTAAATTAGATAATGAATATGATGTTCTAAGTACAGTGCATGACTCACAGCTGGCACTCAAAATAGTAGATATTGGGGGCCGGCCCAGTGGCACAGTGCTAGTGCTTAAGTGCACACGTTCTGCTTCAGCAGCCCGGGGTTCACCTTTTCGGATCCTAGGTACGGACATGGCACCACTTGGCACGCCATGCTGTGGTAGGTGCCCCACATATAAAGTAGAGGAAGATGGGCACGAATGTTAGCTCAGAGTCTTCCAGTCTTCCTCAGCAAAAAGAGGAGGATTGGTAGCAGTTAGCTCAGGGCTAATCTTCCTCAAAAAAAAAAGTAGATGTTTTTATTATAAAGGCATATTGGTCTCTCAGGTAGGAGGAACGTACTGAATGACAAAGCCCTAAGGGGGAAAAAACAATAGATAAGTCCATTGTCACTGGCACATGATGAGGAACGGGCTGAGTACTAGCAAAAGCAACATGTTATTTATACACCCTGACTGCCCTATCCCGCAAGCTGTGAAATTTGGTTGCCTTAGAGATAGGGTAGTTATTAGCCACCAGTAAAAATAAGCTCACTGCTGAGAATTTATAGGGAAATGCATTTAATTAAGTGCCATCTGAGCCACCCACACTGTGAAGAAGGATTCTGGCAACAAAGGGGTTATTGTTGCCAGGTTCCTGCCACACGTTATTTTCCTAAGTCAGTGTGTTGTTTTTCTCTGACCGAGGCCTGAACAAAGAGCTCCAGATGGCAACACGGAGTGAGAAAACCCAGTCACCACAGACCAAAAGTTTCCCAAAGTCCAAAGAAGATTGGAAAAACCTTTAGAAATATTTCCCCTGGGTGGAGGAAAGGGGTGGGCACCAGAGACAAATGTAAAGCAGGAAATAATGGTGATTAAACTTTAGAGTGAATTCTTTGAGGATGCCAATTAGGGTTTTTTCATCTTTGACTGCGCCCCCAGTGTGGGGCCTGTGCAAAGTGCAAGGTTCTCAGAAGTGCTGGCGGGACTGAATTGGACTGATCCCTGGAGGAGACACTAAGTACACAATAGCAACAGAAACAACAACGACCAATTTATTGAGCACCTGTATGTTTCAGTTACTGCGCTAAGACTTCCTATATAATATAAAATTAATCTTGCAACAACACCATGACAAACTTATTTCATCCTCAAATTTTAGATTCAGAAACCTAGTTTTAGAAAGGTTAAAAGAGTTTGCCTGGGGGACAGCCTGAGGGTGTAGTAGTTAAGTTCGCACTCTCTCCTTTGCCAGTCCAGGGCTCATGGGTTTGGATCCTGGGCATGGACATACACACTGCTCATCAAGCCATGGTGGCATCCCACATATAAAATAGAGGAAGACTGGCATAGATGTTAGCTCAGTGACAATCTTCCTCAACCAAAAAGAGGAAGATTGGCTCAGGGCAAATCTTCCTCACCAAAAAAAAAAAAAGTTTGCCTGTTATCAGAGAGAGCTAGTCAGTAACAGAACTTGGCTCAAAACAAAGCCTGTCTGAATTCAAAGGTCATATTCTCTCACTGCACTGAGAAACTGGGGCAAAGTTGTAAAAATTCCGCCTTTACATGAATAGGTAACTAAAAAAATCAATGTGTAAGATTAAGTTTAGCGAATAGGGGAATACTGGCCAATATGAGAATATAGGTCAAGAAACTCAGAAAGATATCTGGTGGTGGGAAATCACAAGACAGTCTGTGTAACAGAGAAGGTCAGTGTCAGGGGGTTAAAAGTAAAAACACTCCAAAAGGCACCGAGGGCCAAGTGTTTAACTAAGTCCGCGTCTCCACTAGAGGAGGAGAGTTCACATATGTATGATTGTAATGCCTCAGGCAGCCTTACACAGGGCTGCAGACTGTATGCCCTTCTTTCTCCTTAGCTAGTGGAAAACCGTGGATGTGTGAGTTGCAAATACAAATGAGAAAATTGTTCAATTCATTGTTAAATTTCCCCTAGATGTCAGATGTAATGACAGAGACAATGAGAGAGGTGTTGTTTCCATAAATCTTTAGAAATAGAAAATAAGGGAGTATAGATATGGAAAGTACTTAAGTACAGATTGCAAGTGCAATTTTGTCCCATAGGAGCCACTCCAGGGTCTCCAGCATCATCTAGATCTACCATCTATAAACTGAAGACCTTATATCACTCCCAAATATCTCTAGCGAGCTGCAAAACCATATGTCCAATTAGCTTCCAGACAACTCCAGTTAAATGGCATGAACAGTTCAAATTCAGTATATCCAAAATTGAGCTAATCATATTGTCCAGATATGTCCTTTCTCTGGAACCCCTATTCCAGTGAATAGCCCAGATGTTCTTAGAGCCATCAGAGCTACAGACTCAAGGGTCATCTTTGACCCCCTCTCTCTTTCTTCCTCCACACCCAATCAGCCACAAAGTTTCTCCAGTTCCATCTTTGTACATTTCCTGATTTCTTCTCTCTCTCCATTCCCACTACCACTCTTAGTTCATCATTATTTCCAATCTGAAATAAAACAAGTCTCCTCATTTTTCTCCCCTGTAGTCTTGTCCCAACATAATCCATTCTCCACATTGCATCCAGAGGGATTTTTATGAAATTTAATCTGGTCCAGCACCTCATTAGCAAAAAGCTTTAACTTTTCTCCAGACACTCAGTATAAAGTCCAAGAGTATTCATATGCGATGCAAGATCCTTCGTGACCTGTTACCCTCTTATTACTCTATTTTTGACCCTTGTCATTCCTACCTTCTATAATCTAGTCAAAACAAACTCCCTATTTCAAATGGAGTGTACTCTCAACTCTACCATTTTTCTAAAGGTTGCCCTTTTAAAAACAAGCAAACAAACATAATAGCAATCCTTTCCTACTGTTTGCCTGCCAATCCCTCTCTACCCCTGTCTCTGGTCAGGCCTCTTCTAGGAAATGGGGACATCCATCTTCTGTCCTCTTTCATGCACTTACCTCTGTCACGGTACTTACCATATGTGTTATGGTCATCTTCTCAACTGGGGTGTAAGCTACTAAAGGACAGGAATGTATTATATTTATCTTTGTGTCTCTATCACCTCGTGTAATCTATAAAATACTAGGAGGTCGATAAAAGTTTGTGGAATAAATTAATTTAGAAAAAGAAGAAAAGGAAGGAAGGAGGTACTCCGTATGTTGGAAAGAGTTCCTTTTCAGACACATTTTAGCAATTGTAAGACAAGATGATCAATTGTATTTTCAGAATTCAGGACTTCAATAGGGAACTAAGAGGAATAAAGAGAATCCTGATTTTAAATATTTAAATAAAATAAAGATCAAATTGAAGCATTTAATTGCCTAAAGAGACACATGGATTAATCAGCTGATAGATAGATGATTGACTGATTGACTGATTGATAGATAATAGATGATAGACAGGTAGATAGCTGATAGAAAGATAGATGAATAGAGATAGATAAATGATATATAGATGATAAGTAGAAAGACAGATGATAGAGAGATGAATCGAGAGAGAGGGAAGGTGGGGGGAAAGAAGGAAGACAGGCATATCATACATCTTTGCTGGTGAAGTCTCAGCAGTGGAGCACTGTGCAACAACAAACACAGGCAAAATGTGTGGATGATGGAAAGGTGGAAGCCAATGGACTCCCAGAGGAGTCAGTCTTGAAAAGAAAACGTTATGGTCTGATCCCATAGACGGTGAGTTCTGTGGAAGACCAGCCCCCTGGTGCAAAAGCTGGGAAGAGTGAAAGACAATCTAGACAGGAACTAAATAAATGAAGAGAAGAACAGAATATGGAAAACACGAGGATAGAGAGCAACAGCAGCAGAGCAGAGAGAAAAGATACACTCACTGAAATTGGAGAAGAGAACGCACATCTTTAGTACTGATACGGAAGTGAAAATAGCCCTAAGTTCAGGGTGTGCACTTCTGGCTATGATGGAGTAACACAGGTCAGATTCACCCTCCTGCCCTAAACAGCAACAAAAAACCAGAAAAAATGAAAATATGATTTTCAGACGTTGGACAACAGGCAGCTCAAGACAGTGATGCCTGAGAGAAGAGAAACAAATGAGGGGAACCCTGGAATTGTTCCAACTTCCTGACTGGAGAGAGTCTTCAGCTAGGTACCATGCAGGAAGAGAGAACCGAAACAAAGGCTGACAGTCTTCCCTGGTCAAGTAGACATAGCAGAGAATTCAGGGATGCCACCGTGGCTAAATTTGCAGAGTAGAGTAAGGGAGGAGAGAGAAAAGAGAGCTACACAGAGAGACCTACCCAGAGGGAGAGCTCCAGAGGTCTGAAGGGGGTTCCCCTCTACTCTTCAGTGGAATACTGATCAGCGCATGGATGTGAAGAAACTACTCAAGGTAGGAGGGAGAAGCACCAGCAAAAGCAGGCAGAACAATCCCTGAGTTTATGTGAGGCGAGGAATAGTTGATGTTCCCACAACCAAAGAGAAAAAAACCTTGTAATACAAGGTATATTGGGTGTACTCAGAAAGGAAAAAATATCCCTGAACCAAAGGTTGCTCTGATTTTGAAGGAAGCTTCAAAAGGACCACCTGTTTCCACATGTAACTTACTGTGTCCTAGAGAAAAGTCCAAGAATATTTAAAGGAATACAAAACTACCCAACACCTAACAAGATAAAATTCCAATGCCTGACATCTACTCGAAAATTACCAGAAAAGCAAGTAGCAGGAAAATATAATCCATAAGGAGGGTGAAAAGAAGTTGATCAATATAAACAGACTCAGAAATAATGCAGATGAAAGAATTAGTAGACAAAGACAGGAAAAATTATAACTATATTCCATACATTCAAGAAGGTAGAGAAAAGTATGAGCATATGAAAGAGCCACATGGAAGATAGAAAAAAACAGCCCTAAATTTTGGAAAGGAATGACTAAAAGCTTGAGGTATCTCTATGATATGTGAGAGGGAAGCAGCAATATCTACTTGCATTATCTATAATGATGATACCATTTATTGCCCAAAGAAGTACAATGTTGAGAGTTGAAAAGGGCATAATTAATAATTCCCTTGGTACCACAAGCATAAACTGAGACTGCTCAGGGTTAATTGTGACATGTGATGAGGAAAGCATTACCTTTTTTTTTTTTTTTGGTGAGGAAGACTGGCCCTGAGCTAACATATGTTGCCAATCTTCCTCTTTTTGCTTGAGGAAGATTGTCACTGAGCTAACATATGTGACAGTCTTCCTCTATTTTTTTGTATGTGGGAGACTGCCACAGCTTGGCTTGATGAGCAATGCATAGGTCCACACCTGGGATCCGAACCTGCGAACCCTAGGCTGCTGAAGCAGAGTATGCAAACCCAACCACTACGCCACCGGGGGGGTCCCTAAAGCATTCCCTTTTAAAGCTTAGCAAGATTAATCTCAGGGCAAGGAAGCGTGTAGCACATGACCATCAAAAAACAGTTGACATTATAAAGTTTCTGTACTTAAAGAGATAACTTGCAGCTTTTTTTGAAATCTCAGCCATCCAAACTAATGCATGCCCTAAATCTGTCTGGAATTAGTTTGTCTTCTACAGTCCTCTCCACTTTGCCCCATGACTGACTTTGACCTCTGTCTACTGTGTCACATCTGACTTTCCACTGAGAGTCCCAGGCTCAGATTCTATAGTCTTTCCCCCGATAAAACTTAGTTGACCCAAGTCTCTGCCCCACAAGACCTGCTGTCTGCTACTCGATAGGAGCTAAGACAAGCAAGTTGTGAAAGAGTGAATGAGTTCTTTGGTAAGACAGTTACGTCTTAGTGTCACCTCCTGGAGGTAATGCCTTAGACCCGGGACTCCAAGAGTGAAGATGGCAGGTATCCTCTGAGGGCAGGGGAAGCTTGCCTTTCAGGACAGCCCTCAAGTTAGACAGCTTTGGTGGCTTCATTGTGACATGTATTGGCAAATCCCCTGCCAAGTGGAATCCATAAATACTCCAAATTATTTGCCCAAGTCAGCCGAAATATTAATGGTCACCAAAAGAAAGATAATCTCTTGCAAGGTATGAAACAAGTCTCACGACGCCTTAAAGTTCCAATCTCTGGTGAGAAACTCTGGGCGTGCTGGTGAGCAGCGTGCCTGCCTTTATTTCAATGAGCCACTGTTCCTGTGAATAATTAGATTATCACAGATCCTGCCTTCATGTTGTGACCTGATTGAAATCCAGACCTAAACCTGTCCTAGAGCCTGTGATAAAGAGATGAGCCTGGAGCTCAGTTGTCACCACCTTTTCAAATAAAGCCATCTTAATTAAAAAATTATAAGCTAGACTTTTGCCAAGGATTCAGATAAAACATCAAAAGGCTAGGGGGAGGTGTGTTTCTTTCAGTTAAAGGGCAGGTCCAAGGTTGGGGGTGAGGTGGAAAGTCACTCAGAGGAGGTTCCCGAGACCAGGGACGAAGACTGACCAGGGGTGAAGTGCGTCCCCAGCCAGGGGAACTGTCCCATTGCAGAGAGATCGCACTGTCCTGATGACCATGTGTAAATACAAGCCTCTTCTCTCTGCTCCCAAAGCTCATCTCTGAAAACAGGCCTGTCCCAGCACGTGGGGGAAAACACACAGAACATGTTGAACTCAGATATGAATCTGAAGACCATGGAAAATCGCCAAAAAAGTGGCATTTTGTCAGCTGCTGACAATACTTCAGATCCCTGCGTTTCTCTCGGGTAAACAAGCCCTAACTCCCAGGAGAAAACAGTTTAACCCAGGGAACATCTACATTCATGTGGCATGTTCAAATGCCTGGTAAGAGATGCAGGAACAAAAAGTCAGATTTATTAGTATCAGATGTAGTCGTGGGATGACAAAACCGACAAACGTCAACCTTGAAGCCAAGAGAAAAACATTCCTTCTCCGGTAACATACTGACAGTGGCCTGATGGTCTTCAGACATTTGGACAAACAAATTTTTGTAAAATGTTTAATTAACAGCTAAAGGTTGTCAGTGAAGTCTGGCATATTGAGAAGACATGGCTGGGTTTAGTTTATCTTTGGTGCTCTCAGTTTTACTTCCTTTACCTGTGCCTGTAGAATGACCACGCCCTGGGAACTGCAGCGAATCTAAGCAGAACCAGGGACAACTAGCAGATGCCATTTAATGAGGACTCTCACCCAAACCTCCCTTCACTTTGGTGCCCAGAGTTTGGTCTTTTCAAAGATTCAGACATACATGCTTCCACAGTTCGAGTGGGCTTTACCCTGGAGAAAGCAGAAATATACCAAGATATTGAAAGGCATACAATAAACCTAGGACAGCTTTTCCTAAGCAACAGTTGCACTAAAAGATTTAGGGGAAGAGGGAGTTAAGAAATTTTCTTTCAGTTTAAGGGCGAGTCTAAGGTTTTTTACATTAAAGTATGGATGACTTATAGGGTTATATATAATTTGCAAGAGATTTGAATGGTGTAAAAGGTAAGACCTCAGGGTACTTTGTGGTGGGTCTTTTGGGGCCTCATTTTCAGCCCTCCTGTCCTACCAGCCCTTCCTTTCCATTTCAGATTACAAGTCTCATACACATTTTCCAGATGAATGATGCAGCCCTGGATAACACGTCTTGCTTCTGCTTCTGGTTCATTCCTCATTTTTCTTCATAAATCTCAGAGAAATCCATGAGAATCAAGCATCATTAACAATGACCAAATATGGCTGAGAAGTGCCCATCTGCACAGGTTTGATCAATTTCCTACCACAACGTCTCCCGGTTATGGTATGCAGATATGTCAATGGCAAATAAACTAAAGATCAGACAGTCATGAGCTAGATGCCCAGAGGTTGCCACACTTGATCAGAGATAGAGTGTGTAGAGCAGGATGGCAGAGAAACATCCAGGCCAAGGATTCTTCCCCAAGATTTCCCCTGGGCCAGCTGTCAGCAGACCCAGCAGGCACAGCAGAGCAGCCACTGCCCGGGGCTGCTTTCCCCAGATGCCCAGCAGGTGAGACAACCTCTGGGGACCGGCCCAGGGCCAAGCAGGACCCAGATCTGCGCAGGTACTCCATTGCACCCTCGTTCCCGGGGCCCGGCAGCCCTGTCTAGCTGGGACCACATTCCTGACCCAGGAGGAAAGGTCTCCTCTTGCTTATGCCTCCGTTTCCCTCTTATCCACTTCCTTCCATTACTTCCTTTCTTGGCTTCTTAAATTTGTTTCTTTGGGTAATTCAGAAAGAACAAATGGAATCATCATGTAACTGTCGAGAAATCAGCATGTAAATCCCCCATTTGGCTAAGGGAGAGGGAGACTGAAGTGTTTAGTTTTCCCATCTCCCATTATCACATGCACATATGTATACGTGTCTGTAATTCCCCTGTATACCTATTGTAAATTTCATGTTTACATAAAAAAACAATTGTTAATCTCTAGGTGTTATTCCTCCTTTCTTCCTTTAGAGAAAGAGATGTGTGGGGGGTGTGTGTGTGCATACTCAACCCTTTTCAATAGGCATGCAAGGAGCATCTACTCTGTGTAAGATATACAAAGGATGCATGGTGTGGGTGCCCACACAAATTCAAAGATAACAAACTCTCTGTCTGGCACAGCCTCCCCTGCACATATACATAGCTGACACCCTCACCTCCCTCATGTCTTTGCTTGAATGTCAATTTTTCCCAATTCTCCTTCCCCCACTTGACTTTTTCTTTCTCCTTAATACTGATAACCTTTTAATGTACTACAAAATGCGCTGATTTAACGTTGTAACTCCCCTCACTGGAATCCATGCTCCATGAAGGCAGGGATCTTTCTTTTGTTCAATAACTTATCTGCCAAGCACCAAGACAGGGTCTAGCTCATCACAGATGCTCAGAAAACGTACATTAAAAAATTACTTGTATATGTTACTTTCCCAAACATTATTCCCTAATTACCATCTCTAACTGGGCAGGTAAATGAAACCCACTTCTCCTTCCTGCCATTCTAATTTTAGAAGAAATAAAAGGTACACTGTAAGGAGCAGGGAATGTCAGCAGCTGGTTTTAAGGAAGAAAATAACCAAGGTTTTAAGATTTTATCAATGAATACAGAGAAGTTCGGTACCTCTTTGGGTTGTTGGGACCTTGACATTGTTTCCCAGAGCCAATAATTCATTGTCCTAGTAGGGAAACTCTGCCTTTTTTTATTAGCCAGGGAGCAACGGCATCATCACGGCAGCCGCACGCTTCCTTTCATCCATCCCAATGAGGCAATTTCCCATCTGGCTGAAGCAGGGGCAAGTCCCAAGCAGAGGACACTGGACTAGAAATCAGGATGCCTGGATTCCAGTGCTGGCTCCCTCACTAACCACCTGGGTGCTGTTAGGAGGTCACAGCTTTGGAGGAGGGATTGGAATAGATCGTTTCCAAGGTCCTTTCAGCTCTAATTCCATATTGCTTCAAGCATCTCTGGGGATTTCTGAGGTCACCTGGATGCCACCCCTGCTGGTGTAGAGATTGCTAACTCTTCTAATAATTGCTTGTCTAGGTGAGCTCTCAGTTGGATTAACCCAAACCACTATTGGTGAAGAAGCTGAAGTTGAGGGCTCAGAGCAGCTGCCAAGAAAATAAGACATAACCAGTTTGCATAGGCTCTGGAAGTCTGTGAAGTCCCCATTCTTGCTTACTAATGTCCAAAGAAGCCCAGGCACCATGCTGCCAAAGAGGGTCAGGCAAGATCCTCCACCGAACAGTTCCTCAGTTCCAGCTGCAGGGAGTAGGAAGTCACACAATATTTCTCAAACAAAACCTCAAAGGACTCTGATTGACCAACCAAACACCAGACAACTTGTTTATGGGTAGGGAATGTGCAACAGTATTACCCAGAGCCTTTGGGAGAAATCCACTCAGAATGAGCCTTGATTAAAATCCCTCTGGAAGAATAGCCAAGAACACTTTGACCCAAGAAGAAAGACCAAGCATGCCCATCAGATAGCAACACATGGTATGAAGGTGCAATGATCGAGACAGCATGATATTGGAGTAAGAATGACAAATCAATTGAACAGAATCTAGTACAAGATCAGTCCCATATATATATATGATAGTTTCACATAAGATAAAAGGGAAAATGGACTATTTAATAAAGGACTTTATTCCTAACAACATATGTCAAAATAAATTTCAAATGGATTATAGAGTTACATACTGAAAATTACCAAAAAAAAAAAAACTAGAAAGCAATATTGCTAAATACTTATCTGGTCTCTAGTAGAGCAAGTGTTTCTAAACATATCTATGAAAGCAAATACAACAAAGGAAAGATCAATATGCGAGACTATATGAAAATGGGAAATGCTCTATAGAAGAGCATTAAATTAAAAGATGAAAAGTAAACTGAAAGGAGAGAACTCAAAACAATATGGCAGGCAAGTGGTTAATAAAGCTCTTAATAAACTAGTCTGCGTTATGTCTACGAAAATAATCCATAACCAATCTATAAATGAAAATTTGGGTGAGTTTATTCTGAGCTTAAATCTGAGGATTATAACCCGGGGCCTTTCTTCCCAAAGGAAGAAAGGGCACCAAAGAAGTGGGGTGCACAGAGTGGTTATGTACCCCCAGAGAGGATGTTTCACATAGGATTGAAATGTCCCTTTTACAGTAGTCGAGAGACTGCTCTGTGGGCACAGCGATTGATGGAAACAGCAGGTAGGTCTTCTGTCTCAGTGAATGCAGCAGGGTGGCAGTCTGTTGTCTCCAGCTGAGTGGTCACAGGTGAGCTGGGTGGTCAAAGGTGAGTGCAGCAAACAGTTCCTAGCCTAAGGAAAAATGCTTATCCCTAAGGAAAGGCTAATGTGGGGGGAAGTTGCACCTTTATCTCAAGGGCCTTTGTTCTGGCCATAGGAAATGTCTAAGCAGATATACAATGCGGGCTCAATAGCCACAGTCAGGCCCTTTTGGAAAAAACAAAGTCAGGCCGAATTAGGTTTATACCAAATGGCTTCCTCATATACTCCAATATATCCTATTGCTTGCCATTTTTATTTGTCAATTACTGCCTGCGTGAGTTTGGATGGGTCATTTAATCTTTATTATCTTGTATCATTTTAATGGGGATAATAATTGAATAGATCTCATAGGATTGCAAGGATCAAGAGAGAGAACATGTGACAGTATTAGCATAGTGAAAGGCATGTAGTAAACCTTACTAAATGTTTGCTGTCATGATTACCACTATTATTATCAATTATTGTTTATTATAATAAATAAATAATATTAAGTATTTATATTCATAAAGAATAAATAAATTGTTAATATTAAATACCCAATATAATTGTGAGTAAAGACTTAGACAGTCAGTTCAAAACAGAAGAATACAAATGGAAAACAAATGAAATGGAACCTTCTCATCAGCTATCGAAGCGGGCATATTAAAATGACAATATACTTAAATGATAACATATGGAGTATGAGGAGAATCATACCTTGTTGGCAAAAGTGTATATTAATATAATCTTCCTGGAGGGCAATTTATTAAGATGTATCAAAACATATCAAAATGATATAAAACAATGTTTCTATCACTTGATCTAATGATTCTACTCCTAGAACTTTATCTAAGGAAACAATCAGTTGTACGCAAAAGAAAAAAGTATATCAAGATTGTTTATCATAATAGCAATTATCAGAAATCACTTAAGGTCCAACCAGGGAACGTTTGTTCCATCCATACAATGGACTTCTATATTGCCATTGAAAATCAAATTCTAGAAAAATATGTGGAAGCATTGAAAACTGCTCAATGAAAATATTGTTCAATGAAAAACAGTAAGTTCAACTCTGTTCTATATTTCATCTCAATTCCATAAAAAATATATATTTTTAAAATATATAGACAGACCTATACAAATAAATGTACGTATATGTGTTCATGTCTATATCTGAAACAGAAATAAATACACTGTTTATATCTGGGTAGTGGAAATGCTAGCGATTTTTATATTTTTTATATCTTCTTTGTGCCTTTCTCTATTTTCCAAAGTTTCTACTATTTACTTGTATCACTTTTTTCTTATTAGAAAAAAAGGCAACAAATATTTTAATAGCCCCTGAGATCACTTTCATTCTTATCTCATATTACTTTCCAAGCTAATATTTTTATCTCAAATTGGAAATCAAGAAGGGCAGTCAATCACTCAGTTGAAGGTCTTATTTCCCCCTACCTATGGTGTGAGTGCCTCTCTAGGGAGTCCCTCTAGTGTAAGGTACTGCTGGATCAACACAATCATGCTGACCACCTCTCCACTTCCCTTTTCCCTTTTTGGGAAGTAGAGGTATATGCAAAGCACTCAGCACTTGGAGCATCCCAATCCTGAGATAGAAGCCCAGCTTCCTGGCTCCCTTGACCTTGAGCTCAGTGTTGGGAATGGTACCTGTGCCTGAGAAGAACCCTGAGAATTTCCATGCAAGATAGAGAAGAGCTTGTGATATAAAAAGTCAACCTAGGCAATTTTAATTTTCTTCTAAGATCAGTGGGAGCTAAAATAAGTTGTTTTTGTTTTTGTTGTCTGTTTGCTGAGGACGCTTTAGCCTGAGCTAATATCTGTGCTAATCTTCTTCCATTTGGCATGTGGGTCACTGCTACAGCATGGCTGCTGAAAAATGGTGTAGGTCTAGCCTGGGAACTGAATGCAGGCTGCCAAAGCAGAGCACGGTAAATTTAACCACTAGGCCACAGGGCTGGCCCCAAGAAAGCTTTTAAATCAGAAAAGCAGTATGATCATTTGTCACTTAGCAAAGTATCTCTAGTAGCAATGTGAAAGACAGACAGAAATGGGAGGAGAAAACTGACGACTGTTAAATAGTTTAGGAAAGATGATGAGGGACAGCTCCAAGATGCCACAACTAAGGAAGAGATGCTAGATTTGTAAGTGTGAGTATACACGACTGCTTGGATGTGAAAGGGGAGAAAGAGGAATTGACAATGAGTCTTAGATTTCTTGCTAAGGAAATTATTGGGCCTGGGGTAGTACCAACACACCATCTACTCTCCCTGTCTTCGTTGGTTACAGAATCTCAATTTCATTCAGGGCAGCAATGTGCCCAGCTAAAAGACTACTTTCTCCAGCCTCTCTTGCAACTCAGTGTTACCTTGAGTATTGTCACAATATAAGGAACTCCCGGGAGAGCTCCTGAAAAGGACAACTGGTGTGCATGTTTTTCCCCCTCTACTCCTTTCTCCTATATCACATTTGGAAACTAGATGTGATGTCTGGGGCTCCTAAGGCCATCTTGGATCATGAGACAATATTGTGATGGAGTCCACATTTTAAGGGTGATGGAACAGAAAAATAGAAGTACACTGACTTCCTGAAGACCACCAAGCTTCCATACAAGTCCTATGTTGCCTTTATCCAAAAGTCTTTTATATTAAAAATAAATCTCTATCTTGTTTAAGTCAATTTTATTTGGCTTCTGTTAAGTGTTAATTTAGTCATCATTAACTAATTTGAAGAACATAGAAAGTGGGCAAATTTAGGGAGATGGCAAGTTAGGTTTGTGTTATGTTTTATTTGAGGCACCCATATGATACCCAATTAGATTTATCCAGAAAGCAGTTGAAAATATAAAGTATTGATTACAGTCGAAGTCCTGAATATGATTGTATGAGTCAGAGATGGTGTATGCAAAAGAAGAAACAGTTTAACCCCTGTAGTTCACCAACATTGCAAAATAATCCTAAAAATGGATGGCTCTAATAAGAGAGTTTCAAAATACAGGAAGTAAAAACTGATAGCACTGCAAGGAGAAATAGACAAATTCACAATTATACTCAGAGATTTCAGCACTGCTCTCAATAATCAATCGAATAAGCAGACAGATATTCAGTAAGGACATAGAAGACTTGAATAACACAATCAACCAACTTGACTTTGATATTTACAGAACATCACTAAACTTCAGCAGAATACACATTTTTCAAGTGCACACAGAACATTTACCATGATAGACCATATTCTGAGCCATAAAATAAGTCTCAGACCACAACGGAATTAAATTAGAAACAAATAATAGAAAGATAGCTGGAAAGTCACCAAATATTTGGAAGGATAACACATGTTTAATTAATTTATAGATCAAAGAATAAACGAGAATTAGAAAGTATTTTGAACTGAATGAAAATGAAAACACACTTCAGAAATTGTGTGATGCAGATAAAGCAATATTTTGAGGAATATTTATAGCACTAAAATTCCTATGTTAGAAAGAAGAAAGGTCTCAAATTAAAGATCTCAGCTTCCTAGCTAAGAAACCAGAAAAAGAGAGAAATGAATTTCAAAATAAGGAGAAGAAAGAAAATAATAAAGATCAGAGAAGAAGTCAATGAAATAGAAAACAGAATGCAATAAGGAAAGTCAATGAAACAAAAAGCTTGTTTTTAAAAAATTCATCATTCAGGTCTCAGATTAAATGTCTCCTCCTCAGTAAATGCTTTCTCTAACACTTAAAGTAAAATAGGTGTCCTCTTACTCTTAGTGTCCTGTTAGTTCTCCATTCTTTCATTTTATATCGTATTTTTTAATTTTTAACTTTAAAGCCATTGGTTTGTTTCAGATTTGTCTCTCTCAGACTCTAGACTACAGGAGAGCAGGAACCACCTCCAGTCTTATCATCACTGTATACCCAGCACCCAGGACAGCTTTTGACATATACTAAGTACTCAGTAAATACTTGCTAAATCAATGACAGGAGAATAATTGTTCAACGGCGAAAGCTGTGATGTTGATGAAGAAGAAGAAGAAGAAGGAGAAGAATGAATATGCACAATGCAAAATTAGGCAAAAAGGAGAAGTAGCATTTTCTACTCTTTTGAAGTGGGTAGTCGAGAAGAAAGATTTTCTGCAAGAGGTGAGGGTTGATTGTCCCTAAAATATAAATCCATATATGCAAGTAGATGGAATGAGAAATGGGAAAGAGAATCTAGTTAAATGGAACAACATAAGGAAAGATAAAGAGGCATAAAAGAGAATGACCCTTTTAGGAATCTGCCAGTCGCTGGGAATGGCTAGAGCAGAGGGTGCAGGAAGGGGAAAAGTAAGAGAAGATGCAAATTAGGTGGCAGAAATGAGATCATAAAGAGTCTTCTGTGCCATAATAAGGAGTTTGGACTTCATCCAGTAGACCTTGGGAGTTTCTGAAAAATTTTAAGCAAAGAGTGACTTGAGCAAATTTGTATTCTAGAAAGCTGATTCCGACAGTCTGTGGAGAATAGATTGGAGGAAAGGAGGAAATGTGGAAAGGAAGAGGAAATAGTTTGATTGAGGCATGTCAATTAAGCATATAGAACTTGGTCACACTTTGGATTGGGGAGTGGACACCATGAGGGAGAGAGTCAAGGTTGACTCTCAATTATTCAGCTGAGGCAACAGAAAAGATGGCGTGCAAATCAATGAAATAAGGAAAAACGGAGAAGGCTTTGCAGGAGCAAAAGATAATGAATATCCTTTGGGACATGATCAAATGCTTCTTTCCCCATTTTTCTCCCAACTGTCTTCATTCTGCCCTATGGCACCTATTAAGGAACCCTATCTGATCATATCTGGACCACCTGACCCTCTCATCATATCAGAACTCTTCCTAGATGCTATTCTCTTTAGGCCCAGAAATCTGCTAAGCGGAAATGAAATAACTGGACAAATTACTCCAGGCAACATGTCCATGTGTTATGACCCCAAAGTAATCCATGAACATTTCAACAGGGGCCTTGTTAAAAAATGAGCATGTTAAATGAAATTAGTTTGGCTTGTTGGAGGCTCCCCAACTATAACTTGCTTTTTGTAAAGTTTATTTACATTAATACTTTTGTGTCATAAATAAAAATTTAAAATGAAAAGTGAGATAGCAGAAAAACATAATATAGAAAAACGGTCTTTGCAATAATGACAAAAAAAAAAGAAAGAAGGACTTCTAATGGTGAAACTATCAGAAATCATGAGGGAGATAGTCAGAGCCATCCAAGACATAGACTGTTTCCTGTCCTGCCTCATATATCTAAAATCAAAGGACAGAAGCCCTAGCACCCCAGTTACTATAGTGACTAGATTAACAGGATGTCACCGGGCTCAAAATACACTCAGGCTTATATCCCAGCCCCTCCCCTTCCTAACTCTGTGACCTTGGTCTGTGTTTCATTGTGCCTCAGTTTTCTCATCTGAAAAACCATGATAATGATTTCAGCTTCACCGAGTTGTTGAGAAGACTAAATGCTCTATATGTAAAGCATCTGACACACCGTAGGCCTCAAGAAATGTTAGTGATTTTCAGTAGTAACAAAAAGGTTTCCAGGGAGTATTTGTGCATTTTCATGATTTGCTGTACCACGGGGTTTATTTCCTCATGTTATGAAGGCTGACAACTGTCACATTTCTTGGTCCCATCTCAAAGAGTTAGAGACAGGGCAGGGTCCTGAGCAAATTATGCAATCTCTCTGGAGCAGAAAATAAACAACACAGAACACAAATAGAATCCACCACCAGGTAAACAACTGCCCAAACCTCACGATGCCTCTGGTGATCCTTGTAAAGACAACAGGAACCACAATTATGACGGTGAAGCAATAATTATGGCAATTCAGTTTAATGGAGGCAATTAAGCCAACTTAAATAAATCAGCATTCTTCAGATATCTTGCTTACTTCTTCTACTTAACGTTCTTAAGATTCAGAAAAGCAAAGCAAACATATAACCCTGAAGTCTTCCTACGGAAGGTTTAGGGAGAACTCATTAAAGCTGAAGATGCATTTCCTGGGCTAAGACTCCTGTCTGAGGGATACAGAGCTCAGGATTGGGGGGACCCTGGCTGTTCACATGCAGACCCCAGGCAGTGGCCAAGCATCTATGAATGGCTCCATCGTGTTTTCATACCTGGAGAGAAAACAAGAACCTGGATGCCAAGGCCTCTGACAACGGCCATGGGATTCCCACAAGGGTAAGGAACTTGCGCCTGGATCCCCCCTTCTTCTCAGCAGATTCTGTGCTGAAGCTCTGCCTACCCTAAGAGCACCTGGATGGGGCACAGAAGGAAGCTTTAGTATTTACACCCAGAAAGAACTAGCCTACCTCAGATAACCACCAAGCTTCTGTTGGATGGGGCTTATGGGAAAACATATGGAAATTAATACAAATAAAATGGAGGAAAATAGTATCTATGATCTTAAACCCTTCCCCACCCCACCTCCAAAGAGTCCTGCTGGTGTTTGAAAACAATCCAATAGGATGCCTAGCTGCATAAGAGATAAACGGTAGTGGTAAAAAGGTAGGACTTAGATTGCCTGGGTCCAAGTCACAACTGCCACTTACCTCGGTCTATGATCTTTGTCAAGTTACTTAACTTTTCTTTGCTTCCATTTCCTAATCTTTAAAATAGAAATAATTATAGTGCATACCTTATAAGGTCGTTTATAGAATTAAATTGAGGTAAGCAACGTAAAGTACTTAGAACAATTCCTCAGATATATAAAACACTCAGTAAGTGCTAGGATGGAGCTACATGTGCATTTTTAACTTCAGGCAACCATGAGTTTCTTCCATTCTCTTTCTACCAAATTATATCCTTCCATGGGAGTTCCTGAGAGCATTTGCAATACTCTCCATTTTTGCTTTTGTTGCTTTGGGGAAGGGAAGATCTTTTAAACCCAACTCATCAAACAGATTATATATTTGATCTAGAAAGTTCTCTTAGATCACAGAATCTGTTTTGGATTCCAGAATATTTGAATGTCCTTTATCTCCCATCCTACCCATGCCTTCAGCCAGAGTAGGACATTGTGCCTCTTACTCTTGACCCTGACCTTTCACTCATGTTATATATAACTTTTGAAACGATTCTCCCACTTCATTGAGAGACAATCTTCCGTGAATATTTTCATGGTTCTGCATAGTCAGAGCTATCTGAGCAAAAATTACTAACAACCTGGGTTAAAAGATGATTGAATGGCAAACAAGTTTTGGAAGTTAAAGACGTGAGACTTGAGGAAAGAGTTAAACACATATCATCCTGAGATGTCTGCTTACATACCAAAGGGTATAAACCTAGAGATGTTTCTGAGCAAAGGTCCCTCTCTGTCTGTCTGGCTGGCTGGCTGCCTCTCTCTCTCTACCCCATCCCCCCACCTCCACCCAGAGAAAAGGAGAAGCAGATGTGCCAGCAGCTCCTACACAAACTCCAAGTGTCATAATTTTAAACCCTGCCTGCATAGTACATCAGTGGCTCTCACCGCATCCCCTGTGGTGCACTGAGGCCCAGGGCACTGACGCAAGTTGCTCTCTGAGTAAAAGGCCTGTTCCTCAATCCAGAGGTCTCATATTTATATACACCATGAATTCCTACGGGACTGACACCCTGCCGTGTGTGTGTGTGTACACCTATCTATCCGAACCATGGCAGGCTCACTTGTTAGCTTCCAGGTGGGTAAGACGTCAAACTCTTCACAGTTTCTGACTTACCCCTTCCTCTTCACCAACACCCATCTCGTCTCCAAAATTCACCTTCTGTGTGAAGCCATCAATGGATGAAATTATGATTTCCTACAGGACTAGTTCTATTGTTTTATTTGTTCCCAGAATTTGATAGCACCCTTTTTTAACAAAGCATAAATCCATAAAGAACTTTTAAAAGCACTCAGAGAACTAAAGTGATAGGACCAAAGTCTAATCCAGATATTAAAAGACTCACAAACCCAGGCTTGTGCTGCATTAGGTCTGGCTCCCTGCCTTGAGAGGGCGCGAGCTTCAGGCCAGGAGCCCCGGGTGCAGGAGCTCCCGAGCTGCTCCGGTTTCTAGGACGCCTTCCATTGTCAGCCATTCCCTCCCTCTGTTGCTTCCCATCCACCTTGTGTATGAGGCGGGGAGAGTGGAGCTCACACTCAGATCCCTCCAATGTTTATCAAATTTAAAAATGGCTTCGTAGGACACCACAGTTCTTGTTGTTTGTTTTGTTTTGTTTTCATTTTCTGCCACAAAGCCAAGGCCATGGCAGCAGTCACATGTGGGCAGTGGAATGGGGTGAGAACGGATGGTGGTGGGAAGGAGGGAAAGGCCAGAGATCAGAGGACTATTTCTGTCCACCCTAAGCTCATCAGGGCCTGCCTTCTGCTCTGTCCTCTCAGCTGTGAGCTGAAAGGTAAGTTGGCAAATGAGTATGGTAAGAAAATAAGCTGACAGGCGTCCTCCTGCTCCTTGCCCAGATCCACCCTGAGACAGAGGGAGCGAGAGGCCCAGGGAGGAGAGAGGAAGAGGGACCTTCCCGGAATGGAAGAGCAGAGAGGGAGTGCTTGGGAAGACAGTGGCTGGGGCTTCCATTAGGAGTAAAGACTAGGGGGGACCCCCGTGCAGAGCCCAGTGGAGGTGGGAAGAACCTCAAGGGGGCACAGCTGCAGGGACCACCCAGGAGGCTGTGTCCTGGGCATGGGGCTCCCAGCCCAGCCAAGGAGGATACACTTAGCCAGAAAGCATTAGAATCACGAGCTTTCAGATGACCACACAGATATGTCCGAATGTGTACTAAGGGGCCTCTCCCCACTGTCAGCTAGCAAGTGGCACAGGAGAGGTGTAAGCCCAGGTATGGCTGATGCCAACAAGACCCAGGAAGTCAGTCCAGAGACCTCACCTGCCTGTGCAGCCAGTACCATGCTGCAGGGCCCGCAGGAAGCTGCAGCGAAGACATAGACTGAATTTCTGGCTACCCTGGCTAAGTGGAGACTCAGGGTCAGACAGATTTTGATTTAGAATAGTATTCTGATTTTTGTTGTGGCCTGTGGTGGTATAAAATGCATTCCTGCTTCATAAACGTACCTCGAGATGCAAATGTATTTTGTGAGTTAGTTTGCTTTACTGCTGCAGTCATTTCAACAATTAACCATCTTAAACCTCCTTTCTCCCTAATTCCCTGCGAAGGAGGCTTCATGCCCTGGCCTTTTTTCTCCTGTCTACCCTCCTGGAAGGCCTCTGCAGGCCTGGGGCAAGCGGCACCGTGGCAGTCGTGTTCCCCCTCCTTTCTCCTGCTCAGTAGAAGGGGCAGGAGGAAGTCAAGGAAACGTCAGTGGTCACGACCCACACCCAGAAAGCAAAGGGGACAGAGTTCCCCTAACTGCGCTCTGTTCCATTTGAGAACATCCTCCGCTCTCTTGGGAGCGTTTGTAAAGCCAGTTCCAGCCTCAGGGAACACGTGGTGGGTCTCTCCTCCTCGGAGCCCTCCTCAGCCTCGAGCTCACCAGGTCCTTCTTCCTGCCCGGCCGCCGGAGCTGCCTGCCGTGCATCCCCGCCCTCCTCCTGTGGAGGCCCTGAGTATTTGCACTCAAAACGCACAAGCAGACGCTTGGACCAGAGTCAGCTGTGTAACTAGTTTCGGTCATTTCGTGATCGATACCTCTCGCCTTAGGCTCCAAAGGAAAATTACAACCAAATACGCGCTGTGTTTTTATAAACTGTGTACAGCTTCCCCCCGACTTTGATCCGTCTCCTGCGGCCCAGTAACTGGGCGTGGTGATGGCCAAGCTCGCATTCATAACACGGTATTGACGATGGACCGCGCCCCGCCGCACGTGACCGCCTAGGGCCCTCGTTCGTGGCCAGCCCTTGTTGTCTTACGTTTACCAGAAACCCTTTCATCTGGAAGCTGATTCTCGCCCCCGTGCGCTTCCGTGTGTCCCATGTTCCTGGATGGCGCTTCACTTTGATCTGCGACTCTGGCTTGAGGAGGAGGCGGGAGCAGGCTGCTGGGGCCCAGGAGCGGGTCTGCACTACTCTAAGGCTCCAGAGATGGTGAATGTGGTATTTCTCCACTTTAAACATGAAGTCCCAGAAAAGGAGAGCACTAATAGGAAAGTTGCAATCCACCGAGGGTCTATGAAACAACATGCATCTTACATATATTATTCATTTAATCCTCACAGAGGGAGATAAAGAAACCGAGGCTCCGAGAAGCTGTGCGCTTGCTTGAGGGTCACATCAACTAGCCAGCCGCAGAGGAGAGGGTCAAGCCCAAAGGTGGTCGATGCGCGTGCTGAACTGCTCCGCCACGCTGCCCTGTGTCAGCCCAGGGAGCTGGGAGAGCAGCAGGGAGAGGCGGAAGTGACGCCACTAGGATGGGTGGTGGGCCGGAGCGAAGCAGGACCTGAGACGGCTCCAGCCACCAGCCTCCTTACGTGCCAGCAGGTACCCGAGGGGCCCAAGAGGAGAGAGCAGCTAACCCTGTGGCCTGGGTGACAATGTGCCCGCACTGTTGGGGCTGAACAGTCCTCTCTGCCTCAGCAGGATGACCATTTAAGTCACCTGGGGTGGTTTTTTGTTTTTCTTTTTTTTTGAGGTTATGATAGTTTACAATTGTGAAATTTCAATTGCATGTTATTATTTGTCAGTCACCTTATAGGCGTGCCCCTTCACCCTTTGTGCCCCCTCTCCCACCCTCCTTCCCCCTGCTAGCCACTAAATAAGTTCTCTTTGTCCATATGTTTGCTTATGTTCCACATATGAGTGAAATGGTATGGTGTTGGTCTTTTTCTGGCTTATTTCACTTAACATAATTCCCTCCAGGTCCTTCCATGTTGTTGCAAATGGGAGAACCTTGTCATTTTTTGTGGCTGAGTAGTATTCCATTGTATATATTATCACATCTTTATCTAATCATCAGTCAGTCAGCACTTAGGTTGCTTCCACATCTTGGCTATTGTGAATAATGCTGCAATGAACATAGGGGTGCATAAGTCTCTTTGAATTGCTGATGTCAAGTTCTTTGGATAGATACCCAGTAGTGGGATAGCTGGGTCATATGATATTTCTATTTTTAGTTTTTTGAGAAATCTCCATACTGTTTTCCATAGTGGTTGAACCAGTTTGCATGCCCACCAGCAGTGTATGAGGGTTCCCTTTTCTCCACAAACTCCCAACATTTATTTTTTATCTTGGTTATTGTAGCCATTCCAATGGGTGTAAGGTGATATCTTAGTGTGGTTTTGATTTGCATTTTCCTGATGATCAGTGATGTTGATCATCTTTTCATGTGCCTAGTGGCCATCTATATATCATCTTTGCAGAAATGTCTGATCATATCCTCTGCCCATATTTTGATCAGGTTGTTTGATTTTTTGTTGTTGAATTGTGTGAGTTCTTTATATATTATGGATATTTGACTTGCAAATATTTTTTTTGTCAGATATATGATTCGCAAATATTTTGTCCCAGTTGGTGGGTTGTCTTTTTATTTCAATCCTGGTTTCCTTTGTCTTGCAGAAGCTCTTTAGTCTGATGAAGTCCCACTTGTTTATTTTTTCTTTTGTTTCACTTGTCCAAGAAGACATGGTGTCTGAAAAGATCCTTTTAAGACCAATGTCAAAGAGTGTACTGCCTATATTTCTTCTAGAAGTTTTATGGTTTCAGGTCTTACATTCAAGTCTTTGATCCATTTTGAGTTTATTTTTGTGAATGGTGTAAAAGAATGGTCTACTTTCATTCTTTTGCATGTGACTGTCCAGTTTTCCCAAAACCATTTATTGAAGAGACTTTCCTTTTCTCCATTGTATGTTCTTAGCTCCTTTGTCATAGATGTGTAGTTTTATTTCTGGGCTTTCAGTTCCGTTTTATTGATCTGTGTGTCTGTTCTTGTACCAGTACCATGCTGTTTTGATTACTATGGCTTTCTAGTATATTTTGAAGTCAGGGATTGTGATGCCTCCCATTTTGTTTTTTCTCAGGATTGCTTTAGCAATTCAGGGTCTTTTGTTGCCCCATATGAATGTTAGGATTCTCTGTTCTATATCTGTGAAGAAGATCATTGGGATTCTGATTGGGTTTGCATTGAATCTGTAGATTGCTTTAGGTAGAATGGACATTTTAACTATGTTTATTCTTCCAATCCATGTGCATGGAATGTCTTTCCATTTCTTTATGTCATTATCGATTTCTTTGAGTTATGTCTTATAGTTTCTCATGTATAGGTCTTTCACCTCCTTGGTTAAATTTGTTCCAAGATATTTTATTCTTTTTTTTTGCAATTGTGAATAGGATTGTGTTCTTGAGTTCTCTTTTTGTTAGTTTATAGTTAGAGTATAAAAATGCAACTGATTTTTGTAAGTTGATTTCATACCCTGCAACTTTGTTGTAATTGTTGATTATTTCTAATAGCTATCTGATGGATTTTTTAGGGTTTTCTATATATAAACTCTTGTTGTCAGCAAATAGCGAGAGTTTCACTGCTTTGTTGCCTATTTGGATTCTTTTTATTTCTTTCTCTTGCCTAATTTCCCTGGCCAAAACCTCCAGTACTATGTTGAATAAGAGTGGTGACACTGGGCACCCCTGTATTGTTCTTGTTCTCAGAGAGATGGCTTTCAGTTCTTCCCCATTGAGTTTGATGTTGGCGGTGGTTTGTCATATATGGCCTTTATTATGTTGAAGTACTTTCCCTCTATACCCATTTTATTGAGCGTTTTTATCATAAATGGCTGTTGGATCTTGTCAAATGCTTTTCCTGCATCTATTGAGATAATCATGTGGTTTTTGTTCCTCATGTTAATGTGGTGTATCACATTGATTTGCGGATGTTGAACATCCCTGTGTCCCTGGTATAAATCCCCACTTGATCGTGGTCCATGATCTTTTTAATGTATTGCTGTATTCAGTTTGCCAATATTTTGCTGAGGATTTTTGCATCTATGTTCATCAGCAATTTTGGTGTGTAATTTTCCTTCTTTGTGTTGTCCTTGTTTGGCTTTGGTATCAGGGTGGTGTTGGTTTCATAGAATATGTTAAGAAGTGTTCCATCTTCCTCAATTTTCTGGAATAGTTTGAGAAGGATAGGTATTGAATCTTCTTTGAACTCTCCAGAGAAGCCATCTGGTCCTGGACTTTTATTTTGGGGGAGGTTTTTGATTACTGTTTCAATCTCTTTACTTGTGATTGGTCTATTCAGATTCTCTATTTCTTTCAGTTTGGGGAGGTTCTTAGAGTCTAAGAATTTATCCATTTCTTCTAGGTTATCCAATTTGTTGGCATATAGTTTTTCATAGTATTCTCTTACAATCTTTTGCATTTCTGTGGTATCCATTTAATTTCTTCTCTTTAATTTATAATTTTATGGATTTGAGTCTACTCTCTCTTTTTCTTAGTGAGCCTGGTTAAGGGTTTGTCAATTTTGTTTATCTTCCCAGCTCTTTGTTTCATTGATCCTTTCTACTGCCTTTGTTATTTCATTTATTTCTGCTCTAATTTTTATTATTTCCCTTCTTCTACTGACTTTGGGCTTTGTTTTTTCTTCTTTTTATAATTCTTTTAGGTGTAGTTTGAGATTGCTTATTTGAGATTTTTCTTGTTTGTTGAAGTGAGCCTATATTACAATGAATTTCCCTCTTAGGACCAGTTTTGCTGCATCCCAAATGAGCTGGTATGGTGCATTTTCATTTTCATTTGTCTCCAGATAATATTTGATTTCTCCTTTGATTTCTTCAATGATCCTTTGCTTGTTCAGTAGCATGTTGTTTAATCTCCACTTCTTTGTCCCTTTCCTAGCTTTTTTCTTGTTATTGATGTCTAGTTTCATAACATTATGGTAGAAAAAGATGCTTGATATTATTTCAGTTCTCTTAAATTTATTGAGGCTTCCTTTGCTTCCCAACATATGTTCTATCCTTGAGAATGTTTCATGTGCACTTGAGAAGAATGTGTAACCTGCTGTTTTTGGATGGATGGTTCTATATATATCTATTAAGTCCATCTAGTTTAGTTTTTCATTTAATTCTACAATTTCCTTGTTGACTTTCTGTCTAGATGATCTATCCATTGGTCTAAGCAGGGTGTTGAGATCCCCTACTATTATTGTATTGTTGTTAATATCTTCTTTTAGGTTTGTAAATAGTTGCTTTATGTACTTTGGTGCTCCTGTGTTGGGTGCGTATATGTTTATAAGTGTTATGTGTTCTTGGTTGAATGTCCCTTTTATCATTGTATACTGCCCCTCTTTGTCTCTCTTTACCTGTCTTGTCTTGAAGTCTACTTTGTCTGATATAAGTATGATGACACCTGCTTTCTTTTATTCGCCATTAGGTTGGAGCATTGTCTTCCACCCCTTCACTCTGCGTCTGTTTGTCTTTGGGGCTGTGTTTCCTGGAGGCAGCATATATTTGGGTCTTCTTTTTTAATCCATTCTGCCACTCTGTGTCTTTTTATTGGAGAATTCAATTCATTTACATTTAGAGTGGGTATTGATACTTGAGGGCCCAACACTGCATTTTATTGCTCATTTTCCAGTTCTCCTGTGTTTCCCTTGTTTCTCATCCCATGTATTTCAGACTACAAATTCAGTTAGGTGGTTTTTCTATGCTGATTTTCTTAGTTTTATCCTTATTTATAATTTGTGTCTCTGTTCTAATTATTCGTTTAGCGGTTACTGTGTGGTTTGTATAAAAAATCTCATAGATGAAATAGTCCATTTTCTGATAGCCTCTTATTTCCATAGACCAAGCCAGTTCCATCCCTATCCTCTTCCCCTTCTAAGTTGTTGTCACATCTTATTTCATCTTGTGCTGTGAGTTTGTGGTTAAAATGACAAGATTATATTTATTCTTGATGTTTTCCTTCCCTTTAATTATTATGTTCTAATTAAGCATTTGCTAACTTGTTCTGATGGAGAGCTGCAATTTTCTGATTTTGTCCATCTACTTATCTCTTTGCTCAGGGTTTTGTAACCCCTTACCTTTTTTTTTTTTTTTTTTTCAGATATGAGAGCCTTCCTGAGGATTTCTTGTGTGTGTGACGGGAGGAGTCTTGTGGCAATGAACTCCCTTAGCTTTTGTTTATCTTGGAAAGTTTTTATTTCTCCATCATATTTGAAGGATATTTTTGCTGGATAGAGTATTCTCGGCTGAAAGTTTTCATCTTTCAAAATTTTGAATATATCATTCCACTTTCTCCTAGCCTATAAGGTTTCTGCTGAGAAATCTGCTGACAGCCTGATAGGGTTCCTTTGTAGGTTATTTTCCTCTGCCTTGCTACCCTTAATATTTTTTCTTTGTCATTCACTTTTGCCAGCTTTCCTACTATATGCATTGATAAAGTCTGGAGATCTGTTGGCTTCTATCACATGGATTTTCAGCTTCCTCCCCAGGTTTGGGAAGTTCTCAGCTATTATTTCTTTGAACAAAATTTCTGCTCCATCCCCCTTCTCTTCTCCCTCTGGGATACCTATAATCCTTATGTTGCATTTCCTAATTGAGTTGGATATTTCTCAGAGTTTCTTCATTTCTTTTTAGTCTTAGTTCTCTCTCCTCCTTTGTCTGAAGCATTTCTATATTCCTGTCCTCCAGACTGCTAATTCTGTCCTCCATATTATCAGTCCTACTGTTGAGGGAGTCCAGATTTTTCTTAATCTCCTCCATTGTGTTTTTCAACTCCAACATTTCTGATTGGTTCTTCTTTATAGTTTCAAGCTGTCTTGTGATGTAGCTCCTGAATTCGTTGAATTGTCTATCTGTATTCTCTTTTAACTCATTGAGTTTTTTTAATGATAGTTATTTTGAATTCTTTGTCATTTAGGTTATAGATTTCTGTGTCTTCAGGATTGATTTCTGGGTACTTATCATTTTCCTTCTGTTCTTGGGGTTTAATATATTTTTTCATACTGCTTGATGGTGTGTATTTGTGCCTCCACATAGAGATAGAATTTGGTCATAGCTTCCACTTGCTGCCACTGGGGAGAGGGGGCAGGAGCTGTGTAATCTGCACCCACCAGGATCTCTGTCAGCTGTCCCTGTCTGAGCCTGGGCCACTCCTTGGGATCACAGTGGCTCTCCAGCATCTCCCACCAACTGTGGGAAAAATCAAATGGAGGCTCCAGGTTGCTGCCCCCGGCTCCCACAGACACACCCAGATGCACTCCTGCCTTAGGGACTGTAGTGGTCTCATGGGCTTTCAAAGCAGCCAGGAGCCTGTTCACCTGGACTTGCAGTTCCACTGCCATCTGGTTCTAGGTCACACCAGCGGTTGTGCTTGGTGGGTGGGGCCTCCCCACTGGTTCTGAGCCTGTGCCACTCCCTGGGACTGTGGTGGGATTGTGGACTCTCCCACTGGTCGAGAGAGTGATCACACAGGGGCTCAGGGCTGCTGCCACCTGCTTCCACAGTCCCACCAGTCATACTGCCCCTTCAGGGCTGCTGTGCTACTGTGGACATTTGTGGTAGCTGGAGGAATTTTTGCCCAGGCTGCAGATATGCCACCATCTGTTCCCAGGTCACACCAGCATTTGTGCTTGGTGGGCAGGGCCTCCCTACCAGGTCTGAGCCTGAGTCACTCCCTGGGGCCGCAGTGGGACTGTGGATTTTCCCACTGGATCAAAGAGCAATCATGGTAGGCTCAGGGCTAGAGTCACCTGTTTCCACAGTCGTGCCAAGGCCCTTGAGCTGAAAGAGTAGTCACTTGTGGGTACTGAGCTGTCTGGGGGCTGGAGAGTTCTCACCTATCTCCACCTCCTCCCCGGGGGTAGTGCATCCACCTTCTGATGTATAGCAGTGCAGGTCTCTCAGGTGTCCTGATGTGCTGTGTGGGTATCCTCCGTTGATCAATGAATGTCCATTTAGTTGTAGTTCGAAGGGAGAGAGACAAAGGAAATCTCTCACTCCACCTCATTGCTGACATCACTTCTGGGGTATTTTTAAACAGGTGCATATCCATCATCACACCTGTTCAACTGAAGAAACACCTCTCAAGGTAAGGGGACCAGGATACCATAAAAGCTTCCCCCAGGGGCTAGACCTACTGCCAGAGCCCTTCAAGACCCCTTCCAGGTGCTCCCAGCATCCCCAGAGCTTTGCCCCTTCTCTAAAGCCATATGCTTTGGGCCTTCCTGCACACATGAGGACAGCATGTTGTTGTCTCCTTTATGGCCTCCCAGGGTGAAAGAATACCAGCTCTGTGTGAATTTTGCCATATTCCCTCCCCTGGACTGTGAACTGCTTGCAGCAAAGGTGTGCTCTCCTCTCCATGAGCCCTGCTGGTCCCAGCGCAGGTCTAAGCCTGGGGCAGGTCCTCCAAACATTTTCTCAGTCATGTGTGGAGACTGAATGCATCCATACCCTCAAAAAGTTCCCCGACGCAATCTGAAGGTCTTATTTCTTATCCACTGTCTCCCACCGGATGTCAGTTAAAAACATTTCCAAACTTCATTTCCATAAATTTGATGGTTCAACTAGTTCCTCTAAGTAAGAATACTTTGCAGTGCGCAGTAATATGGATATTAAAAATCAGAAAGCTTCGTGACATGCATCTCAGGGTGGAAGTTGAAAGTGTAGCATAGACCCGGAAAGAGTTGAGTATTCAGACGCGTGAGTGGAAGAGACAAGCCTTGCTATAAGTGGAAGCGAGACCAGGAAGGCCTTGGCACCACTTTCAGGATTTCAGCCTTTATTCTGAATGCCATCAGGAGACACTAAATGTGCTCAATTATGCACTTTAGGAGATGCCCTGAGGAATGGCCTCTGGGGCAGGAATACTGGAGGCCAGGTAACAGTTAGGAAGCTGTTGTAGATACCCCAGTGAGCGGAACTTCTGCCAGAACTAAGATAGTTGCATAGAGACAGAGAGAGACCAGCTACTTCTCAGGACATACCTGATTTGCATAGTGGGGATAAAGGAGAAGGAAAATTCTGAAACACCTTCTAGTCAGCTGTCTAGATGCTGATGCTGCGCACTGCGGCCAAATGACTCAGGGAGACGCAGCTCTGGTGAAGAAGGCAGGATTTCGTGCCTGTGGGACATCCAGTGGCAGATGCCTAGCAGGAGTCGGATTCCTGAGCCTAGAGCTGAGGACCACTTTCAGGGGTTCAGATGTGGGAGCCATAATGATAGGGGGGCTCCCTGGAGCCATAGGAGAGGATGAGGCCACCCAGGGGAAGCGGGGGAGGTGAGAAAGAAGGAAGCAGAGGATGGAGCTGGGGGGAGTGCCCACATTTTAGGGACAAGACCCTGAGAAGGAGCAGACAGAAAGGACAGGCAACTGGTGGGAGGTGATGGGGAGAGAGGTAGTCATCGGGCCGGACTCTGTCAGAACTCTGGGGAGATCCTGCTGGGAAGGCTCCACTGTGAGTGGAGGGGTGGGAAGGGCTGGCACATGACAGGGCCCAGGTCTGCTTGATTCATGAAGGGGAAGGTGGTGTATAATCCAGCTGGTCTGCATCTGAGGTCTCAGTGTCAGAGCAGGGGCACAGTTCAAAGCAGACATGGACAAATGAATGTGAATGGCCGGAAAGCCGCGTTCACAGCACAAAACTGGCATCAGCAAGAGACAAGGGAGGAGCAGAGTGCAGAAGATGGGAGACACCAAGTGAGAAAGTGCGAGAGGGGCCCCTGTAATCAGGTGGTGAGTCTGGGAAGGGGCCCCCCGCGAGCTTTGGGGAGCCCACCACTGGGTCCTCGCTCCATGCTGAGGCACCTGGGAATACAAGTCTGGGCAAGTCTCACTTCTCCCTGACTCCAGCCCCCGAGGCCTGGCTTGCAGTTATTCTCTCCCTTCAGGTCCCCATATAACAGTGAGAGGGCCGGGGCCCAGTTCTCATGTCCACTGTGCTTGCTTGCTTATCCAAAAAGAGTCAGACATGTTTCCTCCCCACCCCTCACCCTGAGTCTTTCTGTTTCATCAAGATCCTCCAGAGGCAGTGTAAAATCACCTCACGTGGATAGAAACTGGGAAGCCATGGCTGGAATTAGATCAGATTATGATAGGTCTGCAGGAGTATCATGGGTGATCACTGATGATCACAAATACCTCTTGACCTTTAGGAACTAGGTCAACGCCGAGGCCAAGTTCATTCCCAGTCTCAGTTCTCTGAGAAGTGTTGATTCTCTTTGGTACTGCTACTAAAACTCTCCAGTTCACATTCATAGTATTTACAGAATAATTAGGAGCAAGCGCCACATGGTTGTCTTGGGAATGGATTTTTAAAATCAATCAATCAACCTGTGCATTGCCCTTGCACATGGATAATACCTAGCATTTATTAAGAAATCAGTAAACAACAGGCACTGTGATGAGCCTGCACGTTTATTGTCTCATTCAACCCCCTAAGAGCACGACGAGGCAAGCTGCTTTTACTCATCCGTTTTTATGATGAGTTGTTAAGATGCAAACCCAGATGAAGCTGACTTCTAACTCCTAATGCTCAGCCGAGCTGCCTCCCAGCCCTTTGGGGGAGACCGTGTCAATGACCGACCCTAAATAGTAGCTAGGTTATGACACTAATGAGAGCGGTAGTTGCCAAAAAAGCGAGTTCCATCCACCAAGTAAAACTTAACAGTTAGCAGCTTGAGACTTCAGACATCCATTTAATGAGACAAAAGTGAGAACAAGCATAAACTCCGTTGTCATGGTGCCCTGATTAAAATCCTCCAATGACTTCTTGCCGTGAGATTGGTTTCCAATTCCTCAGCAGAGCAAACTGGCTGCCTCAGGCTGGCCCCACTCAGGCCTTCCCCCTGCCTGCTCCCTGACCAGCTCCTCTCTGTCCTCAGAAGTTCTCACAGCTTCCGTGCACAGCACTTTGCACAGGCTGTTCCCCCTCCCTGGCGCTCTTCCCTGCCCCCAGCCTTCCAGGGCTGACTCCTATCCCTTCCATTCTGAAATTGGGTTATAAATATTCCTGATATCTACCCACCCAATGAGGCTGGGTCTCTCATTAGTCACATACTCTCATAGCCCATTGTAATTTTTCAAGATAAAATTGATCAAGTTGATAATTAAATGCTTGTTTATTTCATCTCTACCTCTTCCCTCTGCATGTCTCTCAGAGCATGAAGACAAGAGCCTTGTCTGTTATCTGCTATTTCTCAGCCCCTGGCCATGAGCACTTGTCAGAAGAAGGGCGGGGGCGAGGCAGCGCTGTACATTTGTTCCATCCTTTGGAATAATGCAGCAGCAGCAGCGAAGCCTGGGTCAGGCTGCCCCTCGTGGACGTGCACACTGGGCCTGCACAGGCCCCTGAGGGTGAGTGGGGCTGAAATCCATCCAGGTTTCTTATCTAATTTGCAGCCAAAGCCATCTCAGCCAGTGGTGGCCTTAATAACCATCATCCATGTACCAGGCACCACAACCGTTGCTTTAACGTCTGTTATTTAATCTTCAACATGGCTCTGTGACTTAGGTCTGATTAAGAACATTTTACAGGAAAATGGACCTCAGAGACATTAACTTGCCCAAAGTATTCCTGGCCTTGTTCAAATTTCAGGGTTTTCCCACAAACACTTAGGGTTTCCAGATAAAATACAGAGCACCCAGTTTAATTTGAATTTCAGATAAATAGTGAGGAACTTTTTCAGTATAAGTATATCTTAAACATTGCATGGGATATACTGATACTTTAAAAAAAAGCTTCATTTATCTGACATTCAAATTTAACTGGGGACCCCGTACTTCATTTGCTAAATCTGCCAGTCCTATCTGCTCAGGGACTCTATCCCACTGGAGTCTAAAGGCCTGGGAAGGATGAACAGTCTGCTTAGCGCAGCACTGCTGCACTGAGATGGTTCTTCCTAATCACTCACCTTTTTCCCCACCGGAGTCTGCACAGACATCTGCGACCCTGCGGGGCCCGCAGCCAGTCTGTGATCGCAGGCAACTCATTGCCTCTGGACGCTCCGGCACTCCCTTCTTCCTGGCAGGCCTGGAAGCCCTCGAATTGCACCCCACCCGTGGCCCCTCCCCACTCCCCTGAGGGAGACCTGCACCCACCCCGCTGGCCTCAGCTCTGACCTGCCTGTTACTTTCGCTCAGAGCCACCTGGAAATACCTGGAAACATCTCTGCCCTGGAGAGTGGTGGTATCACGCCATTGGAGTTATTTCTACATTTGTTTGTCTGTTTCTTCCACTTTTCACTGTAATCACCTTTTCATATCAGCCTCAAAGTTTTTACTTTCTTCATATCCTGGAATCTTGCTCCTCCCCTGTTAGAAGCCCTGCAGGCATTTGCTTTATCGTCTTCCTTTATTCCGTACATATAGAATGTGCATGCTCTCTTGCTCGTATGAGTTAGTGAAAGAAAATTAGAATCAAAACAAAACAAATATACAAAGAAGCCCAAAACATGCTCCTGTGCCTGAGACTTCTGTGTGACTTCTAAGTCATCCTCGTGCCCAGCTATCCCTGCTGAAAGGTGGCTGAACTTCCTGTTTCTGAGAAGAAACAGGCTTGGGGAAAGTATGATTTGATTCTTGACACTCCATCTGTTGTGGGAATAGGATGGGGGAGGGGACGGAATAAGGAAAAGAAGTGCCTTCAGCCAAAAGCGAGACCACCTTTCATCCACTGATGGTCTTTTTTTATAATTGAACATATTTGACATATAACATCCTGTAAATTAAGGTGTAACCGTGTCAATTCAGTACATTTCTATGTTGTGATACAATTGCCATCGCAGCAATAATTAGCACCTCTCTCACGTTACGTAACTATCCTTTCTTTTTAGCTCCAAATGGAGGAAAGACTTGAACTTAAGACCTGATACAATAAAACTCCTAGAAGAAAAGATTGGGAAGAAACTCCCGACATTGGTCTTAGCAATGATTTTTTGGATATGACATCAAAAGCACAAACAACAAAAGCAGAAATCAACAAAGGACTACATCAAACTAAAAAGCTTCTGCACAGCGAAAGAAACAATTAACAAAAAGAAAAGATAACCTACAGAATGGAGAAAATTTTTGCAAATCATATATCAGATAAGGGATTAATATCCAAAATATGTAAAGAACTCAATCACAAAAATCAGATAGTCTTTTAAATTTATAAAGTGTGTTTTGTTTTAAAGGGGTTTGAATAAAGCAAAGTGCACAATGCCCACACTTCACTGCTCTCCAATCTCTAGGTGACTCTGGAGATTCAGTGACTCTTTTTTGGAAGCACAGGGGCAAGGGGGCTGCCCGTCCTACCAGCAGGACCTGGAGCCTGCCTCCTCTCACAGCCTCTGTTCAAAGGTCACTTGTCCAGAGAACGAGACCCTCCCCTCACGCGTCCCAGCTCCATGGCTTTTGCTCTCTGACTTAATACAATGTATCAGAACGCCCGTTGCTGCTGGCGACAGCCTCAGTGAAGCTATTTGATGTCGCATGTAGTGGAGCCGTTAAGGGAACAGGAGGGGTCAGATTGTGGCTCAGCCACTTCCTGGATGTATGAATGACCTTGGAAAAATTATGTACCTGTGCCCCCGTGCCAGCCCTGATAGAGCAGGGGCACGAGGGTGGCAGGGAGTGTGCGCTGAGAGGGTGCTTGCGTGGTGCCCACACAGCAGGAGCTCAGTAGAGGTACGTCACTTTTTCCTCAAAATAATCTCACTCACATCCTGTTTTCTTCACTTTGTAATTCCAACTTCACAGAAACACACCTTCAAGCTAATTTTCAAGACTAATATTTTCCTTTTTAGATGACAGTAGTTTTTTTCAGTATGAAGTCAGAGCCTGTTTGGCGCTGTAGCCATATGAATTAAATCTTATAAAAATTTGGTAAATACAGTGAAAGAACCAAACAGATTCAAAATGCCAGAGTTGGAGATTCCAGGTCTGATGCTAACCAGCCGCCAGTCCTAGTGCCTGCTTCGCCTCTTGGCGCGCACCTCAACCGCACGAAATGAGGAAGGGGCTTAAGTCACCTCTGCTCATCCTGCATGAAAACGTAAGCTCTTTGAAGTGTCAGGATCTGCAGACTACAACTACATTAGATTTGTGAAGGAGAGATAGTTAGTAATGCAGAGAATATACACTAAAAAGATTATCTACACCAAGACCACATTGTTTTCGAAAATAAAAACAAAATCCTGTAATTAGAAACTTGAAGTAGTGACTAAAAACAACTCGTAAACCACAGGAATGTGTCTGTGAAACTTGTCCTTCGAGTAGTTCATGTTATTTTTATGCCCACATCCAGTAATGCCCACTCATCTAGTGAGGTCGGGCTGCTGATATAAACAGGAATCCGGGCTTCTTCCTGAGACTTCTCCTGGGGAATACAACGTCGAAACTTCCATTAGATGCAGCAGCATGTTCCCAGCTCTATGTTCCACATTGTGAGCTTGAAGTCAAACAGTATTTACAGCATAGAAATTGGCACAAACAACAAAGCTGAGCCTTTTAGCTCCACCCCCACCCCAGCTGGTTGCTAAACATTTTCCAGCATACCTTATTAGATTTTAATTTGGTCCAACTAAACCACACAATTTCAACTCAAAAACTCGAGTCTATCTTGAACTGGTTTTTTATTCATGGAGTCTGAGCATTAAAGGGAAGACGAATATGTGTATATATTTACGTGTGTGTCTATCTACATATATTTGAAATTAATATTTTATGGGAGAACAGAGGCCTGGTCCAAAGTGAGAACCAGGATAAATAAATAAATGATGCTTACCTCAGAGCATATTTAATTATCTTCCTTATCATATGCCTCGCCTGGTCTTATGCTTAGATCTCTAAATTTCTCCATATTATTTACTGATTGATTAGGTCTTTCTTTCTTTCTTTCTTTCTTTCTCATTCATTCTCCTCCTTGATCTGGGAAGAATTGATGATGTGTATCTGTATGTTAAATTGTTATAACATTGATGTGCAAGGCTAGCCTTTAAACATGGACAGAATACTTGAGCATACAGATGGCAGGGTAGACAAAGAGACATTAGGCAGGGCTGGCCCCATGGCTGAGTGGTTAAGTTCCCACGCTCCACTTCGGAGGCCCAGGGTTTCACCTGTTCGGATCCTGGGTGCGGACATGGCACTGCTCATCAGGCCATGTTGAGGCGGCGTCCCACATAGCACAACCAGAAGGACCTACAACTAGAATATACAAGTGTGTACTGAGGGGCTTTGGGGAGAAGAAAGGAAAAAAAATAGAAGATTGGCAAGAGATGATAGCTCAGGTGCGAATCTTGAAAAAAAGAGAGAGAGATATTAGGAAAAGGCAAACAAGATGAAAGCAGGGGTCACAATATTAATGTCAAAAAAGGTGAAATTTAAAGGTATTTAAAGATTTCTTTAAAGCATTAAGCAAGATAAAGAATATATAATAGTCACAAATGTATTCACCCAAAAACAATTACAGCGGAAATCGTTAACACACTTCTTTCAGAATTAGACAAATATAATAGAAAAAAGTAAATTAAGATATTCTGATCGTAATCTAATAAAATTACAAAAATCTAATAAAAAGAGCAATACAAATAGTTTAACTGACTAGAAACTAAAATATACCTTTCTAAATAACCCATTCAATAAGACTGACCAGGAGCTAAAAATGAGTTAGCACTCTCATGCTGTAACACGATAACCAAGCCCAACAAGAAGAAGAAAGACAACTTCTCAACCCCAAGAAACTCAGCCAATGAGAGGCTGTCACAACTCAGCCAGTGAGAAGCCACCGCACCTGGAACTCTCTGTTTACAATAGCCTCCCAGCTTCCTCTTCCCTCTGTGAAAGAGTTTCTCCTTCCCTTATGTTGCTGGGGGCTTGCATGGGGCCCACCATGGTCGCAGACACAGAATTGCAATTCTTCGCTGGTCCCAAATAATCCCATTTTTGCTGGAGAAATAACTAGCTGTCTATCTTTTTAAGGCCAATGTTTTGGTGGTCCTTAAGGGGATCCAGAGAAGACCCCTGACGACTCTGAGGCTGGTGAGCAAACAGGTTTGGTACCCCCAACAGAGCCCGTCCAGCTGGCTGCTTTTCTCATCGACAATGGAGTTTGAGGGTCCGTCTTTCTCTGGGATCCAAGCTTTCACCCTTGTTGCATTTGAGGGGCTCCAGGCTTCGCTCGGGATCTGTTTTAAGGCTTCATCCTTTTTTGGTTAAGGCCTTGTTTATCTGTGAGTACTCAGGTGGCACTTTGGTCTGATTCTTTTGAAATCAGTCTGTTTCTACCTGCACTGTGCTAAGCCTGTGGTCTGATTCTTTTGGAAGCAGACTGTTCCTACTTGGAACGGAGCTGGCACTTTGGCCGACTCCTCTGGGAACAGACCATTCCTTGGAACCGCATTGATCAGCCTCGGTCCATCTACTGCAACTGGCCTGTTATATTGAACTGGCTGCTTTGAAGTTTGCAGGCAGTTTGAGCTGCTCAAGCTGTTTGAATTTGAATGTTTAAGCCACTTAAGCTGTTTGGGCTGTTTGAGAACTATTCCTTTGCTCTAGAAAGACACCTCTAAAAAATGAGATTCCAGTGATCTAAATATTTTGAGCACACCCGCCCTACAGGGATCCAGGCTAATTTTATGTTTAAAAACTGCAGTCATTCCTCATGCACATTTCTAACAAAGTGGACCAATTTAACCAGAAGTAATCTGGAGTAGCAATGGCCATATGGGGAACTTTTGAACTCCCCTAACTTACTTTCCTTAAAACTGCATTGGACAACCACAGCTCTCTAATTTCCAGAACTGAATGGAACTCTCACTTCAATTGGTATTTTGAAGCTTCCAAAGTTACCAGGAGCCCGAAATTGCCTCTTTTCAAAATAAAATTTTAAGGTTAATTGAGGCAAACAAAGATAAAATGGCTTCTGAAGCCTCATAGCCTCCTCCCCAGCTTCTTTGTCTCAGGCTCTGCCTCCGGCACCATCTTCCTCCCTTGCTTCTATGCCTCCTACACCTCCTCCGGACCCTCGGTTCCCCCCAACCTCTCTCGCTGAACTTCCCCTTTTCACGGAACGTCTCCCCTCTCCCTCTTCCTCTGAAGCTACCAGAACCTGTCCCTTTAAAATAAGTCTTCTGAGGACCCAAAGGCTAAACCCTCAATTTCTTAGACTCCCTGGACTAAAGCTGAAGTGTGAGCCATAGTCAAAGATTTTCGCAAAATACCCAAAGATCCTCACAGATTTGCTAAGGAATTTAATATCACCTTTCAAACTTACCAACCTATTTTTTCTGACTTACATCAGCTAGCTCATATGCTTGTCGGTGAAGGACAGGCCCAGCGTTGGGTGTAAACCACTGACTGGGAAAATCCTGAAAGGTCTCTAGGATTACAACCAGGAGACCAACCCACCGGCCTGCAGGATAATCAGGCCCAGGCAATCGCTGGACGGCTTCCTCGGGAAACTCCTAGGGCTTTCCCAGAGACTGTTGATTGGAACAAAATTCAGGCTTCTGTGCAAACACCTGACGAACTTGTTCATGGCTGTTACAACTGACTTCAGATTGTTTTTAAAGAAAATTCTAGTCTCCCTTCAGACGTTGGTTCCTCCCAGGTAGCTTTCAACTCTATGTAGATTAGTGGGCTGAGCCAGGACCTTTCCTTTCTAGCAAAAAGGACCAGGATGGAATGGGAAACTCCAGATCTAGTTAATCTGGCAAAAAATGGGAGTGTTCACTCCAGATTTAGTTAATCTGACAAACCAACTCTCTCGCAGGAGTCACCTAAAAAAAAAGACTGCTAAAACTCTTAATCTTCAACTCCAGCAAATGAAGACCCTTAAATGAAACCAAAATTCCCCTAGTTTCTGTTATTATTGTAAGGAACCAGGACAATGGAAAATGGATCGTTAGAAATTTAAGTGCTTCAGGCACCTGCAGCCCTCCACCCAGCCTTTCCAATGTCCTCCAAATTCCCAGGGAAGGGGCTCCAAGGAACTACAGGGGCTCTTCCCAATCTTCCCTCTTAATCACCTTCTAGAAACATTTCTCCAGATTGGAGATGAGTCTCCTTCTGTCCTAACTGACACCCGAGCCACACTCTCAGTGCTCACTCCTAGTATTATACAGCAGCCCCTGCCTCAGAGCACTGAAGCAGTTCAAATAGTGGGCATCGCTAATAAACTTCCAAAGGTTCCTGTCTCTGAACCTATTCCCTTGTGTTTAGGCTCTTTGAGAGACACATACCCTTTTCTCCTTAGTTCCTCTGCCCCTATTCATTTATTGGGCCAAGACTTTTTTGGAAAAGTATCATGCTGGAATTTCTTTCTCCCCAAAGGAGGAAATGATTCTAGAATTTGACATGAGCCATCAAAACAGCCAAGCAGGTGAATTAAATGACCCTTTGACATCCTTTATTTGCTCCATCTTTGGTGGCAGTGGAGGTAATTCTGGAAACACTAATCATTTGTCCCTATTGAATCAGCTACCACCATCCTTATGGGCAAGATCTCCAACTGATATTGGTAAAGTTCACAGTGCACCACCTATCAAAATTCAAATAGATTCTTCAAAACCTCTCCCCAAAATTAATCAATACCCTCTAGGTAAAGAAGCCCTTCAAGGTATAAAGTTCGTAATAGAGGATTACAAGGCCCAAGATCTCATTAGGCATCCCTTGTACTAGTCCTGGTAATAATCCTATTTACCTGTGAGAAAACCCAAGGCCGAGGGTGGAAGTTCACCCAGGACTTCCAAGCAATAGACAACATTGTCATCTCTTGACGCTCCATTGTTCCTAAGTCTCATGTGCTACTAACATCCATTCTCACTGGAGCAAATTCTTCACAGTGATTGATTTGTGCAGTGCATTCCTTAGCAGTCCAATCGAGGAAGCTGGTCAATACCTCTTTGCCTTCACTTGGGAAGGAAAACAATACACCTGGACAGTAATGCCTCAGGGTTTTACTGCAAGCCCTTCTTGTTTTTCACAAATCCTGAAGGCCGATCTGGATAATATAAGCTCCCTACAGGTCTACTTTGTTGAAATATGTGGATGACTTCCTCCTTTACTCCTCCACCCGAGTGTCCTCACAGGAAGACAGCATCTATTTGCTAAAGCTTTTAGCCCTAAAGGGACATGAGGTCACCAAAGAGAAATTGCAGTTTGCCCAAACTGAGCCTCGATATATAGGGTGCCTGATATCAGAACAGCTACACCAGACCCAGATAGCCTTCATGGCGCCCTAAGTCTCCCCAAACGCAAAACTAAGCGCTAACTGTGAGGTTTTCTCAGGCTAGTTGGTTATTGCTGAAACTGGATTCCAAATTTCTCTCATGTGGCCAAACCGCTGTATGTTTTACTAAAGAACAACAACCCAGACCCAATTTTACGGGAAGAACCAGATGACATAGCCTTTAAGGCCATAAAGGAGAGTTTGGTGAACTCACCTGCCTTTGGACATTCCAGTGATCAGATTCCCTTTTTCCTTTTTTGTGTGTGAAAAGGAAGGGAATGCCCTTCAGGTACTCACCCAACAACATGGGAACCACCATCGATCCATAGGGCATTATAGGCAGCATCTGGACCCTGTGGTGCAGAGACACCCTCCCTGCCTTAGAGCCATTGCTGCCACTGCCCTTTTGGTTGAGGCCACTGAGAAACTCACTGTGGGATCCCCTTTAACCATCTTTGTTCCTCGCGCAGTAGAAGCCCTCCTGAATTCCCATCATAGTCACCAGTTTTCAGTCGCCTCGCCTCCTATGAAACCCTTCTGCTAACTGCTCCTCACACAGCTCTTTCATGTTATAATAACCTTAACCCTGGGACTCTTCTCCCCTCCATTACCAATAAAGTCCTTCATGACTGCTCGATGTTGATGGCTCATCTCCTCACTCTTCATCATGACCTACAGCAAACTCCTTTGGATAATGCTGACTTCTCATGGCTCACTGATGGTTCTTATTTAAAAGGTGACAATGGTAAATACTGTGCTGGGTGTGCCATTGCCACTCCTTCTGATATCATTGAGGCAGCACCTTTACCTATGGCTACTTCGGCCCAACAGCCTGAATTACATGCTCTTACACAGGCTTGTACTTCAGCCAAGAGCAAAACTACCAATATTTGTACGGATAGTAGATATACTTTCAGAGTAGCTCATGACTGAGGAATATTGTGAAGCAATGTGGCTGCCTTACTTCCAGGAGAAATGAAATTCAAAATGGTCCTTATGTTCAGAAAGTATTAGATGTTATACTTTTATCTGCTGCTTTAGCTATTATTAAGATCCAGGGCATAATAAGCTTGACTCCCTGGAAGCTAAAGGAAATCACCTTGCTGACATTTCCACAAGGAATGCAGCCCTTAAAGAAACCAACAGCAGCCAAACGTCTGTCATGGTCCAAAGGCATATTAACCCAAATGATAATTTAGAAAAACTGACTAGAGAAATCCAAAAATTGACCTCAGAAAAGGAAAAATAAGATTGGAATCTCAACAATTGTCAGCTTGATAAAAAGAGAAAGGTCTGGTTCAGACCAAATAACAATCCAGTCCTACCCAAGACTCTAAAGTTCCCTCTTCTAACCACTGTGCATGCATTAAACCATTGGTCTACTCGCAAAATGATAGCATTCATGAGTCAATATTGTGGGGAAATATTAACAAGTCCACAAAAAGTGCCTACCTCACTTCTCCCACTTGTCCAAAATACCACCCAGGGAAGCCTATTCGAACTGGTCTCAGACATTTTAAACTACCTAATGGACCATTCGAGTTTTGGCCAATGGACTTCACACAACTTCCCTGTCTCTTGGGTATGAATATGTTTGAATTATAGTTTGTATGTTTTCTCAGTGGACTGAATCCTTTCCTTGCAGACGGGCTCCTGCATCTTCTGTGGGAAAAAGTCATTTCAGAAAAGATTATCCCTACCTGGGGAACCCCTCTTGAGCTTCATAGTGACTGAGGAATCCGTTTTACTGATCAGGTACTTCAACAAGTCTGCTCTGTTTGGCCAGTATTACAACACTTTCACTTTGCTTACCACTCTCAACCCTCTGGTTTAGTTGAACACACAGCATTATTAAGACTCAATTGGCAAAATTTGTAGAGATCCTGCAAATACATTGGCCAAAAGAGTTGCCATTGGTCCTCCTAAATTTCAGATCCACCCTGTTTGGAATACATAAACTCCCACGCTTTGACACAGTCACAGGATGCCCAATGCCCTTGGCTCCTCTCTCCTTTAACTCGCGAGTGATAAAAGGAGATATACTCCAATATTGTGAAGGCCTAATTGCTTCTACTAAAACTACCCATGTTTTGGTAGAGTGATCTTCTCAGTGTGCTCCAGGGAGACGAAGATCTTAAGTATCACACTTTGCAACCTGGAAATTTCATCTACCAGAAAAGATACATTCAGAAGGACTCTCTTCAACCTCACTGGAAAGACCCTATCAGGTACTGCTAACTAACCCCTATGCTGCAAAACTCCAGGGGATAGACTCTTGGATTCACATGACACACCTAAAGAAAGCACCAAACCCTTCCTGGACCTGCACATCATCTGCTGACCTGAAAGTAAAGATTTGCCAGATGACATCTGATGAGACAGCTTTCCCAAGATGCCTGGACCAGGCCTGTTGTCAGTTTGTCTACCAAGCCTTTGATGATGAGATAACACTTCAGATGACCTCCCATGCCTATGACTTTGATAACATATGGACTTTAGGAAAGAAAAACGCCTGAGATTTCTCCCTTCTGTCCATCTTTGTTACTCAGATGTGGCCACAATAGGTTTCCAATCTGCACACTTTCCAACATGGGACACAACACCCAGGAAAGGTCCTTCCTGGCATCAAAGGACAACAGGCTGCCAAAACCAAAAAGACCTGACGTGATCAGTGATGCTTTCAGAGAAAGATCTTGATCAAAAGGGGAAAATGTGGAAATTAACAAACAGAAACCTCATTAAATTGGAGTCAGGAGGCCAAAGTGGGGAGCTCTCACGACTTGTGTAGATAGCAGGGCCCAACAGGGAGAAGAAAGTCTTCCTCTTCTTGATGGCAAGAAGCTCAGTCAATGGGAGACTGTCATAACTCAGTCAATGAACAGTGACTGCGCTTGGAACTCCCAGCCTCCTCCCATACTGTCTTTGTTTACCACAGCCCTCCCAACTGCCTCTTCCCCTCTATAAAAGAGTTTCTGCACCCTTGCTGTGGGGGTCTTGAACCTGGTTTACTGTGGTTGCAGACGCCAAATTGCAGTTCTTTGCTGATCCCAAATAAACCCATTTTTGTTGGAGAAATAACTGGCTGTCTGTTTGTTTAAGGTCAACAATAAGATTCTATTTTAGAAAAATAAACAATTATAAAAATATGTTGTGTGTGTGTACCTACCTGAAAAATCATATATTTATTTATATGAACATAAAGACACTCAGTCCCTGCAGAGAACGGAGGTGAGAAGTGAGGGCAGGATAGAAGGAGGGGAGAGTACTTCCAGCTATAAAGAGATACAAGAAGGATGGTCACCAATATCCTGTTGTTAGCTCAGGGTGATAGAATTCAGATGATTTTAACTTTCTTACAATTTTCTATACAGTTTAGAAATTTTTTCTACACTGATCATTTATTATGTGTGTATTTTAAAAGCTGTTCTCATTTTGGAAAATCATAAAATTTAATAAACAAAAAAAGATCATTTTGTATTCTGATTCTTAAAAGGGGCCCCTGAAACCACCTTAGCCTCAGGCCTTCAGAAACGCGGGACCACTCGTGCCTACAGGACTTGGACAAGCTTATCACCTTATCTCAGCTTCGAGCTGCAACTGGCACAAAATCAGGAAACAGGAATATTCACCAGCAAGATCTGCTTTCCATCGTCTCCAACCAGCCAGAACACGAACAGCCAAGAAGACTCTGGAAAGTCTGTGCTTGCTGGCCTTACCCAGGACATGTGAAAGTCCTGAGAATGCTCGAAATTTGCAGCTGCATTCTGAGGGATTCATTCTGCTGGCTTGGCCTGTGCTGTGTCAGACTTAGGGCCTCTGGAGGACTCTCCCAGCAAGCAGCTGCCCCTCTCACCTGTGCCTATCCCCAGCTGCATCTGAGGGTCACTGCAGGCAGAAGACAGCACACAAAAGAGGGTGTGGGCCTTCTCAGCACAGGGCTCTGCTGCCACCCCTGGGCCCAGGGGCAGGGCACACATGTTTCTGGGCCTGGTGACTGAGAGGGGAGACATCTGTGGAGAGGACCTTCCAGACCTGCATTGAGGGAGGCAGCCCTTCAGGAGAGAACTGGGTCATCAACCTGGGCCACTCTTCCCTTGGTGCCATCACTTGCCCCAGGGCACTGAGCGTGATGGAGAAGGCTGGAGAGTGGAATTGGAGGAACCAAAAGAAGCTCCCCAAGGTGGCCGGCAATCTCCTAGAATCTACACCAAGGGGAGTTGTCCTCCCTCCACATGAATGAGACTGACTAGCTGAGCCCCTGCTTTCTCCTTCCCTCCAAAATGCAAAGGATGCAGAAATGCTGCACCGGTCTTGAGTCAGAAGAGTACCCCTTACGTTCATACTTCCTGCCTCTTTGTGAACCCCTAGCTCTCCTGCGTGTTCGAGACGGTCAGGGTGAGGCAAGCAAGACATCTAGGGAGCAAAGTCCAAGGAGCTGGCCTTCTCACCAGCCCACCTTGCTCTAGTCCTGGCAACACAGAAACACATCAGAACATATTTGGGGAGCAAGTAACACTAACTACATCTGCAAGTAACATTCTTTATGTCCAGGTGACACCCTAAAACACGTGTCACTGTGACAACTAGCCTTGAATGGCTGTGCTTTGGCCTCACTCTATAAACGGCTGTTTCACCAGGGAAATCTGAGTTTTCCATGGCCGAACAAGCTCAACAATTTAAAACAAGTATCTCAAATGGCACTTATATAATAGGAGTGAAACCATCAACAATCTAGAGTAGGTAAGCTGTTCCTCCTGCTGTGCTGTGTAGCATAGGGGTTAAGAGCCCATGTTCAGGATGCAGAATGCTAGATCTTGCTAGCTGTGTGACCTTGGGCAGGTGACTTAACTGAGCTGAGCCTAAGCCTCATCCACAAAATGGAGAGAAGGACAGAGTTGGCCTCAGGGAGGAGGTGTTGAGAGGTTTAAATGAGATAATCCAAATAGTGTCTGACACATAGTAAGGAATCAACCAATGTTAGCGATTTTTATTTTTATTATTGTATGCTTATTTTTAAAAACATTTGTGTAATTTTTCTCAACTTACAATAATTTCTGCCAGGAGAATGATGGTGCCATTTGAAGTAACTTTGGTCCATTGGATAGTATGTTTTCAGGTGTGATAGAAAAAAACCCTAACACGATTATAACAAACAACATACTTAGACATGGTTTTTCTACAGAAAATATAATTACCTAAAAAGAAAATGGTACTTATAGCAACTCATTTTTTTTTAACTGTACCAGTTAAGAACAAGAATTTTTTTTAAAAAAAGGGAAAAGAAATCCTTTCTAAGCATGAGTTGCATAGCCTCGGATCTTTGTAACTATTTCACTTATGCTAAGCATGTGCTCGCCTTTGAAGCTGGACCGTTATCTGGTCCTTGCTCTTGAGACCTGACCTCACCTGTCCCAGCTGGCTTCCACTGCAGCTGTGTGGAATGTTCAGTCCAGCAGGGACCGCACCTGATTCCGTTCTGTATCTCCAAAGCTCATAGGGCTCCTGATACAGTAAATGTTTGCAAATTTTAAACTAAAACCCCTGTGTTATCCTCTTGATTTTTTCTCCTCCAGCCATCTGGAACTCTAAGCCCCTGAGACATCCTGCAGCCATGTATAACATCCTTCTGTCAGTTCCTCACACTTAAGGAGCTGACTTTACCATCTGTCTTCAAAAGGAGCTTGTTTAAGTGGCTAGAACCTTTTTCATATAGCATTGACAAACATCCACACCACATAATGTTCTCTGAGAGGATGTTTTAAACAAAGGTGTTGTCATAGCCTACAAAACAGAGTGGGGAAGCCTCACAAGGGTCATGACTTGGAACAAGCCCATTTGTAGGAGGTTGGGGAAGAATGGCCAGGGAGAGGCACACACCTGTCCCATAGGCAGGGTATGGGGCTGAGTTTTAGAGCCACAATTCTCACACTCACAAGGGTGACTGGTGAGAGTAAAGCCTCAATCCTAAAACTACCTGGGCCCTAGGAAGATTCTGAAGATGGACTCAGACACAGGGACTAAAACCCAGTCCCATCATTAGAACTTGGATACAGTGGGACCCAGGAATAAGTCTCCTTAACAGAACTGGCATATAAGGTCACATCTGCCACCTCAAGTCATGTCAAGTCACCTCTGTGACTTGACCTTGAGTCACAGACTGTTGACCTCAGTGTACATTTTAAGTCAGACATCTCAAACATACCCCTCACATTTGACAAAAATCCCCCAACCATTTTTGTATGATGTAGAGAAAAATAGTTATTTTTATTGAAAAGATTTATGATGTGCAAGTGTACATTGTGCCGGACCATTTGTAATGTAGCTTTATTGAATCTCTGCAAACACTGAGAAACCTTATTCAAATAAAGAACTAGAATGTGGTAGAGCTGAAATTCAAACCCAGCTTTTATCTGATTCCAATATTCATATTCTTTTTATTACATGACATGGACTCTCAACAATTCCTGTGCATGGCACCCCTTTCATTCTGCGTATATTTTGATCTCCAAAAGGACAGAATTGTGGCTTGAATTGAATAGCACTCCTTGCAGTACCCAGCCTGCTTTTGATTACAAAGTAGGTTTAATAAATATCTTTTAATTAACTGATGTATGAATCAATGGCCACCAGTTTTCAAGAAAGCAATTTCCATGGAAACTATGCCCAATCTCAAGCCTTTAAGTGTGAGCTTGCAAGTTGAGGAGTCTGCGGCCATCTAAGAAATACAGTGTTGCACAAATATGGAAACTGCCACGCTAACAAATTCACCGCTTCAGATGCTGTATGTGCAATTTCATACAAACTGTCTAATAACCACAATATAGTTGTGCATTCATCGGCTAACTTCAGCACGGGGAGCAGCCTAGAGTAACCACCCAGTGAAAAGCATAGCTGGTAGCTGGTTATATGCAAAGTGGACTAGGCTGGGCCTCAGTGTGAAGAGGAACCTTAGTAGTTGGCTCCAGACCTCTTATCTCACTTCAATGAGAGCAACCCCACTGCATCTATTCTCAGCTAAATGCTAACATTTATTCTGTTGATACAATGTGCCAGGAACTGTATCCAGGGCTTTACAAGTATTTCATTTACCACTTACAACAATGCTATTAGATAGGTATAATTACCTTCATTCTAAAAATGAGAAAACTAGGAGTGACATTGCATGATGATGGAGTGAGTTATTCCCTTTGTCTCTCTCCTCTAAGTTACAACCAAATGGACATCCACTGACTAACAGAGGATTCCCTACACAGCACAACAGGACATACAAGAGATAAATGCATCTGTACATCTGAATGTATGTGGGCTGGACCCCCAGGAGGCAATGGAACTAGGGAAGCAGTCTCCTTGCTCTCCACCTAGCAGCAGCAATCCAGGGTGTGAATCTGCATGCTTGCATGCATGCCTGCAAGCAGTTGCTACAGGAGCAGATACAGAAGACACTCCAGCTCACATGACTGCAAGTGGAGAGGAAACAGTAGGTTCCTGTGACTGCAAGTGGACATGGTGGGAGCAAAACCAACAGGTGTCCCTGACCATCTCCTAGCAGATCCAGCCACAATGTCTGAGACCTGTCACTACAGGGGCAGAACAAACAAGCACAGCTTGTTTCCTACCCATCCTCCAGCAGATCCAGTGCACATGTCCCCTCCCCCGCCCCCAGCAGTAACCAGGTCTTTCCAACAGTGGGGACAGTATACAAAATTCATATTTTCCCAGCTAGGGGGGTGGGGCACCCTGACCCAAATTTTCAAAACACACTAGTTAGTGCAAGAGATCAGAGGCTGTACTAGCAAGCAGCAACAAGAACCTCTCCCTGCTTAGCCCCTGCTTCCCCCCGGCAGTGGCAGGTGGACCTTGTGGACAGAGGCATCAAGATCACAGCAGAACCGGTGACCTAGCTCCCAATGGCAGCACCACTAATGCCAGCTCCACCAGCCATGTGGGCTGCATACGAGTCCCCAGGTTCCTGAGCCCCCAGCACTGACAGTGACACCCATGAGCCCAGCACCCCTGCAGTATTGCAACCAGCACTTTCAGACAATCCAGGGGCAGCAGCACAGGTGGTACCTAGGCAGCAGCATCTGAGCCCGTGGAGAGCTCATGGAGAGCCAGTGGAGGAACACGAGTCCCAGGCAACCCCGGAAGCAGCACCAGTGCTCACAGCTTGATGACCCTGGTGGCAACCCCTGAGACTGCAGTGACATCATAAGCAGCAAGGCACCAGCAAACTCAGAGATGCAAGCAGCACAAAGAGGGCACAAATGACACCTCTGGCAGAGGCAGTGGAGAGTGGAAAGTGCAGGCTCTCAAACACAACTAGAAGCTCAGAACCAAAGTAAATCAAGCCGTACCCAAATGAGAAAGGTGTTTACTACCACAAACGTGCCAGCAGAGCATCAATTCATCAAACACCATGAAGAACTACAGTAACACAGCAGAACAGATAGACAACAACAACTCTCCAGAAACCAAACTTAAAGTCACAGAAGACTACAATCTAACTGACAGAGAACTCAAAATAGCTGTCGTAAAGGACCTCAGTGAGTTTCCAAGAGACAGTTCAATGAGCCCAGGAATAAAATTAATTAACAGAAGGAGTATGTCACCAAAAAGATTGAAGCACTGAAAAAAAACCAACAGAAATCCTGGATATGAAGAACACAATTCATGAGATGAAAAATAATGTAGAAAGCATTAAAAATAGAGTAGACCATATGAAGCAGAGTTAGTGAGCTTGAAGATAGAAACCTAGAAATGATTCAGATGGAGGAAGAGAGAGAACTAAGATTTTTTTAAAATGAAGAAATTCTTTGAGAAATATCCAACTTAAGAAAAGTAACATAAGGCTAGGTATTACAAAATGAGAAGAGAGGGAGAAAGGAGAAGAGAGCTTATTCAAAGAAATAATGGCTGAGAACTTCCCAAACCTAGGGAAGAAACTGGACATACAAGTACATGAAGATAATAAAACTCCTAATTACCTCAAAGCCAAAAGACTTTCTCCAAGGCATATATTAAAATTGTCAAAAGTCAGTGACAAACAAAAGACATTAAGGGCAGACAGAGAGAAGAAAATAACCTACAAAGGAACCACCTTCAGGCTTTCAGTGGATTTCTCAGCAGAAACCCCACAGGCTAGGAGAGAGTGGAATGATATATTCAAAATACTAAAAGGCAAAAACTATCAGCCTACACTCTATCCAGTACACTATCCAGAAAAATTTTCCTTCAGATGTGATGGAGAAATAAAAGCTTTCCCAGACAAACAAAAGCTGAGGGAGTTCATTGCCATTAGACCTGCTTTACAGGAAATGTTGTAAGGCTCCTTCTTACCTGAAACAGAAAGGCAAAGGTTTACAAAGCTTTGAGCAAGGAGATAAATAGACAGACAGAATCAGAAAATTACAGCTTTATATCAGAATAGGTTAGAAAACAATTATAAAGGATAAGGGAAAGAAAGCATCAAAAATGACTACAACTACTTTGATTTGGTCACAAACTCAAGAAGACAAAGAATAATTTGTGACTACAAAAAGATAGAAAGGAAAGAGGAGAGGGATAGAACCTGTTTAGGCTAATGGAGACAAGAAGCTATCAGAAAATGCACAATCTCATCTATGAGATCTTTTATACAAACCTCTGGGTAACTACAATGAAAAAGATCAGAGCAGAGTCACAATTCATAAATAAAGAGAAAACTGAGAAAACCAAGACAGAAAATCACCAAACTGAAATGGCAGTCAGAAATACAAAGGAAGAGAAACAATGGAAATATAGAACTGGAAAACAACAGATAAAATGGTACTATTAAGCTCTCATATATCAATAATGACTCTAAAAGTAAATGGATTGAATTCTCCAATCAAAAGACATAGAGTGGCTGGCTAGATTAAAAATCAAGACCCAATAGTACTCTTCTTGCAGGAAACACATCTCAGCTCTACAGATAAACATAGGCTCAGAGTGAAAGGATGGAAGACGATACTCCAAGCAAAGGGCAAACAAAAGAAAGTGGGTGTAGCCATATTTAACCAGACAAAACAGACTTCAAGTCAAAAGTGATAATAAGAGACAACAACAGATATTATATAATGATAAAAAGGACATTTCACCAAAAAGACTTAACACTTATTAATACTTTTGCACCTAACATAGAAGCACCAAAGTATATAAAGCAATTATAACAGACCTAAAGGAAGAAACTCACAGAAACACAATAATATTAGGGGACCTTAACACCCTACTTACGTCAATGGGTAGATCATCCAGACAGAAAGTCAACAAGGAAACAGTGGCCTTAAATGAAACTCTAGACCAGATGGACTTAATAGAAATATATATAACATTCCAACCAAAAATAGCAGAACACACATTCTTCCCAAGTGCACATGGAACATTCTCAAAGACTGACCACATTTTGTGAAACAAAGCAAGCCTCAATAAATTTAAGAAGACTGAAATCATATCAAGCATCTTTTCTGACCACAGTGGTATGAAACTAGAAATCAACTATAAGAAAAAAGCTGAAAAGTTCGTGAATATGTGGAGACTAAACAACATGCTTCTGAACAACTATTTGATCAAAGAAAAATAAAAAAATGCCGGGAGACAAACGAAAATGAAAACACAGCATACAAAAACTTATGGGATGCAGTAAAGCAGTACTAAGGGAAGTTTATAGCAATACAGGCCCACCTCAAGAAACAAGAAAAATCTCAAATAAACAATCTTACACTATACCTAAAAGAACTAGAAAAAGAATAACAAACAAAACCCAAATTCAGTAGGAGGAAGGAAATAATAAAAATCAGAGCAGAAATAAATGAAATAGAGACTGAAAAAACAATAGAAAGGGTCAATGAAAATAAGACTGGTTCTTTGAGAAGATGAACAAAATTGACAAATCCTTAGCCAGACTCACTAAGAAAAAAAGGAAGAAGAATTGAATAAATAAAATTAGAAATGAAAGAGAAGAAATTGCAATGGATACCACAGAAATAGAAAGGATTATAAGAGAATATGACTGGAAGTTATATGCCAACAAATTGGAAAACCTAGAGGAGATGTATAAATCATAAAACCTCCCAAAACTGAATCAAGAAGAAATAGAGAATCTGAATAGACCAATCACAAGTAAATAGAATGAAGCAGTAATCCAAAACCTCCCAGGGGCCGGCCCCATGGCCAAGTGGTTAAGTTCGTGTGCTCCACTTCAGTGGCCCAGGGTTTTGCTGGTTCAGATCCTGGGCACAGACATGGCACTGCTCATCAAGCCACGCTGAGGTGGTGTCCCACATAGCACAACCAGAGGCACTCACAACTAGAATATACAACCATGTATTGGGGGGCTTTGGGGAGAAGAATAAAAAAAAAAAAGGTTGGCGTCAGTTGTTAGCTCAGGTGCCAATATTTAAGAAAAATAAAACCTCCCCAAAAACAAAAGCCCAGGACCAGACAGCTTATCTGGTGAATTCTACCAAATATTCAAAGGAGATTTATTACCTATTCTTCTCAAATTATTCTGAAAAATTGGAGGGAATGGGATGCTTCCTAACTCATTTTACAAGGCCAACATTACCCTGATACCAAAACCAGACAAGGACAGCACAAAGAAGGAAAATTATAGGCCAATATTGCTGATGAACATAGATGCAAAAGTCCTTAACAAAATATTAGCAAATCGAATACCACAATACATTAAAAGGATCATATACCACAATCAAGTGGGATTTAGTCCAGGGATGCAAGGATAGTTCATCATCTACAAATCAATTAATGTGATGCACCACATTAACAAAATGAAGCATAAAAATCATACAATCATCTCAATGGATGCAGAGAAAGCATTTGACAAGATCCAACATCCAATTGTGATAAAAACTCTCGATAAAATAGTGTGGAAGGAAAGTATCTCAACATAAGAAAGGCCATATATGATAAACACATGGCCAACATCATAATCAACAGTGAAAAACTGAAAGCTATCCTTTTGAGAACAGGAACAAGACAAGGGTGCCCACTATAATCACTCTTATTCAACATAGTACTGGACTTTTTAGCCTGAGCAATTAGGCAAGAAAAAGAAATGAAAGGATCTATATTGGAAATGAAGAAGTAAAATTGTCACTATTTGTGGATGACATATTTCTATATATAGAAAATCTTAAAGAAGCCACCAAAAAATTATTAGAAATAATCCGTGAATACAGCAAAGTTGCAGAGCACTAAATCAACATACAAAAATCACTCTCATTTCTATACACTAATAGCAAACTAGCAGAAAGAGAAATCAAGAACACAATTGCAACAAAAATAATAAAATACCTAGGAATAAACTTAATCAAGGAGGTGAAAGATCTATACAATGAAAACTATGAGACATTATTGAAAGAAATTGAAGAAAACATATAGAAATGGAAAGATATTCCATGCTCATGGAATGGAAGAATAAACATAGTTTAAATGTCCATATTACCTAAAGCAATCTAGACATTCAGTGTAATCCCAATCAGAATCCCAATGACACTCTTCATAGAAATAGAACAAAGAATCCTAAAAATTTATACAGAAGAACAAAAGATCCCCAGTAGCCAAAGTAATCCTGAAGAAAAAGAACAAAGCTGGAGGTATCACACTCCCTGAATTCAAAATACACTACAAAGCTATAGTAATCAAAACAGCATGGTACTGGCAGAAAAACAAACACACAGATCAATGGAAAAGAATTGAGCCCATAAACAAACCTACACATCTATGGAGAGCTAATTTTCAACAAAGGAGCCACGAACATATAATGGAGAAAGGAAAGTCTCTTCAATACATGCTGTTGGGAAAACTGGACAGCCATATGCAAAAGAATGAAAGTAGACCATTATTTTATACCATACACAAAAATTAACTCAAAATGGATTAAAGACCTGAAACCATAAAACTCCTAGAAGAAAGTATAGGCAGTCCATTCTTTGACTCTGGTCTTAGCAGTATCTCTTTGAATACCATATCTACTCAAGCAAAGGAAACAAAAGAAAAAATAAATAAATGGGACTACATCAGACTAAAAATCTTCTCAACAGCAAAGGAAACCATGAACCAAATGAAAAGTCAATCCACAAACAGGGAGAAAATATTTGCAAATCATATATTTGACAAGGGGTTAATATTCAAAGTATATAAATACCTCATACATCTCAAACACAACAACAAAAAATGAATAACTCGATGAAAAAATGGGTAGAATATCTGAAGAAACATTTTTCCAAAGAAGATATACAGATGGCCAACAGGCACATGAAAAGATGTTCAATATCATTAATTATTAGGGAAATGCAAATCAAAGCTACAATATCACCTCATACCTGTCAGAATGACCATAAGTAACAAGAGAAGAACTAACCAGTGTTGGAAAGGATGTGGAGAAAAGGGAACCCTCATACACTGCTGTGGGAGTGCAAACTGGTGAGCCACTATGGGAAACAGTGTGGAGATTCCTCAAAAAATTAAAAATAGAAATACCATATGATCCAACTATTCCACTATCAAGTATGTATCCAAGGAACATGAAATCAATAATTCAAAAAAGTTTCATACATTCTTATATTCATCACAGCATTATTCACAGTAGCCAAGATGCAGAAGCAACTCAAGTGCCCATTAGCTGATGAACGGATGAAGAAGATGTGGTGTGTGTATATATATATATATATATATATACAATGGAATAGTACTCAGCCAGAAGAAAGAAAATCTTGCCATTTGTGACATGGATGGACCTTGAGGGTATTACGCTAAGCGAAATAAACCAGACAGAGAAAGACAAACACTGCATGATTTCACTCATATGTGGAAGATAAACAAACAAACACATAAATAAGGACAACAGATTGGTGGTTACCAACAGAGAAGGGTGCAGGGGAAGAGTGAAAGGGGTAAAGGGGCACCTATGTATGGTGATGGATAAAAACTAGATTATTGGTGGTGAACATGATGCGGTCTGTACAGAAACTGAAATATAATAATGTACACTTGAAATTTACACAATGTTATAAGCCAATATGACCTCAATAAAATAAATTTTTAAAAAGTTAAGGAATTAAAATGTAAATGGGAAAAATGATGCAAATCTCAAAATATTAATTTTTATGTCAAAAATTAAAAAGCAAAATAAGGGGCCGGCCCTGTGGCCAAGTGGTTGGGTTCGCGCGCTCTGCTGCAGGCGGTCCAGTGTTTCGTTGGTTCAAATCCTGAGTGCGGACATGTCACTGCTCATCAAACCATGCTGAGGCAGCGTCCCACATGCCACAACTAGAAAGACCCACAATGAAGAATATACAACTATGTACCGGGGGGCTTTGGGGAGAAAAAGGAAAAAAATAAAATCTTTAAAAAAGTTAAAAAGCAAAATATGAGAAAAGTAAATCTTGGGGAATTTTTGAAATGTGCTGCTCAGAGCAAGTAGAGTCTTGGACCTGGCTTTGAACCCAAGAGGGCTATCTACACTGTGTTCAGTAGCTGCAAATAAAACGTCTTTCAGTTTCCACTGGGCAAAGCTTTCTTTGATGCTGTTTAATTTCTTAATATGTTAAATCCTCTAATTAGGATCAACAGATAAGGGCCTATCCAAACAATTTCTCTAACTGGTCTTTTTTTAAAAAAATAAATATGGGTAGACAATGCATGCTGAATATTATAACATCACCTACAGAATACTTAACTATTTGGAAAGACATTGATAACATATTTTAGAATTAAATAGTATATATTTTCAATACTTTAATGAAATTTAAGGAGCAATGTCGGGAATAGGACATTTTTATGGAGCAATGTTGGAGATAGGAAAGGTCAGTGGTTCTCAACATGGAGGGGAGAGAGGAAGATTTAGCACCCTCCCCCTAGGGAACATTTGGCAATGTCTGGAGACATGTTTGGTTGTCACAACTGAGGAGGGTGATGCTACTGGCATCTAGTGTATAGTGGCCAGTGATACTGCTAAGCATCTTGCAATGCACAGGACAGACACCCACAACAAAGGATTATCCAATCCAAAATGCCAATAGTGCCAAGGTTAAAATACCCTGAGAGAGACAGAGACATAGGTGGGTCAGTCCATAGGAAAGTAAGTAGGTAGGTAGATATGTAGGTAGGTGGATGGATGGGTGACTGGATGGATGGTTGAACGGATGGAGGGATGGATGGTTGGGTGGATAGATAGGTGGGTAGATGGATGGATGAATGGATGGATGAATGGGTGGATGGATAGGTGGATGGATAGGTGGATAGATGGATGAATAGATGAACGGATAATACTGTGCCCTGGAAGTTACTTTTGAGTCAAAAGACTGACCAAAATATCATGATTAGCCTTCCAGTCTTGATATGACCTTGTCCTGTAGCTACTTGTCAAATGATTCAAATTTAACATGTATTTCTAAGCAGGTAATAAGGTTATCAGTCATATTTAGTAATAACTTATCAGTCATAATTGAGGAGTACTGTGAAATCTTATAGAAGTGGCAAGTACTTATCCAAGATGTACTTATGTGAGAGGAAAGAGAAAAGAAAATATAAAAGATGATTTCATGATTCTGAAACTATTTAATTACAAACGTAATTACACCTTTCCTGAAAATAAAGGAACTGGAAAAGAAATTGTGGCTTCAGACATGTTGAGGTTGAGATGACCATGATATACGTAAACAAAGATGCTTGGAAAGCAATCAAAAACATGGGGCTGGAAACAATAGATCTAGAGCTGAGAGTCTCAGCTTTGAAGTAATAGTTGAAGTCACAAGACAAAGATTGCTTACCAGAGTCAAGAAAGTGGTAACGTTGATGGGAGCACTCACTTTGGAGAGTACCCGGAGAGAATAGCGAAGAGGAAAGGGAGTCAGTAAGGAAGTAAAGGACCAAGAAGCTTTGATGCCACAGAAGCACATGGAGGAGAGAGTTTAAAGAATAAGGATGTGGTCATCAGTACCAAATTCTATAAGAAAATCAAGAGAAAGAAAGTGCAAGAAAGATCAGATATTTTGAAAAATGACTAGCAGCTTTCAGAAATGCAATAGATGCAGATAATCAAGGAATAGATAATTTTAAAAATAGAGACATTTTAGGTAGACCAATTGTTTCAGAAATAGAGCAGTGAAGGGAAGCCAGTTTGGATGAGACCTAGGCATGGGCTGGTTGAGCAACGTTTTCCTCTAAGATGAAAGCTATTTAAACACGTTCTAAAAAAGGGTACAGTCAGGGAGTAGTTGGTAAAATAAAAATGATTTCAATAGAATCAATTTCTTTTCTCCTATGAATAGAAGGAAAAAAGAAAAAATTATTATAACTATTTGAAATGTTAAAGTAACAAGGAAAATTTTAATTTACCAACGTACATTAGCCAAGAAGGACCAAATATTTAATTTCCTAACCTGCCTGAAACAATAAAAAATTTGGGGGTCTATTTCCAATTGCATAAAAATGCAATGAAGATAACTGGACACACCAAAGAAAGCTATCTCAGTGTGCATTGTATTAATGTCTGTAAAAGTTGTTCCTACTTTCCTATTCAGATTACATTTTAAAGCTTCTAGGAGAAATCTATGCAAGACATTTGGCATGAACTTGCCAATCAATGCTTGTATTTTCAAAGCAAGAGTAATGTATTACCTAAGTAAATTTGCTTTAATGCCAAGGGGGAAAATGGTAACACTAGCCTGAAATGGTTCCAGTGGCTGATAATCTATATCAAAGAAAAGTGATGCAGTTCGGAGTTATAATGACTATCGGTGAGAAGAATAGCAGAATAACTTGTTTGCTGCTGTGGCGTGGCTTGGCCCTGAGTTCAATTACATAAATATCCTTTGTAAAACTTGTTACAGAGTCAGGAAAGCGAAATCCAGCCACTGTAACTGCAAAAGTATTTTCCACATTCTTAGCAAAACCCAGGAAGCTGGGTCCAGGATAATCATCATCCAAATTTATTCTGTCTACTTGAAATAAAACTTTGTATCTATTCATTTTTTATACTCACCTTTTTTCCAAAAAGGATTTAATGTTAAATTTATTTTCTTTATAAATACATAACCTGTCTTAAACTTCATGGTATATGACTAAACCATGAGTACACAGGGCAAGAATGAAGAATGCTTAAATTTTCAAAGGCACAGTCTCTTTTGGAAAGAACACGTATAGAAGACAGAATCCAGGTTTGAGAGCAACGTGAGGACTCAGAGATCATCTAATTCAAACCCTCCCCCAACTTTGTACAAGATTAGTAAACTGAGACCAATGTCAGCGAAGCTAACTGCCTAAAACGTTCCTCTAACTCTGCTTTTAAAAAGACCTAGGACCACAGCCTGAGTTTTTTAATCTTCAAGATAATTTTCTTCCCCTTCCTGAGAGTTATCCCTATGAGTGGCAGGGATTTTATTAATAATAACAAAAAATTAATAATAATAATAATAAGTCTGGGTTTGCTGTTATTTGCCACAAATCATTTTTTGAAATGTAGGAAAAATGATAATAATTTTCAAAACCCTTGGCCTCCCTTGTGAGCCCATCAGAGTGAGGATAAGTTCATTTCCTTCACTCAACCCCCATTAACAGAGGTAGAGAAAAGAGCTTCCTAATTTCTAAGGGCTCTGGCAGAAGCCAGGCTGGAGATGAGAGACAGGAGGCAGTAAACTTCCTTCCCAGCCTCAGGCCCACAAAGGACCGTGAGCTAGTTGATGGGAATACAGGACGGTGGTGCTCAACGTGCTGAAATTCCAAGCACACCAATAATCACCAGAACTTTAAGGGGGAATCGGGCTGGTGTAGGACTGGCCACGGGGGTCAGCATAGGCTCAGCAAGGAGATTTCTCAATTTTCCTTGGTCTCTAAACTGAACCTAGATATCAGGCAGCTGAAGAGAAGACCCCTCCAGAAAAGTCTCAAGGCAAAGGGAGAGGTATCAAAAAAAAAAAAAAAAGGGAGAGGTATCACTTTGTCACACCTTCCCTTTAAAAAAGCCTAGTAGTTTTCCAGTTTGCAGTGGGAGAGCCACCAGACAGCATGGGCTTTGCACGAAGCAAGGATACTGGAACCAGTTATACAACAAACCTTGACTGAGCCCTCAAAAGACACCGACAACTTCAGGCCTCTGGCTATCACTGTATCAGATGACATCACCGCTGAATAATCTCCCAAAGCCACAAAACCTTTCATGTCCTTTCACTCAAGTTTCTCTTCTTTGGGGCTTGAATATCAAATGACAGTGACTTCCAACATATAGAATGACCTTCTCTTTTTTTTCCAGCCAAGTAATGAAAAGATAAATGGTGTTCTCCACTATATTCAAATTGTCTTTAGAAAAATTATGAAACAACTTTAGAAAAATTATAAAACAACTTTTGTTAAAGTGATGACTAGTGATTGCTCTAAGATTGGCCTCTGTTCAATGATTATATAATGCTGGGTGTTTGGCAAGAGTCTGCCACGCAGAAAATGGTCCTGAAAAAAAAAAACAAAAGACACTTTATAAATTACCGTGAAGTAAATCGTTACTGCCAAAGCAGCATTTCTCAAACCGTATCCCAAAGGAAATTAGAGGTGTGTGGAGGGAAACAAGGAAAGGAGGCTTACATACTCAAATAGCACATTCTGTATACTCCTGTTAGAGATGTCTAAGACACATTAACGTATCAGGAGTTTATTTGACCGCAGAACCCCATTTCCCTGAAATTTCTACTAAGACTCCAGTATGTCTCAAGTTCCCTGGAAACCAGTTGTGAAACATTATTCTGAAGTCTCTGGAACAGTCCATCCTTCTAAGGAGTTTGAAGAGTCCACTTGTGATTTGTTTTGACTAACAGTTTGCTTGGTAAAGTCTTTCCTCATATCTAATCCCAAAGCAAACTTTTACCCAGGTCTGTGTTGAACATCAAAAAGTCCGAGTCAGTAAGGTTTGAACCAACGAGGGTTTGAGCCCATAAGCACAGGCGCACCTTGGAGATACTGGAGGTTTGGTTCCAGAGCACCACAATAAAGCGAGTATTGCAATAAAGCAAGTCACACGAATCTTTTGGCTTCCCAAAATGTGTGTTTACTCTATACTGTAGTCTATTAAGTGTGCAATAGCATTATGTCTAAAAGAAAACAATGTCCATACCTTAACTAAAAAGTACTTTATTGCTAAAAAGTGCTAACCATCTTCTGAGCCTTCAGCAAGTCATAATCCTTTGCTGGAGATGGGTCTTTCCTTGGTGTTAATGGCCGCTGACTGACCAGGGTGTGGTTGCTGAATGCTGGGGCAGCTGTGACAATTTCTTAAAGTAAGACAACAATGAAGTCTGTGGCATCGATTGACTCTTCCTTTCATGAACAATTTCTCTGTAGCCTGCGATGCTGTTTGAGAGCATTTTACCCACAGCAGAACCTCTTTCAAAATAGAAGTCAGTCCTCTCACACCCTGCTTGCCGCTTTATCAGCTAAGTTCATGTCGTATTCTAAATTCTTTGTTGTCATTTCAACAATCTTCACAGCATCTTCACCAGGAACAGATTCCTTCTTAAGAAACCACTTTCTTCGCTCATCCAAAGAAGCAACTTCTCATGTGTTAAAGTTTGATCATGAGATTGCAGCAATTCAGTCACGTCTTCAGGCTCCACTCCTAATTCTAGTTCTCATGCAATTTCTCCCACATCTGCACTCACTTCCTCTCGAACCCCTCAAAGTCATCCATGAGAATTGGAATCAACTTCCTCCAAACTCCTATTATTGATATTTTGACATCTTCCCATAAATTATAAATGTTTATAATGGCATCTAGAATGGTGAACTCCTTCCAGAAGGTTTTCAATTTTTTTGCCCAGATCCATCAGAGGAATCACTACCTATGGCAGCCATAGCCTTATGAAATGTATTTCTTCAATAATAAGACTTAAAAGTCAACATTCCTCCTGATCCATGGGCCACAGAACGGATGGCATGAAAACAACATTAGTCTCATTGTACATCTCCATCAGAGCTCTTGGGTGACCAGGTGCATTGTCAACAAGCAGTAATATTTTGAAAGGAATCTTATTTTATGAGCAGTAGTTCTCAACGGTGGGCTTAAAATACTCAGTAAACCATGTCATAAATAGATGGGCTGTCATATGGTCTTTGCTGTTCCATTTATAGAGCACAGATAGAGTTAGCATAATTCTGGAGGTCCCTAGGATTTTTAGAATGGTAAATTGAGCATTGGCTTCAACTTAAATTCACCAGTTGCATTAGCCCCTAACAAGAGAGCCAGCCTGTCCTTTGCAGCTTTGAAGCCAGGCGTTGACTTCTCCTCTCTAGCTATGAAAGTCCTAGATGACATCTTCCTCCAATATAAGGCTGTTTCCCCTGCACTGAAAATCTGTTGTTTCGAGGAGCCCCCTTCATTAAGGATCTTAGCTAGGTCTTCTGGAGAACCTCCACAGCTTCTGCATCAGCACTTGCTGCTTCACTTGCTCTTCTACATTATGGAGACAGCTGCTTTCCCTAAACCTCGTGAACCAACCTCTGCTGCTTCCAGCTTTCCTTCTGCAGCTTCCTCACCTCTCTCAGCCTTCATAGAATTGGCGTGACTTAGGGCCTTGCTCTGGAAGAGGCTTTGGCTTAGGAGAATGTCATGGCTGTTTTTTTCTTCTGTCCAGACCAATAAAACTTTCTCCATATCAGCAATAAGGCTGTTCCACTTTCTAATCATTTGTGTGTTCACTGGAGTAGCACTTTCAACTTCCTTCAAGAACTTTTCCTTTGCATTCACAATTTGGCCAACTGGCACAATAGGCCTAGCTTTTGGCCTGTCTCAGTTGAACGTGCCTTCCTCACTAAGCTGAATCATTTCTAGCTTTTAATTCAATGTGAGAGATGTACGACTCTTCCTTTCACTTGAACACTTAGAGGCCATTGCAGGATTATTCATTGGCTTAATTTTAGTATTTTTGTGCCTCAGGGAATAGGGATGCCCGAGGAGAGGAAAAGAGACAGGGGAATTGCTGGTCGGTGGAGAAGTCAGAACACACGCAATATTTATGAATTCAGTTCACCATCTTACATGAGCACAGTTTGTGGCGCCCCAAAACAATTACAATAGTAACGTCAAAGATCACTGATGACAGGTCAGCATAACAAATACAGTAATAATGAAAAAGTTTGAAATATTGTGGAATTACCAAAATGTGACACAGAGACACAAAGCGAGCAAATGCTGTTGGAAAAATGGCACCAATGGACTTGCTCGACGCAGGGTTGCCACAGACCTTCAATTTGTAAAAAATGCAGTGTCTGCAAAGTGCAGTAAAGCAAAGCACAGTAAAACAATGGATGATGCATGCCGCTGCAGAAACGGTGAGGGATGCCCACACTCACTCCCGTGTCCGCAGGCTTCTCTGAACACACCCAACAGCACTTCCCACCTGCCCCCCACACACACACCAAGAAACAGCAAACATCCACACCTGGCCATTGGCAAGACTGTGAACTTTCCGAAGCTTGACTTAATGCTCTATCCTCATCCGCTCCCTCATTCTCTACACCTCAACACCATCTCCTTCTCCCACTTGAAACATAGCTGGTCCACGCTTGCTCATTGTCCCTTGTCAAAACTGCTTTTGAAGAATCTCACACAGAAATCTCACCGTGACTCAACTGTCCAATGAAACCTTAACTGTTACCTCTCCTGAAAATGTTTGCATTTTAATAGGAGCCAACAAATCCATCCCTAGTTAAAGATACAGAAACTCGGCGCTAGAAGTGACATTAAAGATGAAGCTAATGGCCCGAGATCACACAACGAGGTAGAGACAGCATCAGACAAGCATCAGAGTCTCTAGCATCTCAGGCTAGTTTAGCACAACCCTGGCCACCCTCCTCCTAAGTATTTTAGAGAAAAAGAGAGATTCCTGAAAGTCACCTACTCCACCTACTTTTGAGACTGACCCTAAAAGACTCCCTTACCGTGTCACTCTCAGAACTGCCAACACGGAAACACTTGTCTCACTTTTTCCCTTTGTACATCTGAGGGAAGAAAACAGAAGATCTGGACCTCATAGTCATCCAACAAGCACCCACTCTGTTCCTGTCACTATTCCAGACACCACGGATATATTGTGAATCCAAGAGGTGAAGTCCCTGCCCTATGGACCTGATATTCTAGTGGAGAAGACAGAAAAAACATAAATGAATACATATAACGTGTAATGTCAGGTGGTGATCAACGCTGTGCGGAAAATCAAGCAAGACAAAAGGAGTGATGGAGGACCTTCTTTTAGAGGCAGTGGTCGGCAAGGTCCTCCTGAGAAGGTGGAATTTAGTAAAGTCCTGGATTACACAAAGAAACACGTGGAAAGGTCCAGGGCAAGAAACTCCAAGACAGAGAGAACAGTGAGGGTAAAAGGTCTGGGCCAGACCCAGCCGAGTGAGCTCCATGAAGGGTAAGAGCTGGAGTGGCCAGCATCCGGCAGAAGAGGCAGAACCGAGCCTACAGGGCTTGTGGGCCACAGGAAGGAGCCTGGATTAAATTCTGAGGATGATGGGAACCTCTGGAGGGCTCTAGTCAAGAAAGAGATCCGATTTTAATGTACATTTTTTAAGGTCACTCTGACAGTATCGTGAAGAAATCAGACTGGGAGAGGGGGTGGGAACAGAGGGGAAGCAGCAAGATCCCTGAGGAGATCTCGCAGGAGACCAGAAGCGAGGCCATGCCAGCCTGAGCCAGCAGCAGTGGGGAGGGAGCCGGGGAGGCCCACCTGCAGAGCCGCTTTCATGGAAGGCTTGATGGGACTCCGTCCACGTTAGACATGGGGGTGTGGAAAACAAAGGGGTCAAGGATCAGTCATGTGTCAGGGCCAACTGGTGCTAATCCCTGAGATGGAAAAGAATGGGAACAGAGGCTAGGGTGCAGCTGGCAGGAGTGCAGAGTTCTAATTTAGGCATTTTTAAATTTGAGGGGCCTCATAAACATCTAAGTAGAAAATTCATGTAGACAGTTTGATACACAGGCCTCGGACTAGGGAAGAGAAATCAATATGGGACTCAGCAGAGGACTTTTAATTTAATCAGCGGCGTTGAAAGTTACAAGTGACACTACCAAGGGAAAAGAGGAAGGTAGAGTAGAGATGAGAGACATGGCCTGCATCCTGGAGCACATAGCATTTATAGATTGGACAAAGAAGGGGTACCAGCCAAGGAGACGGGCAGACAGCTACCTATGAGGCAAAAAAATAAAATAAAACAAACAGCAACAGAACAAGTTTGAATGTCCCAGAAGCCAAGGAAAAGAGAGGGAGTGATCAATATCAATTATGTCAACTGCTGTTGAGTGACAGAATAAGACTGGGACTGGGAACCCACCATTTGATTGGACAATATGGGGTTCACTGGTGAATATGATAAGAACAGAAGAAGTGGAAGTCGTCCAGACAACTGTAGCTAAAGAGTTTGTTGTGAAAGGGAAGAGAGAAATAAGGAGTAGCCAGCACGAGTGGTGTGGGTCACAAAGGACTTTTTTAAGTGGAAAGAGTCTGGAATGTTTCTATGCTGTTTAGGATGATCCAAAAGGGGAGGGGAAAGTAACGATGCAGGAAAAAGAGGGCTTAAGTGTGGTGTAAACTCCTTAAGGAGGTGAGAGCAGAGGACAGCCAGCACAAATTCAGAGGGATCATCTTAAGAGCAGAGCAGAGATGTTCATCCTTCGTAACAAGAAGGAAGGGACGGCACATAGATACAGGGGCAGGCAGTGAGCTACTTTTATTTTTATTGCTTCTATTTTCTCAGTCAAATGAGAAATCACATCACCACCTGAGAGTGAGGAGGAGGGACATCGTAATGAGAAGAGAGGAAAGGCATGAAGTAGACTTCTCAGGAGCAGGAGGTCAGGAGCTCTCTTGAGAGCTTTGGACACAAAGTGAAGCAGAGTTGTTCTCCTGCCTGGACACAGCAGTAGAGTAGGGTGAGCTTGGGGTTATGCAGAGTTGGGAGTTTGCCAGGAGCGCTGAGGGTACACAAAGAAGAGATGAGAGTGCTGCACCCTGAAATCTCAGCCAGGTGGGTAGAAGTTAGGGTGCATGGATGTCAGTGTCAGGGAGTCAGGATGGGCGAGAAGGACTGGAGCAGGAGTGAGAGAGTGGGCGGCTGCCAAGATGGGTGGTAGGGGCCAGAGAGCGGCAATGACAAAGTTATTGGTGATGGCAAGTCTAAGAAGTTACCATGCAAATAGATGACTGAAATGAGGTGCGGGGAAAGGTCTATAAAAGTCAAAATATCCAAGTATGGAGAGGCCAGAGTGTTAGAGAATCATCCACGTGGATTTGCAGTTGCCAAGAGTGGTGACAGGAGTAGAGGTGAAGAAGAAAACCAACCAGCCACACAAATCTTCAGTAAATACGAAAGCAACCAGGAGCTCAGCAGAAAACTGCACAAAGAAACGCAGAGAATGGTATGGTTGGTGGGTGTGTAATTCAAAGCAGATGGGACTTCTCAGGGCAAACAGGAGAAATGGTGGGGAAGCAGCAAGGAGGAGCAAGGTGAGCATTGAACTCTAACTCCAGGCCGCATGTTCCATGAGGTTTGGGAGAAAAAGCAGCTACTGTCTGAGCACTGTGGGGTGAGCAAGTCCCCTGAGGGCCCGCAGGCTTTGGACAGAGTAAAGAGTGAATTATTCATGGTGCCCATGGCTTTAGAGTGAAGCAGATGGACGTGTCTCACATATCCCAGGGTTTCACAACCCCAGCACTGCTGACGTTTGGGACCAGATAATTCCATGTGGTGGGGGCTGTCCTGGGGAGTGTAGGATGTTTAGCAGCGTCCCAAGGCCTTTGCCACTAAATGCCAGTACCACCACACACTCCATTTTGACAACCAAAAATGTCTCCAGGTGTTGCCACACGTCCCCTGGGGGCACAGTCACTCCAGTTGGGAACCTCTGACCTATCCGTAACAACAGTGGTGCCATTCCTCTTTGGCCCTATTAAGTAGCTAAGTTGAGCCAAGGGAGAGAAAAAATATATCCCCATGAAGGACTAGGTTTTTCCAAGAACAAACATCAAGTTGCCTTGTGGTCCAGTATTACCCTATTATCTGTTTCAGAAACAACCTAAAGAGGGCTGACTAAAGAAACCACTATTTGTCCCACATTTTCCTCTGGCCCTAAAATCTGGGGTAGAACTGGTTTACTGTAGATCTCACTAGTACATTTGGAACTTACAGCTAAAATTTCCAAGATGCAAAACATAAGCCACAGAAATTAATATACAGGTCTCTAGAAGGTCATTTGAAAACCTGCCACTGGGTTTCCTAGAAAGGACTAGCCTTATCCCCCAAATTACTCTGCAGACTCTGCATGGAGCAGCGGGCCTCTCTGCCACATTCAGTAGCCTTGTGTGAAGGAATGACAATAGGACAAGTACACAGATCTTCGCAAACAGCGTCCACCTGGGCTGCAGGCGGGCAGAGCGCCTGATGGCGGCACCGCTACAGTACTATCTTCGTGTAACCTGACCCTCCCTCTGTCAGCGCACGAGTCCAACCCAGAATCACTGATTTGGAAATCAGCGTAAATAACAGTGTAATCACCCTGTAATCTACACGTTTAAAAAAGGAGAAGCCACACACACACAAACACAATCACACACCATTTCCTTGAAGTAAACAGAATGGCAACATCTAAAGCAAACAGTCTCCTTTGAGAAACTCATTTCACCAGGTTAACCATTGATGGGCGGGTGATCCCTTCATACACTGGGTGCCAACACGCAAAGCTGAGAATTGAAACCCCATCAAGAATTTGTCTGGGAGATAGCACTCCTTGGGAGCTGCTCAAGAGCAGATTTCCTGAAGTGCTATAGACTAGAGACGCAAACTTATGGGCAGATGATCTCTAATTATGGAGAAACTGTACTTCTGCCCTTCTCAATGCCCAGAGTTCATTCTGTCCTCGGGATTTCATTTGAACTCACACTTCTGACACTGAGGATCAAAGCCCACAAAGACCCTTATCAAGCGGACTTAGATATTCAGCAATCGCATCCTTTTCCTGTCTCACACCTTTATCCATTGGTTAGTTGGATGGTGATTGGAACCCAACTCTTCCAAAGGTTGGGCAAGAGAAAATGAGGCTGTGGAACCACAGGGGTCCACTGCACTCTAATGAACCACTCCTCTAAGACGTGCGTGGGAGGGGAGCTCATAAGCTGAAGCAGCATCTGAGATGATCTGTGACCACGTAGCTATGTTCTCCAGCCCTCCACAAGTCCAGCTGGCTAATGCTTTTCTGAAGAGTTCCACCCTGGAATCTCCCAACTTTCTCAAGAAAGGCAGAGCCCTCCAGGCGACAATTGCAGGGCCCTGAGCAGGATATTTTGCATCATCTCCCTTTTCAAGAGGCATACTTTCCAGATGAGCCCGCTAGCAACGACTCTTATCCAAACACTCCACTCCCTCATAGGGCCCGTGGGGCAAGGAGAAGTGGCTCTCAGCTGCTTCTCTCTACTCAACAGCCCTGAGTCCTGCTGTCCTTGTTTACTTCCTTTCCCTGCGTGGGAACTGGGAGGTTGGAAAGGAGAAAATATTTTCTATGCAAAACAATTCTGAGCAAAAAGGGGAACTTTTTAATCTGAAACTAGGCTTGCTCAGGGAAGCTATTTGATCAGAAAGCCATGTGTTTGTGCAGAATTCCCAGCAGGAGACTTGAAAGGTAACTGGGTTCCCTGAGGGGAGTTTGTCACCAGATTATGAGCAAGAACTTTCCTTCTTCTGCTTATTTCTTCCATAGAACAATTTATCAACAAGTGTTTAATTGCACGTTCTATGACTCTAGCTCTGCTATGCACTTCAGATAGGAGACAAAATAAATGGAAGACAGTCATTCTTTTAACAGGATTTCAGTGCCTTCTCTGTGGCAGGCCCTCGAATACAAAGGCTGGTAAGACTCGATCCTGCTGATGAGGACCTCAGACTAATAGGAAAGTCATCTGTGTAGGCCAGGGTTCAGCCTCAGCACTGTTGGCATTTGGAGCCAGATCATCCCTTGTTGTGGGCTGTCCTGTGTGTTGTAAGATGTTTTGCAGCACCTCTGACCTCTGCCCACTAGAGCCGGAGCACCTCCCCAACAAGTTGTGACAACCGAAAATCTCTCCACATATTGCAAATGTTTTCTGGAGAACAAAAATCGCTCCCCTATCTCTGCACTAAGAACCATGGACATAGACAAATATTTGCAATATAGTATAATAAATTCAGTAGTAGGGTTATGTACAAACTATGGTTGTCCCACAAAACAGAGCCTAAACATCTTTGTTTAGGAAGAAATTCAGAGGAGTGATGCTGGAACAGGGCCTTGAACCGAAGGTAGGAATTCAATGGTTAGACAAGAAAGACCATCCAGGTGAGAAAAACAGTGTGCATGAAAGCAGAAGACAAAGAACTGTAAGGAAGTGCCAGCCTGCAGAGCATGTGAGAGACAGCCCGTGGGAGAGGGATCTGGGGGGAAAGCTGCAGCCAGATTACCGAAGGCCTTGGAAACCACAGAAGAGTCTGGCCTCCTTTCATCTGAAAAAGATGGACACAGATGGAAGTTTTTAAGCAGGGATGTGACATGAATAAAGTTGTTAAATTTTTTTTATTCCACTGATGGAAAGACATTGCCGTTGCCCTAAGGAAAACTGAAAGCTAGTATGGAAAAGGACACACAGGAAACCTTACTAACCATGTAGCCACGTCCCATACAGATACAACAAAGAGAACAGGACAGAATAGTCTTTAGAGGTATGTTAAAAAAAAAAATAGCAAGTCTTCTTATGAATATTAATTGTTTGTATCATTACAATACTGTATTAATATTGTTTGCATTATTGCGTTTGTTTTTAATAAAGCAGCCTCTTGTTCTTTCATCACCAAGCCGTGAATTTTTCTAAGCGATGGATGAGTGTCTGGTTTCTCTCTATGCCCCAAGCCCCAGTAGAGAGCCTGGCGCACTGCAGCGCCTTGTAAGCATCATCAGCTGAATGCTGTTCTAGAGTAGGGGTCAGCAAAGGTTTTTTGTAAAGGGCCAATAGTAAATAGTCTTGGCTTTGCAGGCCAGGCGGTCTCTGTCTCAACCACTCAATCTGCCGTTGTTGTGCAAATACAGCCACGGATGGTGTGTAAATGAATGAGCAGACCATGTTCCAATAAGACTTCATGTATAAAAAGAGGCAGCAGGCTGGATTTGGCCTGAGGGCCATGTTTTGCCACTTTCTGTTGCAGACAAAGGTCTTCTCAACATGTTAAAGAGAGGCAGTTACTCAAGAATATTTTTCCCAAAGTAAACAAATACAGGGAAGGCAATCTCTTGATCCTGAGTTCAAGTAACTTGTCTGCTCTTACAGACACATATACTCACTTGCTCTAATAAACTCAAAGTGATAGAGTGCTGGAAGCAGCAGAGATCCAAATTAACCCTTCCTTTTACTGCCAAGGAAGTGCGTGGGGTGCCTTGCCCAAAGCTCCACGGCTAGTTTGCTCTGAGACCACATATGTGGGGGAGGAAACTCAAACCCAGTGACTTGTAGGTGCGGAATTCCCTGTACATCTACTGCCTTACTCTTGTGGGAAGTGAGCCGCTTTCCATCAGAGAAGGGAGATACTCCAGGATTAGAAACAGAGCATTCATTGAGTCAAGCTAAGGTGGGATGTTTGGCAATACCATCCTATCTTGCATCACATCCAGGGCCAGCAGGGCTGTGGAGCCAGTGGTGTCTGCACTTAAAGCCAAAACCAGGGCAGCTCCAGGCTTCTAAAACATGCCGGGGGGGAAAGGAGTGCCTAGTGCCTGACTCAGCTGTGCACACAAGACAAGCAATCTTGAATCCTGAACTTGGATTCATCGATAGAGGGCCTGGCCACCAGCCGTCTTGAGAATGGCATTCCTTTCAGGAAAGTTGCATCACAAGACCTAACCAGGAGATCTTTAAGGATCTGTTTCCTGTTGATTTGAGAGAGAGATGTCCCAAAGTACTGTAATTTGGTTCCCAGTACACAGCAGACTTTGTAACTCCAAACTAACTAGTTAAAAGGTTATCCGAGTCTCTGAGGCGCTGAAAGCTTTCCACAGGCCGGCAGCTCTTCCTCCCAACATCCCATGCAGATAAGAGCAGGCTCTCATACTTCCCGATGCATGCCTCTCCTCCCTGGACCTGTCCCTGCACAAATTAGGGACACTTTGTGGTTGGAGAAATGTATGTTTCTTACTGATTTCGTTTTTGTTGTCATCTTTAGAATGGTTCCCAGGGAAAGATTCCAAAGTAACTAGATACACCAGACAACTTGCGGAAATGGCATTTCAAGTGGAAAATAATAGGAAAATAGGAAGCTAGTGTCAAAATTTTTCTTGAAACAGTTCTGGAGTCAGAAAAGCAGAGTTAGAAAGTGCATTCCACAACAGGACAGCAAGGTGAGATCTTCCCCTCTGCTATCAACAGCTCCTGATCTGTGGAGCAAACCAGCCCTTTTCTTAATGCCTTGGTAAATCTGGGTGAACAAACTGACACGCTTGTCTTACATAAACTGCTTTACTTAAACCCCAGCTTACACTCAAGGGAGAGATGAGCATTAGAGGTCTATAACAAGTGAACACAATTATCCACAGCTTGATTCAAAGGATTTTTCACGGTCAGATGGCATCCTCAAAACGGGAAAGAAGTAATAACACAAAAGGCCGCCCATGCAACTGTTTATGACGTTTGAGTTTTGGAGATTTCTTAGGTACATTAGGACAGATACATCTATTATTTTGCAACTGCTAAACCGTGAATTAATTTGACCTCAAGAGATTCACAACTATGTTTTATTTTAGAATCTACCTGAAACCATGAAGACTGTGGCACAATGTTTTTTCTTTCATACAATTTTTGGAATGAATTAAATGAACTGTGTCTCCGTTGATGCAGAATATAAAATGTTACAATGCATGGTGTTCTGTCCATGCACCACCCCCCCAAAAAAGACTTTAGTTGTTTTATTTGTACCAGTGGTTCTCGATAGGGGGCAATTTACCTCCCAGGAAGGAACCAACTAAGGGGATCTTTGATGATGTCTGGAAACATTTTTGTTCGTCACAGCTGGGGAGGAAGGTATCCCTGCATCTAGTGGGTAGATAAGAGATGCTGCTAAACATCCGACAGTGTAAAGGACAGCACCCCACAGCAAAGAATTATCTGACCCCAAAGTCAATTGTGATGAGGTCGAAAACCCTGGTTTATTTGTACATATAATTCTATGAACCACATGGTGAAAGTGCTCAAACTCAGGTGCCATTTTAGGCTGTATTCACCGTAACTACCCTAAGGGAGTGAATATTCTTCATGGACACGGCATCGGTCTCCCACCTTAGAGGAGGGCTGCTCAGAGGTGTGCAGGGCCAGGAGCTAGGAAGGTGCAGTCCTGGGCGGGCCTGGATGGTTCCAGTGGTTGGGCTTTGTTCCAAAGTCGGTCTGGATTTGGACAGACTTCTCAGCAGAGGGCATGACATCAAGTCACTTTTCTTTTAGGAAAGGAGATTGAAGATGTGAATTTAAAAAAGCTTGAAGATATACAGATGTTGCTTTGTGATGTAATGAAACCCTAAAGAATATTTTAAATTCTGAAAGGGATACATTAAGCTTCCTCAGGACCAAAAAGTTGGTATTAATAAAAGGTAGTCATTACATACACTGGTGAGTCGTTTCTGCACATAGGAGTAACATGTAAAGTTAGGCCTTGTCTGAGCACTGGATCTTAAATGTTTTAATTGAGAGATTTTCAATATTGTAAAAAGGATGCATGCCCAGGCTGAGGCTGGAACCAGGACCCCAGGCAGAGGTGCCGCACAGAGAAGCCTTAAGAACAAAATGATCCAACACCCTCGGAAGCTGGAGAACTCCAGCAAGTTGTGGGCTTGCAGTGAAAGGCCGGAGGGGCCATATGGGGCCACAAGGACCATGCCCCCCTCAAACCCCTGGCAATGGGACATCTGCCTGCTCCTTGAGCATCCTCATTCTCCACGTTCTTCTGAGTCCACTGACAGTGGCTCTGGGAGCTCCCAGCACCTGAACTGCAGTCGAAGTGACCAGATTCACACTGCAAACTCACTCAGAGCCGGGGGCTTCCTGACTCTGCTCGCCTCGGGACTGCCTTCATGTCTCCCCACGAGGTCTGGGCTTGGGTGGCCTCTTAATCACATTGGTTCTCCCCTTCGAGTGTGAAGATAGCTCTCCCCGATAGAGAACACAGAAGGAGCCACAGAGCTGAGTAGTTGTCTGACTCCCCGTCCTCGACCAGCATCACACCATCTGCCCCGAACAAGGGGCTGGCCCACCTCAGTCTTCTCTGCTCCAAACCTGTAACTTTTGAAAACCCCTTTTTATTCAGCTCTGCCTCTTTTGTAAGCCTCATCACCTTGCAGTCTCAGCCTGTCTGACGCTCCTCTTCAGTCTGTGCCTCTCTTTGCCCTTCATCTTGGGGGAGGTGCACTCTCCTTCACATTCAGGTTCTTTTCCTACGTAAGCCCATCAGAAAGTTCCCAATCCAGCTCCCTTGGGGTTTTTCACACCTCTGAAAGGAGAGCACCCATCCTTGGCGATTCAGCCAAGGGGCAGGACTTCTGGTCTCTGGGCTCATTCCCCACTCTTCAGGCCCCACCACCGCCCCACCTCCTTGAAGTCTGACTGTTAAAGTCTACGCTTGGCAAAGCTGTCACATCCGTCCAAGTCCATCTCAAAAGGTATCTCATTTGTCCCATTCATAGTCTCTACTTTGAGGAATCTGGAACTTCAGGGACCAGAAAGGAAGGAGAATCGGGATGGGAAGGACATGCAGAAATACATAGGAACCGAGGAGAGGAGCTAGGGAGATAACCAGTACCCAGATGGTGCCCAAACGTGCCTCAAGCCCACATCAATACCCGAGGAGGGCAGTCAGGTAGGTGAGACACGCGAAATGACATCAACGCCACCCCAAGCAGTTCAACGGGAGCGTCTCAGGACCCAACCGAAGAACAGTTCTGTGCCCCATGGGGAGAGACCAGCAAAGGTCAACCAGAGCTAGCTTTAGGCAGGGGCAGCTGAGCAGGCCCAGGTTCAGGGCAGGCCTCCAGCCCCAGAGTTTCAATCAGCTGTCTTAGGGATTATTGGTAATGGAAAAGAAAAACAGAGCTAGCTGACACAAACAGGGCGTTACTGAAATCATCAGGATGGAGGGAGGGGGCAGCCTTCCTGCCACCACAAACCTAAGTCAAATGACCTCAATCACCCCGTGGCCTGTGGCAGTCAAAAGCACTCCCATATCCTTCAGAATTTCTATGATCTCCTGAGAAAATTATGTCCCACAGACGCCTCAGGCCCTCATTCCTTCCTATCCTCACAGGAAGCTCAGTCACTCACCCCAGAGCCTCACTGAAAGTGCAGCTCCTTCCTCCATTCCCAGGAAATGGCTCTTCAAGGACTGATGTGAAATTCTTGATGGGAATTCTGATATGAATGGTGTTCAGTAAACTTGACAGATGTGTTTGTGGGCTCCCCTGGAGAAGTCAGGCCGAGCCTGCCTGGCCCTCGGCTGCCCCCCTGCTCCCTGTCCACCTCCCGTCACCCCTCAGCTTCTCCCCTAGTCTCTTCAGGACTGTCTGGGAAGTTCCAGATTCTTCTCCCTCATACAAAGCAGCTTCAAGGGAAATCTCCTGAGTGTAAGTCCTAGCACCACTCGCCACCAGCTCTGTGAGATTGGCATGGTTCCCTACTCTCTACCATAAACAATGCTGGAAACGGCCACCTCCATTCGGCACCACGCCCCTGGATCCCAGCGAGGCACGCCTTCCAAGGAAGAGGCCACAGACGAGGGTGACCAACAGAGCAGCCACAGCCTTCGCGGCTGCACTGCAAAACATGAGCAGCTTCTGAAGGCGGTCATTGTCTGACACAAAGTCCTTAGGGACATAAATATGTATGTATCTGATCATATACACATGGTCATTGTAAAGTCTCATTATTTTCAAGGTAAATGTTTCGTGTAAAGAAAGAATAGCTGCCGACCTTTAAGCTGGAGTCTTGCTTGAGAAAACCTGAATTCACATATAAAGAAAGCTATTCCCCTCGTGTGAGTGACTCACTCACTAAGAAGCAGGAAGCTTGTTTTAAGAGGAGAACATCTATTCATTGCCCACTGGCTTAATAATACTCACGGTATTATTCCTTATAGTGCTACAATTAACCTTTAGTCATACCATTTTTCTTACATAAGAAGTACCTGGACTGGATATAAAACTTGTGTATATATGCACGGCCTTTGATCCAGACCCCCGTCCACAGAGGACTAATGGCACACGATTGCGCAACTTCAAGGAGGGCTGAAATTCTCTGTGATGTTGGAGACATAAAAATCATTAAGTTTTGCTGTGCTATTCTGAGCGGCAGTGCTTTCAGTTTAATTATTGCTAGTAAATCTCTTAGCTGAGGGAGCTTTAAGGATGACTGTTATGTTAGGACAAATGGATCTCTTCCTAGGCCTGGTAAGTACAGAATGTAGAAGTCTGAACATTTGATTAAATTGTACAGTTAATCCTCTAATTGTCCATTGGGAAACTGCTTCAAGAATAATTAGAGCACCTGGTCCTATTCATGTGCATTGCTAATCCTTTTTTTTTTTTTTTTTTTGTGAGGAAGATTGGCCCTGAGCTAACCTCTGTCCCAATCTTCCTCCATTTTGTGTAGGACCCCACCGAAGCACAGCTTGATGAGTGGTGTATAGGTCCACACCCAGGATCCAAACCTGTGAACCCCAGGCCGCCAAAGTGGAGTGCAGGAACTTCACCACCACGCCACTGGGCTGGCCCAACTAATCTTTTTAAAAATCTTATGAAGCTATTCTGCTCAACAATATGCTGAGCTGAAGCTGCCGTAGGTTTGATAGACATTTGCTTTAAAATACTGCCCTGGTCACAGACTAAAAACCAAATATATTTGCTTCCAAAGTGCCCACTGCATGTGAAGTTTACTCATGAATTTATGCCTGAGCTCTTCATATTTGTCACCAAGCCGTTTGCAGGGGCTGGGGGTGAACATTAGTGAGAATCAAATAGACTGAGGGAAAGGCACACTCTCCCCGCCTCTCAGCCTGGCCAGCTCCTATACCCTAAAACCTACGGCATGGATGGCAGCTGCTCAAGAAGTCATTGCTAAAGACCCAAGTTGAAGTCAGACTGCCTCCTTTCTGCTCCCCTGTGTCCTGGGCCTCCTTTTTCCGTGCAAGTACTAGAGGCTGGTGTTTCAGAAAGGCGAATAAGGCACGTTGCTGTTCTCAGGGCACCAGCATGTAAATAACTACAGAACATGAGGCTCTGTTGATCTTGACACCGTGAAGACCAGCGAAGGGGCTGGGCTTGGAGAAATCTGGGAAGGTTTCAGAGAAAGGGCGAGCAAAAGCAAGACTAATGTAGGCCACTGTCCAAGGACTCTGTAGTGGGCTGCCTACCGGCACAGGCAAGAGCTGGAACAGCCCACAGCGATGCTTGTATTAAATCAAGTGGGTCTAGCCCTAGAACAAACAAGTACAGAGTATAAACTACATGAATCTTTAACACGAGAAAAGGTAGACAGGTCCACTCAAGTGAAAAGTCGAGGCAACACTTCCTTCTCCTCCAAGGCCCATCCAAGCAGATGGGTGAACATAGACTACTTCATTTTGAGGTGAAACTAACCAGACGGGACTGAAATGGTAATGAGAGTGGGTTGAGGCTTTCCCCCACGGCTGTTCTCACTGGATCAGAAAGAATGGAGGGAGGAAGCAGAGGACTTCAGACACAGCGCAATGGACATTCGTCATTCTTCTGTGGCCACCCACCACCGTGGCTTCTTTTCTCAGTTCAGTGATGTCGTCCAGGTCATGATGGGAGGCCTAGGCTGCTGTCACCCTGGGAAGCAGACTCCTGCCTCCCCAGCCTCGCTTGCTGCTGGCGTTCAGGCCGGGGAGGCTGTGCTCATCCATGCCCCACTCTGGCTCTGACTCTTGGCGATGCAAAGAAGCAGGTGATACATGGAACCTCTAGTTTGCAGAGGTGGCATCTAGTGGCCACCCAGGAGTGCAGCCTTGGTGATATCAGTGTTACAGGTACCAGTGGTGTGGTCATGTGACCTTGCTCCCAGGCTGTGATGTCGTTGTAGGAACTGCGCGGCTCTGCAGCCTCCAAGACTGATTGTGCAGCCTTCCCAGAGAGTCTGATACACTTTATTTTTTAATACACTCTTTGTCTTTGAAATTAGCCCAAGTCGGTTTCTGTTGCAACTGAGAACTTTGACTGGAGAAGGTGGATGGAGCCTCGGACCGTGGCTGGAGACTGCTTCTTCCAGGTAACCTCAGGTGTGGGAGGGTCTTTGCCTTCATCCAGTCAAACCTTCCTCCACTTCCCAATGGGACACAGTCTTAGGAGAAATCACTCTTGTCTGCCTTGTCTGGGAAAAAGCAAGATAGAGTCTCATGGGCCAATTGACTCTCTCTTGTGGATAATTATCCTAAGCGCAATACCTATCAGGCATGACAGTATGTGTCTCATTGAACTGGTTGTAAGTTCTATTTTATTACAGCAAAGCCTGCTCTTGTCTGTTCCATCTTCAACTGTCCTGTTAACTTGCTTGTCTGTTCATAACTCTAAAAACGTAGCGGTACCGTCAGTTCAGCACAGCCAGATTATTCCACCACCTCCCACATGCGTCCTCTCTCTCTCTCTCTCTCTCTCTCTGTCAGTCACCTCATCTCTACATGGAACTGCTTTGGAGAATGACAATATATAAAATGAAAGGGCTATTATGGTAAATTAAAAAGAAGATATAAAAAGATACCTAAAGCCTAATAGTATATCACGAATGAATGTTAAGAAAAGCTGGATGAGGAATTATGCAATAGGAGAAGTCTAATCAGAATAAATGACTGCTTTACCCTCTTTCATGATATGAAATAAAGTCCACAAAGTTATAACTTCACAGACTAATTGAATAATCCTGGAGCAGGAGAAGGAAAAAAAGAAAGTAAAAGAGGGGATTCCCAAGGGGTTGCTGACCTTGACCCCATAATGTGTCTGCAATGGATGCTAATATAGGGAAAGTCACCCAATTTTTCCCCCTCACAGCACAGATGACTGTTTGATGCTCAGCCCTTCTTTAATCCTGTGTGCTATGCTGGGTGGGGGCTGAGAGCGAGTCAGGGCAGGTGGGGTCCAGCAGTCTTCAGGTAGCATGTGGGATGCGGACATGGAAGAGGCACTGGCATCACCCTGTTCTCCAATTTTCAACTCACAAGCCACTTCTTTTGCTACAAAAACTCAATGACCAAAAAGCTCAAGTGTGACTTGATCAGCACCAAAACATAGTCATGAGAATTCGGGGGGAAGAGATGGCCTTGGTTTTAATGAGATACCAGGGTGCTGACAACTGACTTTTCTTCAGCATCAAACGTGAAGCACTAATGCCTGCTTCTAACTCATAAACCTCATCATGTTATACAGACATCATATCGAACCACGCAAACCGGGATGCTACCTGAGGAGTTGCCATGGACCCACTGCAGTGTTTCCACCTATGGCCGGGAGGATGGGGTGACGTGGCTCCGGTGAGGCGCGTGGCTCCAGCAGTGGCAGTGGGAGTTTAATGGGCTTAGGAGCCTGAAGTCCTGAGTGGATTCTCAGCTCTGCTTACTTACTTACTTTGTGACTTGGGCATGTTACTCAGCCTTAACTTAGTCATCCGTAGGATGGGGTAATCACAGCATACTGCCCTGGCAGGCTGTTGGGAGACTTTCCACCTCAAGTGACCCATGGTGAATGTGAGTTTCATCTCACCCCCTTATAGGAAATGCAGGCAATCACTCATTCTCTCTTGATTTTTCTTGTTTTTTTCATGGAACATCAGTAACAACTGCTGCCGTATTCTGCCCAGAGGGGCTGTGAAGACTCGGTGTACGGTTGCTTCTGTGACCTATGTTTATCTTCTTAGAGTGGGGAGTTACATAGAAGCAGGTGATTTTTTCCCCCAAAAAATAATAAAGCCTTATTCTACCTATAATTATCCAGTTGTAATAATGTAACATTGTTACAGCCATGTTGCTGGATAGAAAATTACTATTTAAAGCTAATAAAATACAGAAACATCTGTTTCTATACTGGGTAAAACTACCAAAGCTCCCAGTTCTATTGTCAGAACTCCCCTGTGATAGCAGCCTCCAAGATGGTTCCCAAGGAGCCCCCACCCTGTCTAGTCCCCTCCCATGCTGTACCAGAGTTAGTCTGTGTAACCAGTAGGATATGGCAGAAGTGACAGGAAAAGCCCTCGGTGTCTGCCTTGGCTCTCCATCTTGAATCACTGGCTCTGGGGGAAGCAGCTGCACATTCTGAGGACACTCGGGCAACCTTTGGAGATGTCCACAGGGCAAGAACTGAGATCTCAGCTTAAGGCACTGCGAACAGAGGCCTGTCAACAACCATGTGAAGTGTGAGCCTTTAGATGACTACAGCCCTGGCTGACAGCTTGACTGCAACCTCAGGACAGAACCTGACCTAGAACCACCGGGCTGAGCCCTCCTGGATTCCTGGCCTACAGAAACTGTGATATAGTAAGTGTTTGTCTTAAGTTGCTAAGTTTGGAGTAATTTGTTATTCAGTAATAGGTAACTAATACATTACCTAATCGATACATACAACCACACACATACATGTGCACACACACATCCATTAAGAAATCCTTGGCTTACTACTTGATGATTATACTGCATTCCAGAGTCTTGCCCTAAAGTTGCCCACACAGAGGTACCATCCTATTGTGATTCCCTTTAGTTCTCCAGCCAAGAGAATTTACTCCTGGTGCCCAAGATGTACTCGTCTCACATCAGATTCCGTGGTCCATCAAAGAGTACATTCTAGGTTGAAGAAAAGAGACCCTCGTGACTTCTATGTCTTTACCAAGGAAGAACAAATACAAATGAAAGTATTGCCCAAGTAAAGAGAAAAGGCCCATTAGACTCTTCCAATAGGATGAAAGGAGAACTCAAAGTTTATGACCTGTGGGAAATCTGCTAAGCAGGGTATGGAATCAATGAAAGATTGGTGCATTGTCTGTTGGTTGAAGAGTTTCTTCTGAAGTGTTTATGAGTTATCATCAAAAATAAATAAAGGAACAAAAATGAATGGATAATTTATGCATATATTAATTCTTACGTTTTGAAATATATGGGAGATTTTATAAGAATCCAAAGATAGTGGCTATTCAGTTTTTATGTAAAACACAGTATATAAGTACATTTGTAAAAGATTATGCCTTCAATCTGTCATGACCTATTAAATTCTACATCCATCATTTAGTTAATCCCCAAATTCTTTGCCATAATCATGAGATGAAACACCCTTGGTCAACAAAATGATTTGTTTATTTTTATAAAATGAGTCACGAAATGAAAATTTTTTTCTGGTTTAGACTATGAAATCCAATAACTGAGTAATGCTGTCATGCAATCCAGTGCTCTAAATACTAATAGTAATGATATTAACTAAAAACGTTGCAATGAGTAAAGGAAAATAAGTAGCCTATGAATTTGTAGGTGTGCCATAACTGGTTTAATTTTGAAGAGGTGCACTGTAATTTGAATTGTTAAAACTGTTTTCAACCAAGTTTAGCATGCTTTGTTCTGTACCTCAGTCTATTATATAATGAAAAGCTCCATCATAATGCTATTCAGAAAGTAGAAGGGTTGCCCACGGGCTTTTGAGAAGAAGGACAAGTGGACTCGAAAAAATGTGGCATTGTTCTTTGGACTCTGAAAAAAAACCAGACCAAATGCCATCAAATCAAGTAAGTACTAAATAATTGCTCTCTGAAGAACTTTCTGCAATCTGCCTCTAATTCAGACTTGAATATTGAGAAATTTCCTAAAACCTCATCCCCTTTTCAGTTCAGACATGAATCCTCAGAATCAAATGAGGATAAAACATTTAGAAACATCTCAAAGGCCAGAAATTCAAACAAATTAAAACTAAAACCACTAAAATATGTGATCATTTAACTATTTATATACAAAAAGGTATTTACCAAAATTTAATATCCATTAATGATTTTTTAAAAAACCTCTTAGCAAACTAGATATAGAAGAGAACTTCTTCAAACTGATAAAGGGAATTTACAATCAAAACCTAAAGTGAAATATTGAATGCTTTGCTTTCCTTCTAAGACGAAGAATAAGGCAAAGATGTTTACTCTCACCATTCTATTCAAAACCGTACTGGAAGTCCCAGCCATTGTAACAGGAGAGAAGAAGAAATGAAAGGCGTAAAGACCAGAAAGGGAGGAGTAAAACTGTCTCTGCAGATGACGCGATGGTTTATTTAGAAAACCCTATGAAATGTATAAAACATCACTAAAACCTATATGAGTATTCAGCAAGTTTCTTTATTTTACACCATCAACAAAAATTAATTTGAGATGGTTCATAAACTAAAATGTAAAAGCTAAAACCATGAAGCTTTTAAAGGGGAGCATAGGAATATCTTTGTGACTTTGGGCAAGCAAAGGTTTTCAGACAAGATGTAGAAAATGATAACCATAAAATAAAAAGTATTAGACTATCAAAACTTTTATCTTCTGATCATCAAAAGATACCATTAAGAAAAGGAATGGACAAGACACAGACTGGGAGAAAATATTTGTAAAACATATTTTCAGGTTATAAAAAGAACTCCTAAAACTCAATAAAAATAAAAATAAAAGCAACCAAGAGATTTCAAAACTTCATAAAAGAGAAATATACATGAAAAATGTTCAACATCACCAGTCATCAGGGAAATGCAGATTAAAACTACAGTGATAAACCACTATGCACCAACGAGAAGATATAAATCTGAGAAAGACTGACAACACTAAATATTGTGAGGATTTGAAACAATGAAGTAGAAGCATAAAGTGGTATAATTACCTTGGAAAAAGATCTTGTAGTTTCTTAAAAACTAAATGTACACCTACCCTATGATCCAGCAACTTCACCAGTAGGTATTTGCCCAAGAAAAATGAAAGCATATTTTCTGCAAAATGATCTATATAATGTTTATATCATTATAAACATTATGAAGAATGTTTATAATCGCTTTATTTACAACAGCCAAAGGTGAAACACCGGCGGCCCAGCTGTAGGAGAATGGAGCTGCTCACTGCCGTATGCTCATCCAATGGCCTACTAGTTAGTGATAAAATGCAATGAACCACTGAGACGCATGACACACACGAATCTTAAAAGCATTTTGCAGAATGGAAGAAGGCTTCCACGAAGACTCCGTCATGCGAAGCTCTGGAGCAGGAGCACTGGACCTGAGGGCCGTGGGGCAGACCTTGAGAGCCATGATGGAACTTTTGGGGTGATGGCAATGTTGTGTCTTGATAGCAGTTTGGGTTATACAAACACTTTTGTCAAAACCCAGAGACTGGTACACTTAAGGTTTGTATTTCACTTTAAGTAAATTTAACCTCAAAAGACAAAAACTGTGGGGGCCAGCCCGGTGGCGCAGCAGTTAAGTTCACACGTTCTGCTTCTCGGCGGCCCCAGGTTCGCCAGTTCGGATCCCGGGTGCGGACATGGCACTGCTTGGCAAAAGCCATGCTGTGGTAGGCGTCCCACATATAAAGAGAGGAAGATGGGCACGGATGTTAGCTCAAGGCCAGTCTTCCTCAGCAAAAAGAGGAGGATTGGCAGTAGTTAGCTCAGGGCTAAACTTCCTCAAAAAAAAAAGAGAAAAACTGTGAATAGATATCAAACTCTCTAAAGGTTAAGTATTTATGGAGAAGAGTACATGCTTGAAACGTATTAAAAAATTAGATAGGTTGCTAGAGGAATGATGGATGGTAGGCATGCTGTAAGGCAAGTACAGTAAGCTTGCTTGACTGGGTGGGTAGATTACGTGGCTGATTATTATCGAGTCTTCACCGTGAAATTGATTCAACTTTGTTCTATGTTTCAAATTTTCATAATAACATGTTGGGAAAAAAATTCTACAAGGCCATAAGTTCCTAATAACTACATTTTTTTATCCTCAACCCTTCTCATACAGGGTTTGTTTTCTTCTTTCTTCTGCCTGGAGAACACCAGGCTGTGGTCTGAAACAGAACAGCCAGGCAAGGCCTCACGCTGTGTGCCGGGCCACACAGGCCTGTGGATTTCAGAGTCTTAGAAACCTTTCTAGTACCCTCTTGTACATGAAGAAATAAGTTGACAGATTTGACCTATAATTTATGGATAGGAGAGACATGAGAGCCCACAGAATTTATAATTTGAAGGTCAATATAATTAGAAAACAATTGTAAGTCAAATTTTAATTGAGATAAAATTATGAACATTTGAGGCAACCAACAAAACTTTGTTATCACAAATCTGAGTAAGTGAACAAATTAAAATTTATTATAACAGGGGCTGGCCTGTGGCCGAGTGGTTAAGTTCGGGTGCTCTGCTTCAGCAGCCCAGGGTTTCGCTGGTTTGGATCCTGGGCGCAGACATTGCACAGGTCATCAGGCCATGCTGAGACAGTGTCCCACATTCCACAACTGGAAGGACTGACGACTAAAAATATATACAAATAGGGGCCGGCCTGGTGGCACAGCGGTTAAGTGTGCATGTTCCTCTTTGGTGGTCCGGGGTTCATGGCTCGGATCTGGGGTGCAGACATGGCACTGCTTGGCAAGCCATGCTGTGGTAGGTGTCCCATGTATAAAGTAGACGAAGATGGGCATGGAGCTTAGCTCAGGGCCAGTCTTCCTCAGCAAAAAAAAAACAAGAGGAGGATTGGCAGCAGATGTTAGCTCAGGGCTAATCTTCCTCAAAATAAATAAATAAATAAATAAAAATAAAAATATATACAACTATGTACCAAGGGGCTTTGGGAAGAAGAAGGAAAAAGAAAAATCTTTAAAAAAATAAATTTTTATAACAAATATTTTAAAAAGACTTCTAAGTATGCTAGTTCAGTAAAGGATACAGAGCAAGCAAAAAGTCTGATTTCCTTTGCAACGAGTAGATGATTTGGTAATAGAAATAAAACAAGCTCATACAAAACAAGCAGTAACAGCGATGCGTTAATTCTGAGCTCTGTGAGACAGGAAACCTCTGCAGAATGGAGCAGTCAAAGGTAAGCAAGGGGGAGGCCTAGACAGCGGCTTACTTATACTGTGCAGCACTTCACAGTTTTCTAAATACTTTCAGATGTTTTCTCTTGACTCATAAAATTGTTGTGAGATGAACAGGGCTGAACCTGGTCTCTATTTTATGAAAAGCCTGAGATCACACAGCTGGAAAGTGGTGGGGTGGGACTACAGCTTAGGTCCCCCATCCCTTGGCCTTCCAGGTGGGAGGGGAAGGACTGCACAAACAGAACTGCGGGGAGTGGCGGTGGGGCCGGGCTGCCCCGGAGGGAGCAGCGGGTGAACCTGGTAAGGTTACACTGGGAAGCCAGACTGGACGGGTCAGGCAAAATCCGACAGACTGGTCTCTTCAATGAGGGGAGGCAGCTTAGTGGTGTCGAGCACAGATTTGGGTGTCAGGCTCACGGGGGTTCAACCTCCAACCCAGCATTGCTATGTGACTTCATGCAAGCGACAGTCCCTCATCTGAAAGGTGACCTACACCATTCCGTAGAACAGCTTCACATTCTTTTCCTTGAAGAGGGCTCCCTAAATTGTGTGAGCCTCAGGCACCAGGGAATCTGGATCTTTCTCTGCACTCCATAATATTAGCTACTCTTATTTAGTCACCATAACATGGGATCTTGTCTCTCTGGACGGAGTCGCTAGGGAGACAGTGGGAAGGAAGCCAGAGCCCCGCCCTAAGCCGCACGCTGTTGCCTCTCCCAACACAGAGCATCGGCAGGCAGAGGCAGCAGCAACAAATACTTGTAGAACTGAGCAGGTCCTCACCAGAATGTCTAAGAGCTCAGTCTGTCAACGCCCAGATACACATAAAGGGAGGGAAATTCTGAAACTTTGGCGCCAGGGTTCCCCTGAATTGAAACAAATTTCACCATGTGCCCAATCCCCTGCAGGCCGCACGGATCTGTCTACCTATGAGGCTGCAGCCAGAGCGCCATCTTTCAAATTGGTTTGGTGAATTCTGTTCTACTCAGAGGATAAACCAGCCATTCGACTGGAATTAGAACCAACTATCCTCAGCACATGAGTGTGCTCACAACAGTGGGAACTATTTGATATAAATTAGCTTTTATGACACTCCAGGCACATGCTCAACACTTTACACATGGACCTCCATAGTCATACGGTGACTGGGTACTATTATCAACTCCTTTTTATATGCCAGGAAACTGAGGCTCAGAGAGGTTAAGAATCTTGAACAGGTCACGCAGCAACCAAATGGTAGAGCTGGGATATGAATTCAAGCATCCACCCCGGAGTCTGCACTCTGAGTGTCCGCTGCTCTGCCTGTCTAAATGGGATAGAATCAAAGACTACGGGAACCAGAGGTGACAGTGAACACTCGCATAACTCAGGCCCCTAATTTTGAGACTTCATATAAAATGGCAGATAGTGCCAGAACCAGAAAGAAAGTCACAGCAGAAAGAAAGGGCCCTTGCCCCTCTGGCTCGCACACACAAGGATGTATGTTTGGAACTCTTCCCCCATCTCCATCACCACGGTCCGGGAGAAGCCATCGCCACCGCACAACTGTGCCTCTCATAACGACCACCTCGTAATATTGGTGGAAAAGCCAGTGAAAAGGGAGCGTTTGCTGAGCCCCTGGCCATCCACAGGGAAAGTGAACCGAGCGCAAGAAGTGGTCGTTTATGTAGATTTCAGCTCTAGAACAGCTACAGTCAGGCTGGCAGTTGACACGGGTGAGGAAGGTCAGAACAATAAAACGCCCTTCCGCTGAGGCCACAGCAATTGCTTAATCACCTAGTGCCCTAAGTTATGACGTTGCCGGGGTCTCCAGCCTCCTGGGGACCCTCCAGCTTGGTTTCTCTGGGGTGGCCCGCAGAGCCCTGCCCCTGGCTGAATGGTTTCCTCTGGCCTTGACAGTGGGGTGACCTGGCAGACAGAGGTTGGGAGAAGGCCGGCACCTAGAATCCCGGCGAGAATCAAGAAACTTTCAGTTTGGTGGTAAGGTCTCTCCCTCTCTACGAAACATTGCTTTCTTTTATTTTCTTTCTAAACAAAAAATGCTTCCTTCTGTGTTGCTTGGTCACTCAACAAGGAAAAAGGAACGGTTTCTCTTCTCTGTCGCTGACTGTTGGTTTAGTGCACAGAGGTAGAGTGCCATGCCGTGGACAGGCCTGCGCAGGGACTGGAAATTCTGGCTTCGTAGGGAATCCGCTCCTGTGATGTTATCTGGCGATGTCTGTATTTTCTTTTCACTGATTGTCAAAGAAATGTTTAACATTGCAGAGGGTGTGGGGTTTTTTGTTTGTTTTGGGTTTTTTCTCTTTAAATAACTGCAAAGTTGTGTTAGAACAGTATGATTAAGGTCAATTATTTTCTTTTTTCTCTTTCCTTATTTTAGAAAAGAAAGTGTGCTAGGGGAAAACTGAATAAAAGAACTTTAAATTAAAGATATATTAGTGGTGTTAGGTGGTTTGGGACAAATCTGTCAGGTTTGTTAGTAGGAAAGAAAAATGAAGAAGAAAGAAACAGCACCTCAAAAATTTTAAACAGTAAAGCTAGTCCCTGACTTTGTAATCCACATTCTATAGAATGCTCACCAACAGTGCAAAGCAAAAGTCCCCTTTATTTGTTTGTATTTGTGGATAAAGAATAAAATGGGGGCGGGGGAGAGGCAGGGAGCAGCCCCGTGGCCTAGTGGTTAAGTTCACGTGCCCCGCTTTGGCGGCCCAGGGTTTCAGGGTTCAGATCCTGGGTGCAGACCTGGCACCGCTTGTCAGGACATGCTGAGGTGGCCCACATAGCAGAACTAGAAGGACCCACAACTAGATTATACAACTATGTACTGGGGGGCTTTGGGGAGAAGAAGAAAAAAAAGGAAGTTTGTCAACAGATGTTAGACAATGCGCCAATCTTTAAAAAAGAAAAAGAATAAAAGAGGGATAAAAAGAAAACACTCAATAGGAAAAATGGAAATATCCTCGCATTAGTATATTGGAATATACTAACACAAGATTTTACTAAAACTTAGTGAGTAATTGAGATTTCCAAAGCTGCCTGATTTTTAAGTGAGAAGTACACAGTTTAGACTAAAGGAGAATTAGAAAACCCAACTTCCTAAAGACAGTATGCTATGAAGAATAAAATTCTCCCAAATGATCAAATTATGACCAGGTGGTTCTCAGAGCCAGCACCAAGCTAGGAGTGAAGAGCCTCTGGTTCTGTTTCCGCTTCACCCCCCTCCCCACTGTGAGCTTTGGCTTTGAAGTGTCTGGACAGAGTCTTCTCATCTGCAAAAAAGGCAGCTCAGCGAGGTGCTCTCTAAGGCCGCTCAGAAACACGAATCCATTGTCATTTGCATTTTCGTCAATATGAGTTTGTTTTTTGCTTGTCTTTTATTTAAAGCTTTAATGTTTGAGAATATGTCTGAGTGAGGTACAAAAATATATGTTATTCACTTGTTCCTTCAACCGCATTTTTAATAATCTCAGCAAACCTTCCATTTTCTGGCTTTGGTGAAGCGCTGGGACCATCGAACTCTGTGGAGCGTTGGAATCTTTCCCTCCAGGTGTGGAGCCTTGAGCTCTCTTCCTTCTCTCTGAGGTCCCTTGCTGCTGGAAAATATCTTGTTCATCTTAGTATCTTGACACCCCTTCTGAAAATTGTTTTAGGCTAGTAGAAGAAAGAACTACTATCTGAGGCCAACAATGGCAGGTGCTATAACTCAGCTGCAAAGTTCTTGCCTGTTAGGGAACCGCAGACAATGCGCACTCACGTCCTTCCTTGCAGGAGTTCTGCTAGCTGCAGACCCCTCTGCTGGCCACTCCGCAGGACCCACTCTGCTCGACACTCCCCATCACACGCAGACTTCTCTGTCAGGGTTAGCCTCCTACCAGATGCACAGCACGGCGCTTCCTGCCACCATGGGTGTCTCTCTCGTGTTGGCCTCTACCCAGTGCCATAATGAGCAGCCAAATCCACACAGGGATGCTGAGGAACTGAGGAGATGGGGGAGGGGGCCTTGAAGACCAGTCAAATAAGCAGTTTGACGTAGACAAAATAACAGATTTATAGCTGGAATTTTTGCTTATTATTGGGGGCTGAACTGTGCCCCCCGCCAAATTCACATGTTTGAGTCTTAACCCATAGTGCCTCAGATTGTGACCTTATTTGAGACAGGGTCTTTACAGAGGTGGTTCAGATAAAATGAGGTCATTAGGATGGGCTCTAATCCAATAGGGCTGGTGTCCTTATTAGAAGAGACGATAAGGACACAGACACAGAGGGACGACCATGTGAGGACACAGGGAGAAGACAGCTGTCTACAATCCAAGGAGAGAGGCCTCAGAAGAAACAAGCCTGCCAACACCTGGATCTCGGACTTCCAGCCTCCAGACCTGGGAAGAAACACATGGCTTTTGTTTAAGCTTGTGGTTCTTTGTTATGGCAGCACATTCATACACTTATCAAATACTTGTCTCAGTGGACACTTGAAGTTCAGTGGCAGGAGGACATTGTGAAGGGTGCAGGAGAGCCGCTGTGGGAGTTATCACTGCTCCTTATCACCTGCCTCATCTGGGGCTCTCCTGAAACCTGGAGCGCCTCTGGCCCGGGGACCACCCTCACGGTGTCTGGGCCCAGCACTGAAACTAAACTACTGTTCAGTGAATGGCCTGCTGAGTCAAAGTCAGAGTGAAGACAGCAGAATTGTTTTTAAGATGGCTTTTCATTACAAGACTGGGAAGGGCTGGCATGTAATTGGTGCTCAGTAAATATTTGTTCGATGATCAAGCAAAGCCTTTGGGCCTGAGGAATGCCCTTCTCTGGGGGGATCCTTTACTCGAAGAACCTGTGGTCAGGCCTTCCTCCTGCTTTCTCAGAGCTGCAGTTCTCATTCCCTTTCAACTTCTAAAACCACGCTCAGGTCTTCTCCAAGGATCCTTTCTGAGCAACACTCCCCTGCTCTTTTCAGTAACAAAATCCCATTGGTTGCATCCCAAGGGACAACATACTTTTGCCCCTAAGGGGATTCCTGGCAGGCAGTGATCGTCCTGTAACAGTGAGCCAGTGCTGCAGAGGGGCAAAGATGTGGTCTTTCTCAGAGCTCTGTCTCACCTTTTCCCAAGGACAGTTTTCTTCTCTAAGGATAACAACACTAGGTGATGTTGACATCTTGCTCGGCAATTTACAAAGCATATTAATGTGCATTATCTCATTTAATCTTCACAACAACCCAGTAAGGCAAGTTTTATTAGTAAAGATGCACCTCGGGAGGGTAACAGGATCTTAGTGTGCAGACATAGTATCTATTGACTTATTCACACAGCCCCTACCACCATTTTACATATGAAATGGGCCAAATTATTTACAGTGATGAATTATAACAAGAAAAAAGCATTTCGGGGCTCTCAGGGAGCTGGTAAGGAAGCCTGACTGCCTTTATCTTCTGGGAACAGGAATGGCAGGTGCGTGGCATGAATCTGACAGTCTCTCCGCACATCCACAAAAGGTATCCTAACCACACACACGTTTCCAGCTGGGCCGGACACCGCCTCTCCCACATGAACTTTGCAATCTATTATGCTCTTTCCATATCTAAGGAAATGTTCGTGAGACAGCCTGTCTGGCTCTGGTCAACTGTTTAGACCCTTACGTGTACATTTGAGGCTGCTGACGGTGTGATGACTGGGTGTTAAGTTGCTCAGGAACACCCTTTCAGATATTTCACCACTGTTTTCTGATGCTTTCTGGGGATTTAGGGCCGGTGGGCACGTACTCAAAATGTTCAAAAGAATTCTGACCAAGCTAAGCCTGAACCAGTGGCTGGTGCATTGGACAAAACCAAGAGCCCCAAAGTATTCAGCTATGATGCTAGCCTGAGCTGCTGGAAGCAGTAAAGGAAGCCAGTTACAGCCTTTCCTTGTCAGAGGCATTTCCTCTTCCCGTGAAGCCCACACGTCCAGCCTAACAAGAGTTGCTAATCACAGATGTTTTTTGGAGATGGTGATTTTTTCCCATTTCTAAGCATGAATCATAGAATACAAAAAGCGCTAACTGTGGAGACCCCCGTGCGAGCCCCTCAGTGTCAGTGCCCCGTGCTGGGTTGATGCTGCCTGCCTTCCAGCCTCCTGTGGCAGCACCCGGAGAGCTACCGGAAGCTGTTGTCATCTCCGATGGGCTCTCCTGTTGCACAACAGTCTTTGAAAGACAACTTCCGTGGAGCATTCAGGACCAGGAGGAGAATATGTTAGCAGGCAAAGAAGGTAAATTTAGAAGGCTGCATTTGGTCCTGAGGTCAGCATCAAAAAAAATATGCTTGACTTCTTACAAATCAAGAAAATCTTCAGTTCTGTTACCATTTTCATCAGCTTTGTAGTGTTTTTCCCTTGTTTTGCATTTGATCAAAGATGACAGCCCTGCTCCACACTTGTGCAAGTTGGTGCCGAGCTGTCCTGTTTGCCCAGGGAGTTGGATATAAAAGGCCTTTCATGCCTGCTTATTTCATTCCTAATTCCAAGGTAGCTGGCATTCTTAGGAAGAAGCAGAGTTTTGCAGTGACTATATGATAGGGGATGTGCTGGGCTGCAGTGTGTATCTTCAGCCTCATTCAACCACATCCTCACCAGCTGAACCTACACCCACTCAAGGGTCGGACAGCCCTGCCTCTTCAACTGGACACAGCCAACCCAGCAGTACCCCGGGCATGCATAAAACTCCTGCAGGAGTGCCAACCCCAACGCACACATGTATGCACACACATATACACACATGCACACACACACACGGACAAGCACATCCAGACCGCCACCTGTGTGCCCGTCCTAATGGGCTCTTCCTCAACCCAAATTATGCTAGTTCTTTGTCCTCCACTGGATTTTAAATCACGCGTTTGTTTGGACTGGTTGCTTTTTCTCAACTTACATTCTGTCTCAATCTAGAGCCAAATCTAGAATGGGTCTAAGTGGCCAATTCTAGTTGCCAGCAGCTTCCTGTCAGGGGAACAAGAGCAGCCAGCATCAGGAATAAGCTGAAATCAGATGTGGACGTTGAAATCATCTACAAAATAGAGTAAAACTGCAGCCTCTTCACATAAATGATGGTCATTGACTCCTTGCGAAAGAGAACTTGCAAAAGAAATGAAGGGCTAAACACCAAACTAAAAGCACTTCTTAAAACATCTGTTGAATCATCTTCACTTATTGTTCCTGTGACATAGGACTTACCAGACACTTTCTGGAATCACGGCCTCTCCACCACAGTAAAAAATTACTCCCGACTTGGTTTTTCTTCTGTTCTGCTGCAATTGATCTCAAAATACTGGACAAGAGAATCCAAATAAGAAGGAGCCAAGGCGGGCCAAGTGGTTAAGTTCACGTGCTCCACTTCAGCAGCCCAGGGTTTCGCTGGTTTGGATCTTGGGCGCAGACATGGATGGCACCCTCATCAGCCATGCTGAGGCGGCGTCCTGCATGGCAGAGCTAGAGGGACCTACAACTAGAATGTACAAATATGTACTGGGGAGCTTTGGGGAGAAGAAGAAGAAAAAAGAGGAAGATTGGCAACAGATGTTAGCTCAGGGCCAAAATTTAAAAAAAAAAAAAAAGAAGACAACTATCTTCAAAAAAAAGAAGGAGCCAAGGTCCAGGGCAAATGGTGGGACAATGGACACACTCCCAACAATGGCAGCCAAGACAGAGCTTCCTGAACCCGCTTCCTGGCGCCTAAGAGAAGAAGGAGATCATAAACGACCAGTCCTTGGTGGAGTTCCAGGTACACAGTGATAAAGGCAAAAGAATAAATGAATCGACTAAACCTTGGAAGTAATCCTGGCCAACTTCTTAGAGGAGAAAAATGAGATCCAGAAAATTGAGCAATTTGCTTAAGGTCCCTAAGGCAGTTTGTGGCAAAGCTGGGGTTAGATCCTTGGTTTCCCGGCTCCTTGTCATGGACAGAATCCCAGAGCTGGGAGGAACCGCCCAGTCCAACCAGCCCATTACCACATATGTACCAGGTGAGGACCCAGTCCATGCCCGAGCTCTGGGGATGAGATCCATCTCACCTGTTCCCAGGGCAGCCCATCCTGCCTTTGGACATCTCTGAATGTAAAAATTTCTTAGTTTCCACCCTCAGTCCTACTGTGTCTTTGGGGGCTAAACACAAGTTTTACCTGGCTGCCCTAGACCACGCCTTCAGAGTCAAAGGTAGCTGAGTGCTCTCTAGTTTCTCGGTCATTCTTCCTGAGGCAGGGTGTCAGTCCCTTTTGCAAGCTTATGTCTGCGCTTTGCATTACTTTGTCCTTGTGTTCTTAAGTGCATCGCCCAAAACTGAATGCCAATATTCCAAAAGTGGTTACACTAGCCCAGGAAAGAGAGGGGCGGTTCAGCATTACAGGAGGAAACACCCTGCCATAAAGCAGCCACAGATGGACTGAGCACACAGTGAAGTCTACCCCTACCATAAGCCCTAGTTTCTTCTTCCGCTTTGTACGGCTGCTAAGCCACATTGCACCCTTAGAGTACTAGTGAAGTTAACTCTTTGAACCCAAGTGAAGAGACTTTATTTTTAAGCTTTTCAAATGCCTTTCTATCTTATTCAGCCTTGCCTTCTAACTGTGTTGTAAGGTTCTTTTGGACTTGATCTGAACTGTCCTTCCACATGTGTGTTTCTCCTGGGGCAGGATAGGACTCAGCCATGTGGCTCAACTTGAGAAGTGTCTCTCCAAGCTGCTGGTCATCACCTAGACCAGTCTCCGCTGGGTGTAGTCACTGAATGTCATAAGGAACTGCCATCATACTCTAGCCACATGCCTTCATCTTGTACACAGGGCTTCATCAGGACACACTGTGCCTAGCGCCTTGCTGAATACCCCACAGGGGCAACATTTCTTTGACCTGCCAGTCTAGTGGCCTTTGAAAAGGAACAATGAATTTGCTTCAATGTCACTTGTACCTGTGAACCTAGACTTGAGCATTTGCCACAAATGCCCTGTCACTCCAGCAAATATTGACAAGTAGGCCCCATACCGTGATTGACAACTCTGCCACACAGAAGTCTGAAGAGCACTTAGCCAATTTAAAGGAGGGGTTGTCCATGAAGACACTGGAAACCGCTGAGGTCTCCAGCTCTGCCTACCCTGGAGCTCAGCTGGGCATGTCTTCACCAAGCCAGCCTGCCTTTCCTCCGTGGGCTCCTGCGGACAGAGGATGGGCAGCGAGGGCCAGTGCTGCTGTGCATACACGGCACAAGAGGAGGCGGAGCCTCAGGATGGCTTGTCCACTCCACTCTTCCAGGAAGTGGCCCTCAGACCTTTCCCACCTCCAGAATTCCTTGCCTGCCCCCTGGAACAAGCCCCAGCGGCTGCGTGCCTCCAGCCCCCAGCTCCCTGCAGGCCTGTTTCTGCCTCTCGCCCAGTCTCTACTGCTGCCAACAGGGTCTTTCTTGATGGGATTTATGAATTATATTGCAAGAGGTCCCCATCACAGTGACAGAATAAAGCATTCCAACGAAGCTAAAGATAAAAATTTATGGAGCCTGTGATCCTGCCTTAGACCAACTAATGTGACACTTGACAGTTTGGATTCCAGAGAAAAATATTTCTCCTCCATTATAGCGATGCGAGAACGCTCTGTGTTTGCAAAGCCACAAATCTCCCTGATCAGAACGCCACTGAAAACCAGTACAAATGGGTCAGCAATCTCTGCCTTCCACACAGAGGGACTCCGTTCACATTTTTTTCAGTAGTTCGCTGCATAAATATTATTTTTGCCCTCCTTCTTCAGTGTGTAGATGGGACCTCCAGTGGGCAGAGACGGTGATAAATGAGCCTCCAGGTGTTACTTCTCTTAAAAAAAATTTTCTTTAACAAGTAGTTGTGAGGACCGAAGCCATTTTCAGAGGCAGCTATTAGGGGAGGCTCCCCTCAAGAGAATTCTTAAAGAAACACTGACCTGTCTGGTAGATACAGGACATGCTCTCAAGGAGATAAAATATAACATCCATATGCTGAATGCAATTTTCTGCTCTATTCCAGCAAGTAATATTTGATGCTTGGAATGCAGATAGCGCTATACAGACCATGGACTTTGCAGAGCAGGAGAACATATGGTAAGCACGGAAGTTGACTCCCTGTTTAAAGACTCAAACTCCGAGAATTTGAGAGACTTAGTCAACATCACCAGGCTAATTAGCAGAAAGGTCAAGACTACAACTCAGGTTTCTCTAACCCAACACGTAGCCTTTTCAGGAGAGAGACCACAAAGGAAGATGAAAGAACTAGGGAGTTAGACCCAAACAGACTTAATGCCAATCCTAGCTCTCCTTCCTACCAAACACATGGCCTTGGGATGGTCATTTGACCACTCTGAGTTCTAGTCTTCTTATCTCTAAAATGAGAGTATTTCCGACTCTCAGTATGGTGGTGAAACCTGGAAATGACGTGCGTAACGTGCTTGGCATGTGCTGGTTGCCACCGTAACACCACAGTGTCTTTACCTACCTTGATCTTCCTCAGTGTTTTCCGAAGTGCATCCCACAAAACAGGAAGTGTGTTCCTGGAACTGCCCCCAGATTTTAATCTCCATGAGGGCGGGGAACACACTCTCTTGCTTTGCACTGTCTTCCCAGGGCCTAAGACAAAGCCTGACACCCGGGAAGCATTCAATGAGAACGGTAGATGAGTGAGTGAATGAATGAATGGAAGGCATAAGAAGTCCTGCTTCAGGAAAGAAACCTGTTTAAGTTTGTGGAACCCAGAGTCCGTTTTCTCCGATACCTGTAAACCGCCTTCTTGAGAAATGCTGTTTGCAGGAGTGAGTGTGTTTCCAGCCTCTCTCTGGGTGTGAGGAGTCTGCCGCTGGGGAGATGAGGTTAGGTAGAACCCCGCGGGTCTTCCATTCTAGCCATTGCCAATTTATAAAAAGCCCAGACTGACTTTTCCCACACCTAAAGAGGTAGCTGACTGCCTTTCTCCATCCACCAATTAACTTAGAAAATGTAAATGCTAATTTCACTGTTAGTCTATGGGAAAAAATCATTAGGGAGGTTAGCACAATGAAAATTTGCAATGTATTCCAAGAGGAAATAAGAAATTTTCTCTTACAGGCATTAACAAATTAACTGAGTCCCAACTCCCCCCCATTAGCCTAATATCAAGACTTAAAATAATATTTAAATTTCTGCCTAGGAGGAAAAAAGAGAATGGCATTTCTACAACCACAAAATCCAAATGAAGTCATTTTATTTGTACAGACGTCTTTGGAAATGTGACCCTTGACGAGGGAAAGCTCCCAGCGGTGGTGGAAGGGGTCTAATGGCAGCAGGGGTGTTGGTCCCTAGGAGTCACGGCCTTGACTCTCCCTTGTCGCTGCTGTAAAACACACAGCAGCTTCTCAGCTCCTAGCCGAGGGAGAAAGAGTTCCCTTCTGACAGGTGACTGACTGCCTTCATCTGCTCAGGCTGCCATAACGAAACACCACAGGCCAGGTGGCTTCAACAACAGACACTTATTTCTCCCGATTCTGGAGGCTGCAAGTCCAGGATGAAGGTGCCGCTGATTGAGTCTCTGGGGAGAGCTCCTTCCGGGCCTGCGGACGGCCCCGCTCTTGCTGTGTCTTCACGTGGTGAAGAGAGCGCTCCCGTCATCTTTCTTCTTTATAAGGGCGCCAGTCCTATAAAGTCCTAGGATTAGGTCCCTACCCTCACGACCTCATTTTACCTTTATCGCCTCCTCAAAGGTCCTATCTCCAAATACAGTCACAGTGGAGTTAAGGCTTCAACATCTGAATTTGAGGGGCACATAAACATTCAGTCATAACACTAACCTTACGTTGGAAAAAGCACTGCCAGCAAAGCCCTGCAATGCCAAAACTACGAGTGTTATTCCTAAAGCTGGTACCATCCAACCACGCCGGAGCTCAGCGTAAGGCGGCAGGAGGACGTTTCACACTGCCAGCCCAAACCCGAAACACCTGAGCCCAAGAGCTGCAATAAATTTTTGAGAAAAAAACGGAAATGAAAACGCCCCCCAGGCAACTCAGGTGTCCATTGACAGATGAATGGATAAACAAAATGTGGTATATACATAAATGGAATAGTATTCAGCCTTAAAAGGCAGAAAATTCTGACACGTGTTACCGCATGGATGAACCTTGAGGACATTGTGCTAAGTAAAGTAAGCCAGTCACAAAAGGACGACTACTGTGAGATTCCACTTATATGAGGTCCCTAGAGTAGCAGTAGAAGTCATAGAGCTGGAGAGCAGAATGGTGGGTGCCAGGGGCTGAGGGACGGGGGCGGGGAGTTAGTGTTTAACGGGGACAGAGCTTCAGTTTGGGAAGATGAAAAAGTTCTAGGATGGATGGTGGTGATGGTTGCACAGCAATGTGAATGTACTTAACACTGCTAACTGGTTAAGATGGTTAAGATGATAAATTTTGTGTTATGTGTATTTTATCATAATTTATAAAAATATCACCAGCTATTATTTAAAAAAAAAAAAAAAAAACTTCCCCAAAGAAGTTACGGACAACTTTACACAGCCTCTTCAGCAGTGCCAAGCGGGTTTCTTTCCCATCCCAGCCACCCGACCACAGATAACCGTCAGGAGTGCTCTCTCCTCAGCAAACCTGGAATTGCTGGCAGTTTGTGAGAAGTAGGGATGTTTCTAAGGTGGTGGTTTCTGCTTGAGCCTGGAATGGGCTCTCCTAATGGGATCAGGGCTGTGTTGGAGCAGCTGAGCTGTGGAAAGCTCTTGGCGTTTCCTAACATACCTCCTAACTTCCACAGCACTTCCACCGCTGTCTTTAGCTGTAAAAGCATCACGTCTTGGCAGAGGTTTGCAATGACTGGCATTCCCTCACAATTCGTGCCCTACAAAATGTTTTGTTAAAACATCTCTGCCCATAAATGCAACACAAACAAGTTGCTGTGTGAGTCATAGAAGCAGAATACACGCTAAGACCATGTAATGATCTTTATGTAATTTGCTCCTTAGTCATTGTCTGGCCCATCAGGTAAATATGCAGCATGCACTTCTCTGAAAACAAGGGCGTCTATGAAAACTACCATCGTAAATAGACTGAGCAATAAAGAGTTCCACAACTAGTTTCACCAAAAGGAATATTAAAAATATAAAAGCAGATTTGTTTTGAAGTCATTCAGAGTGAAATATCAAACAGGATTTCCCCAAGTCTGCCCTGGGCATTGATTGTTTTCAAAATGGCATAGGAAAAGATCACGCTGGCCCATCTGAGCAGTCGGGACAAATGCCGAAGTCTCTCAGCTGAGGTGGGCTTCCCACAGGAAAAGCAGCAATGAGACCCACCTGGGAGCACAGAGTTCAGCCATCGCGCTTCCTTTCCTGAGCTTGCCCTTGGCTACCCCACCTCACTTCTGCACAGAACGTGCATCTCCAGCCCCGCCCCACAGGCTTACAAGACCACCACGTGTCCTCTGCTCAGCACACGCAGTCAGGAAATTAAGAACTTGTTTTTTGGCTTGCAAGGAGTGGGGACAGAAGTAGTGTTGTTTCCATACTTAATAGGATTGATTCCAGGTTCTTTTTCTTGTAAATAAAATGGAGAGAGTTGAACCTCACAAAGCAAAGTAGGATGCCATTAGAGAGGTCCAAGAAGAGTTTGGGAGAATCAGGCATCATCACCCACACAATACACACACACACATTTACACACACATATTCACACCCTCACATACTCAGACATATTCATACATGCACATACACTCACAGACATACATTCACACACTCACAGATACACATACATATTCACATACACTCTCACGCAAATCCATGCATTCACATATATACACTCAGACACATTCATGCATGCTCTCACACACACTCACACTCATACACTGAGACACACATACACTCACAAATACACACACACATTCATACATGCTCACACACACTCACATGCACACTCACAGACACACCCTCACTCTCAGATGTTCTGCCCAGGGTTAGTAAGTATAAGACACAAGCACACCCCTCCTCCCTCTGGAGCCTGGGGCAGGCTGTAAGTGACCCAGACACCGTCATCTCCCTTCAAGTCCAGACGTGCCTCAGCTCCTCTCAGCCCCTTAGACAGCAGCTACCCATCTATCTAGTCGGCACTTGGACTGGAACCTGTGTGTCCTCTCTGATCTAAGCTTCTTCATTCTGTTTGTTTTTTTAAAGGGCCAGCTGAACACCTCAGTTGGTTTTTTTGGGTTTTTTTAAGATTAGCCCTGAGCTAACATCTGTTGTTAATCTTCCCCATTCTTTTTTTCTCCCCAAAACCTTAGTACATAGTTGTGTATCCTAGTTGTAGGTCATTCTAGCTCTCCTATGTGGGACGCTGCCTCAGCATGGCTTGACAAGCGGGGCTAGGTCCATGCCCAGGACCCAAACCCACGAACCCCAGGCCAGCGAAGTGGAGTGTGTGAACTTAACCACTTCTCCACAGGCTGGCCTCAGCTTTTTCATTCTTGAATCCAAAAATCTTAAAAGAGTGAATCAAGCACAAGTGGAACTTCATATCAGTAGAATATAATTAATTTTTGTTCTATTTGTCTGGAGGGAAAAGATCATGGCTGTAAAGGATAGGTGATAAGTCTTCTTAAATGTCAACCTGATTTTCTCAGTGGCTGATTCTTTAATGATGGCATTCCCCTGAAATGGCCCCAAAAGTGGACATGAGCCAAGAATGTTCCACTAGGGGCTCTGACTGGGGGCATGGGCCTGTATGGGGTCAGTCCAGACTTCGTGTCCCTTGTCCCTAGAATTTGACAAACTGCATGGACGCCCGTTCTGAATCCTGAATCCTGGGCAGAGATGAAATGGGACGACGTTGGCACTCTAGAGATCTGCCCAGCTTCCTAAATCTCTCTCTTTCCTTCAGGAAGAAAGATGCCATGTTATTTCTTATCAATTAAGTTTATTGAATAGGATTAATTATATTGAATTAAGCTCAAAAAATATGAGCAGCTCTCCTTCCTTCTCCCTCTTCGTGTGTGTGTATGTGTGCATGTGTGTGTGTGTCTATGGGTGTAGGGGGGTTGAGTGTACATGTGTTTTCAAGGGAAGACAAGGGAGGACAGGAATTTTCTGATTGAATTGGTTTTTCAGAAATAAAAAATACAGGTATATCTATCTAGCTTCCACCACCAGCTTCTTCAAGCCCCAAGGGCTGCACAGCCCTTCTATCCAGGAGGCGGTGTCTTTAAACAAATGGTTAACGAGGCTAACAGCCTAGGTAGGACAAAGACTAATGAGAGGAAATCAGGACTTTCCAATGAGGCATCAAATACTTTAAGAAGCATCACCTACAAGTCCCTTTCCCACTGTGTCCCAGAACCAGGACACAGTTCAAGGTTCCCCTTGGTGTGGGACAGTGTGCTAGGACATCTGGCTCCTCTTGCCACTTCCTCACCAGGAAGAGAAAGGGTGGATGAGCACATGGCGAAGAGAAGAGGAGCAGGGACCCCTATGCACATCTGCGTAGTTAAGTGGGCTGAGATAGGAGAGATTGTGTGGCCACAGGAGGGAAAGGTGGGCCCCCTGGTTCCACAACAGGCTCCCCAACCCCTTCCCTTCTCACTTCAGAGAGGCAGCCCAAATCACCCCACCACCTCGATGGCCACCAGTCATGCCTGTGCCTTCCCCATGTGACGGCTACCCAGCACTTGAGTCAACAGACCCCACACTTCAGTGACTATAATATAAACAGAGGTATGCATCAATGTAATTTAAAGAATTCTAAGTGAAAGTCAAATAGAGGAGGGCTTGGTAAAATACCAGGGCGTTGGGTTTCACAGCACGCATTGTGTGCAGTGCCCAGGCCCTTCCAGCTCTCCTCCTCCAGGGAACTCCAGTCTCCACTCCCCCTTCAAGACTGGGCTGGCTCAGGAGTGACCTTCTCAGTAAGTCCTTCCCAGAGAACTCTCCTCATCTGGGCTACTCCAGAGCCCCCCTAGATTGTACTGATCACTTCAATTGTAACTGTGGGTTAATCGGCTTACTCCACTGGAATTTAGAGTTCTTTGAAAAAGAGAATGTCTTTAATCCTTCTGTTCTCAGTTCAGTGCCTGGTACTGGAGATGCTAGGTAAGTGATGCTGAATGTGGACCTGACTCAATCCATAAACAAATATTTCTTGAGTGTCTATCTTCAGACCCCAAACTGGAGAGACACCAAGAGAAATGAAGAAGAAGTAGAAGACATGCTTGCTTTCCCTAAATAGCTTATACTTTTATTGGAAAGAATGCATTTGGATGGCAAAGTCTACACTACAGACAAATTTCTAAAGTAACCCAGCGGAGATGGGTGGAGCTTTATTAGTTAGGGAAGCTACATGGAAGAAGGATGAAAGTCTTGAGCACTGGGAATGGAAAGGAGCGCCCAGCTGGACCTGAGGGGGAGAGTGACCAGGAAAAGGAAGGACATGAACCGAGAGGCATGAAAGCAGGTTGGTGAGCATAACCCCCAAGCAGCGAGTCCTGCGCGAAAAGCCTTGCTGCACCTCTTCACTAGATGATCCTTAGAGAGTGTCTAGGCAAGGTCCGCAGCTACTCCTGCCTCAGTTCTCTCTGTAAAACGACGGAAATGATAGCAAGCTCAAATTGTGTGAGGATTGGATGGGAGAATGCATTGGAGCCCTTGGCGTGACGCAGTGCAAAGAACTCTGCAGCATCAGCGCTTAGCACGCCCCGGGCAGGACTGAGCCCTGCCTGCCCATGGGACAGGGAGAAGAGCTGGGCCAGTGTTGCTATCCACCAAGAAGTGTGCAAACCACAGCTTAGAGAAATATAGCAGACCTGCACCAGGGAGGGCTTAGAAAACCAGCAGATAAACTTAAACGTGACATGACAAGAAACAGGAAGCCCCGGGAGCGATTCCCCTGGCTCCACTGAGAATAAGGAGCTGAGCCCGCATCCTGGTCCTGTCTCCTCTCCTCACTCCTAGAGCTGAACACGGGCCTGCCCAGCACACCAACTACCTGACGGGGCTTCTATCACACTAAACCTTCTGTGGTGCTTTGATTACTGTGTGGGGCTTTTTTTTTTTTTCCATTAGCAAGGAGTGCCTAAAATAAGCTAAAGTAACAAAATCTCCTCATCTCTGACTTTGTCTGACTTTGTAACCTCAAGTAACATGACCCTATGTTCCTCAATCTTCACATCTTCAAAATACAGATGAGGTCAGCACCTACCCAGGGTACTGGAAGAAGGAGCATCCATCGAACATGCTGGAAACCTTGAGACCATGGCCTTGAGAGGGCTGAACCTCTCACACCTTGCTCCCCTGAGGCCCATGCCATCCTGGATCTTCCTCCTTTCCATTCTCATGTATCTGATTATCCTCCATGCCACGTGCATGCAGTTATCATTCCTCTCTGTGCTCCACAATACTACTCAGGTGTTCCAAATATCCATGCCTTTTTCAAATCATGGAAACTAAGATACTGTCTGTCACTAGCTCCCAAAAGATTTTAAGTTCTAGCAGCACCTGTGGTTTGCTGGAACCAGCTCATGCCAACTCACTAGAACCCATTGTCAAATTTTCAAGAATCCATGAACTGGTCGTGAGACAATTGGTGATTTGAAATTGTCCGTGGTAGGAGTATTCATACCATGGAAATCGGCTCACACAATAAGTCAGGGCTTGATTTATTGTTTTATTGATTGTCTGAACTTAAGAAAATGATAGAGAAAATGTTAATAGTACAGCTTAAACTTTAAAATGTGTCTTATATGTAGACATTACATTGTGAATACCACAAAATAATTGAGTATTTGAAAACTACTGCTTGGTTCAGCAAAGAAGGTGCTCACATCATGTCTTCATTATCTCACTTTTGTCTCACTTGTTAATGTTAAACAAAATATCAACCAACATTCATACCAGAACCTCATTCTGAGAGCCAGTTGGTAATCATTGACCACCAGTGCATCCTCCACCACCATCCACAACACAGAATCCCTGGGGAGGGATGGCACTTGCTAATTTCATGCCCGTGAGGCTCAAGTCAGCCAGCCATCCTCCACCTGCATGCTGAGAGAGCTCACCCCTCCCCTAGCGGCAGACCCTGCCTCTAGTCATACACCTATCCTTCAACCCACACTTCAAAAAGCAAACAGGGACCCTGAAGGTCTCCAGGTGTGGGTACCACCTCCTTCTGCCTTCTGTGTTCACAGGCTTCGGAGTCTGAGAATTTTCCAACAGTCAGATGCCTCAGAGGTTGTGAAATAAATAGGAGTACATCTTAAGCAAGTCATATATAAGTGACAGGAAGAGAAATAACATTCCCTCAGGCTGGGCATTATCAAATATTTATAGCAAACTCTAAAGAAACTCAACTTGGCCTCCTTTTTCTATGCATTCTGTTTTGCACTTTTGGAAAATATGCACCTGGGTACAAAATTGTTCTTGCAAACTGATTGCACCTGCAGTCAGCTAATTGGAGGGGCAAGGATCCCGCCATTCTTGCAATTAGGTAATTGCTGTTGTAATTCTTTCACTAAGAACAATGATCATTTTTAGATAGCATTTACAGTTTTTCAAGTAGTTTATAGGCATCATGTAGTTATTCTTCCCAATAAACTTGCACACCACACCCATTTTATGATGATGAATTGAACAGAGGGAGGGCCAAAGCAGAGGCTCTCTGGTTATAATCAAAGAGAAGCTGTGCGACCCCAAACATACAAATAGCACCATATCTCCCATGCATTTAAAACCAGTAACAGCCCCCAGCATCCACTAGATAAAGTCCAAATTCTTTAGTGAGACCGGTAGGCTCTTCTGCATCAGGCTCAGTCTATCTCGCTTGTCTCATTCCTGCTCTTTCCCTCCTTCCTAAAAGCACTGGGGGCTCTAGCCACACAACTCTGTGCTATTCCCTGTGCATGGGGTACTCCAAGGCGCCACTAGGTATTTGCAAGTGGCACTCTGCCAGATGCTTTTCTCCTTCTTCCTCACTTGGAAAACATCCACTTGACTGGGCTCGGCTGTCACGCTTCTGAATAGCCTCCCTCAGGACCCCTAGGTGAAGTTGGTCCCTACAGCTCTGGTACTCCATGGCAAAATTGCCTCATGGATGACACTATACCTGAGCTGTTCCTTATGGGTTCATCTTTGCAATTAGAGTATGAACTTGTCCAGGGTCGGACTAGTTTCTCATCCTTCTTTGTTTCTTCCCCTACCCCTGTGAACGAGGTGTGTGCTCAATAATGCCTGTGGGATGGAAAAACGAAGTTGGCTTGTCCAAGGAAGGTTATGGGATTTTTTTCTGGCCTCTTTGACAAAGTGACCGGAGCACCTGAGGAGAAGGTCTCAGGTCTCATGGTGGGTTGGGATGGGGTCTGATGGGGGTGTGGACGGACCCACAGGTTGGCCTAGCACAGTTGCCTGGGCTCAGAGGATGAGCCATCTGAGGGAAAGCCCCCTTTTGCTAGAGACAGGAGGAGCCCTTCCCCCACCACACGGACAGAGTGGGGAGTGAGATCACATCCTGAAAGGCCTCCTTAATGCTGCTTGTGTCATCTCTAACTTTAGTAGTAAAATCTCATATAAAGTTGAGATTTCTATCCAAAAGTGACATGATATATTTTCCCACAAAATCAGTTTGCATTTTGAAATTTTCTATCCTGATTCAAAGCACCACCACTATAGGACCAATTGTCCAAGCCAGTGTGGACCTCCCTGGGTACAAAGCCCGATGCATTTTACCTCCTGAATTCCTCCCTGTCCATTAAGTCCTCTGCGTCCCCACTGGCGCCTCCGTGCATGTACCCCCATTCCTCACCCAGGTCACTGCGGCCACCTCCAACATGTCTCCCTGTCACCATTCCTAGAGCCCTGATCTTAACCCAGAAATCTCAGCTTGCTCCCCATTTCATACAAAATAAAGCCCAAATCCCTAGGCCTGGCATTCAAGAATAGATTCTATGACCCACTCTTTCACTACATCCACATTGTCCAATACGGGAGCCACTAGATACACGGGGCTATTTAAATTTAAATTTGAAGTAACCTTACATGAAAACTCCAGTTGCACTGGCTATGTTTCAAGTGCTTAAGAGCCACCTATAGCTTGTAGCTACCATACTGGGCAGCACAGTTCTAGAACATTCTATGACCACAGGAGATTCTACTGTACATCACAGCTTTAGGAATGCCTAGAGGGAGAGGTTGTTAGTGACTTCGAGTGAATTTGTGACGAGGAACCAGGCAAGGAAAGGGGTACTGCGAATCTGATCAAAAACTGACACAGTCTGCCAAATGTTCTCCAGACAAGGAAAAAACTACACGTGCTGTTTTCCCGAGGTTGATGTCTCGCTTTGGTAGATGTTGCCGTGCTACAGTGAAACTTACATGGTTGCTGCAAGACTCCTGCAGTTTGCTCCTGCTCTGAGCATCCAAAAGTTACCATGGAACCATTATATAATGACATGTTCCTTGTCATTATTCCCAGTTCCAAGTTCATGTTGAACTCGTTATGCAATGGTGTGTTACACTGACCCTGTTACGTAATGGTGTGTTACACTGAACCTGTTATGTTGTGGCATGTTACACTGACCCCGTTATGCAATGGTGTGTTACACTGAACCCGTTATGTTATGGCATGTTACACTGACCCCGTTATGCAATGGTGTGTTACACTGAACCCGTTATGTTATGGCATGTTACACTGACCCCGTTATGCAATGGTGTGTAACACTGAACCTGTTATGTTATGGCATGTTACACTGACCCGGTTATGCAATGGTGTGTTACACTGACCCTGTTATGTTATGGCATGTTACACTGAACCTGTTATGTTATGGCATGTTACACTGACCCCATTACGTAATGGCGTGCTACACTGACCTCATTATGCAATGGTCTGTTACACTGAACCTGTTATGCAATGGTGTGTTACATTGAACCTGTTATGTTATGGCGTGTTACACTGACCCTGTTATGCAATGGTGTGTTACACTGAACCCGTTATGTTATGGCATGTTACACTGACCCCCTTATGCAATGGTCTGTTACATTGAACCTGTTATGTTATGGCATGTTACACTGACCCCATTACATAATGGCATGTTACACTGAACCTGTTATGTTATGGCATGTTACACTGACCCCGTTACATAATGGCGTGTAACACTGAACCTCTTATGGCATGTTACACTGACCCCATTACGTAATGGCGTGTTACACTGAACCTGTTATGTTATGGCATGTTACACTGACCCCGTTATGCAGTGGTGTGTTATACTGAACCTGTTATGTTATGGCATGTTACACTGAGCCCCTTAGGTAATGGCATGTTACACTGAACTCGTTATGCAATGGGCTGCACCTGGGGCCCAAACTGGGCCCAGTTGTTACACAGCTGTAACACATCCTCTAAACACTGATGTATAAAGTCTCCACCAGCACTAGGCTCAGGGGACACTGCTTTGGAGCTATTCTCAATGTTCTCTATTGCTTGTGCAGGTAATAAACCTTTTCTTCACCTACTTCTGCCTTGGTTGTGCTTTTGGGCTCCACACTCACCAGGAGACGGACCCACTGAGTTCAGTTACAGATTCTGACTCTGGCAGAGCAGAACCCTGCCCAGTATTTTTAGGCCGTCTCTCACCTTCCAGCACTCTATCAGACAACGTTCCACTGCTATTTACAGGGTTTTCATGGCCAATTTTTTTGGAAGCGGGTGGCCAGTTCCTTCTTCCTAGTCTGTCTAGTATGGAAGCTTCACTGAAATCTCTCCATCACAGGTGATGCTGCTGGTATTTGAAATACTGGTGGCAGAGCTTTCAGCGTCACAGCAACATGCAGCTTCCACAGTATGACAACCAAGTAACGGGTGGTGTGGTTCCCTGACCGGGAAATGAGCCCAGGCCACAGTGGTGAGAGCACCGCATCTTAACCACTAGACCCCCAGGACTGGCAGAGGGAGAGGACCAAGAAGCTACTCTAAGCTGTTCTTCAGTGGTAACTTAATCCAGAGAGGAGGACCCAGATTTTTCCAGGCAGGCTTATAAATGGTTCAGCAGAACAAGAGCTCCTGAGAGTCCCTTTTCTGGGGACAGAGGGCACGATCATAGCAGTTTAGGGACAAAAGAGATTCTACTTGAGAAACTCCTATGTGAAGTACCATTGCACAGAGGGACTCAAGAAATCGGAGGACTCTTAGACCCATCCTGGAAGAGGTGAGAGTGTCTATGGGACGCTCAGTAACTGACCCTCGGTAGCCTGGAGTGCGGGAGGTGGCGACAAGAGTATTTAAGCTAGTGGTTCTCAACCCTGGCTACACATGGAACCCTTCAGAGATACCCAGACCAGTGACTGGGGATCACAGAGGTGGAGCCCAGACGCTGACAGCACCACAGAGCTCCCAGGGACCACGCTCACTTTGGATTGGGAACCGCTGGCTCAGCCCAACAAGACATTACACCTGTTTTTGTCTTCTTTTCCCTTCCATTTTTCTCCATAGGCACACATTCATCATAAAAGGAACAGGAAATCAGAATTCCCTTCTCCTACTTTGATATAAATTCTTAGTCAAGTATACTGATATAAAATTGGTGTTGTTGATTATTATTAAAGTACTCTTAGAAACACTTTGTTGACATTTCTACAGCAATTTTCTCCTGAAAGTCACTGGAGGCCAAGGTGAAGAGACTGCAGACAGGCCCCCCTCCCCGGCCGCCCCCGCAGCCGTGCAGCGTTTCGGGGCTGTTCACTCGCCGCTGCTTGTGTGTCTCCAGTGTGCAGTTGGCACACGTGATTGATTCTATCACCGAAACTTACCTGCGAGAATTCGTCAGCATTTACTCATGCCTAAAAAGCAAATAAAAAGCAATTTGTTTTCTCCATGCTTATGGAAACAATTTTAAGAATAACTGAATTGTGTAAGCATCAAAAAAAAACCCTGCCTTCTGACACAATATTGGGCTGACTAGCATTAAATTGAGGAGTCATAGAATTTTGAAGCTTGAAAAGACCCTAAAAATCATAAGCCAATGGGCTCATTTTATGGCCGGGACCCGGGGCACTGAGGGGCTTGCCCCAGACGAACTGGTTAGTGCTGGAGATGAGAGGAGACCAGTCTCCCGCCTCCCAGCGCCGAGGGCAGCAGTGGAGGAGGAAGACGCTACTGAATTACTGAGGAAACCAAGGGTTTGCACTCTTCCTTCAACAATTTAATTTCAAAATTGAAACTACAAAGCTCTGTGCTGAGCCCCTTAAATACCCTCTGGCCCAGGTCCTTTAATGCAAATGGAAATTGCCAGCATTTAGGACAGAGATGAGCAGAGTGTTTTCCTTTCAAACTAACACAAGCTCCCGGGTTTGGGCTCAGCGTCCCTTCTTCACTGCCTGCTCAAACAGCCCAGCTCAGTGCAGGTTGACAACAGGCGACCCTGGGTGTCAGGCTCTCAGCGAGCACTTCACTCACACCGTCCCACTTCATCCTCAGTATAATCCTCCAAGATCACTACCAATATCACCTCCGTTTTGCAGATTAGGAAAGTCAGGTTTAGAGACATTACGTCAATGTGCCCAAGGTCAGCTGGCCTGCGAGTGGCAGAGCTGATACGTGAACTTTGATCTGCCTAATTTGAGCCTAAGCTCGGAACCACCACAATGTGCTCCCACAGTGTCAATCCTAGGATATTAGGCCCGGTCATCTCGTTCAGGAGGCCTGTACTCCACCATAGGTCTTGCAAACGTCCTTAAAATACTGCCGGGTACAATTCGCAAGCCCCCGTGCCCACTGCAGAAGCTGGTTTCCTGCTGGACTGCTCCGCGTGACAACGCACGGCAAGCCTGGTTCCAGTCTGACGGAACAATTCAAGCCGTCAGCTTAGATCATCACGTGCAGGAGAGCCACTGCCCTGATGCGGAGCAGCCCCAGCCAGCCCAGCGGGTAGCATGTCCACACCTCTGCCCAGCTGCATGTCACCAGCGTGCGGAGGCCTCTTCTCGCCAAGACTGCTTGAACCTCATGACGACTAGGTGCTTCCCAGGAACAACCCTCGTCAGCTTAACTGTGACGCCCGCGAAGCAAAGCGATGCTCCAGTCCACGGCCTGCGGGAGCCCCCTCAATGACTAACTTGGAGAAGTCTCCCCGCCTCCCTTCTCCGTCCCTCCAGCTCAACTCTAACTCGAATCACGAGCACCCACTGGCTGTGTTTTGACAGAACTGGTCTAGCAGTCTCCAGAAGCATGAAGGTTATTCTTTTTAATCATTACATGGTTGTTCTTAACCTAAGACAGACACTGCACTGAATACTTTCATTACCACAAGGAAGCAAGGTCCTTCAAAAACAGATCAACAGCCTTGCTAGCTACAGTTCCTTTATAGCTGGAGGAACCCTCTCCCCTGGGAACCCCTTGGCAACTAGATAATCTGTTGTGCCTTTACCAATGTTCCCCAGTGACCTTGTATTTCAGGCCATAAGAATGCAAAGTAAAGCACCCTCTAAGGACCTTGCCGCGCTCTTTTGAGTAGATCAACTCCCACAAACTTTTCATTCATTCATTCATTTGATAACCTTTTGTAGCGTCATCCCCTGTGCTAGGTACCGAGGACACACACATGCACACACACACACATACACATACATGTGTACAGCCACACAAACACACATTCACACACACACACATACACACACACATTTCTCACACAAACACAAAGTGCTCCAGTTTATCCTTAAAGAGGTCACTGTCTAATAAGGATGTAAATTAGTGTCTACTATCTGACAGTACAGTGTAATAAGCATGCAACTCCAGCGCAGTTCTTACAGGAGCACAGAGAGACACTGAACCCAAACCAGGAGAAGTGGAGGAAATGTCTGAGCTGTACACAAAGAAGGAAAAGCTGACACGGAGAAAGAAATTAATCCAAAATTAGCTAGACGCATAGATGAGTGGATGGGCGAATGAATGGCTGAGTGAATGAATGAAGGAATCCACAGAGGAGTGAAGTGATAGACGTGCAAACAACATCCATCATTGTAACAGTTTGCCCGTGGCCCTGTGGGACTGTGGAGGAACCCACATCGGAGCTCTGCTGAGCCCGGAGAGGGCCTCCCAGGAGGAGTGCCCGGACACGGCCCAGAGGTCCCCAGGCAGAGGAAGGGATTTTTCTGGCTGTGACAAGCACCTGCTCAGCAGCACCAAGGAGAGAGCACTTAGCAAGTTCGGGGAACATTTGACTTACCCAAGGCAGGGGGTGAGGTGGGACAGGGGCCAAGGTGGAAGGCTGGACATGTACCTAAGTCACAGAAAATGGAGAGCCTGCAGAGGGATGTGGATTTTGTCCTGAGATGATGGGAGCCACGGAAGGACAACCAAGAAGATGGCTTGTGATTTAGAAAGATGGTTGCGGTGGGGACTTGGCAGGACACCTGGGGACATGGTCAGCATTCTGAGTCTGTCGCCACTAATCCCAAGAGAAATTCGGAGGATTTAAATGAAGCAGGGCTGCTGCAGTGGACTACGGTTGGGTTCTTAAAATCACTTATTTAAGGGATCGTTAACTCCGATGTTAGGGGTGGAGGGAGAGCCAAGAAGGACAGCAGCACGGTAACTGTCTACCTAGAGTGAGCAGGTGACAGAACAGACAGGTGCTGCTGGGGTCCCCGGGGCGGCCCTGTGACCAGAGGCTCCTGGGCAGGCTTCCAGTGGCACTGCCCCTATCTTTGCTCCCAGATCGCCGATTGTAAAAATGGACACCGTTTCTTGAACACCTATGTCTTGCCATACCCTGAACTAAACACATTATACACCTCATTCCACCCAATCCTCCCCAGCACCCTTAGGTGGGTATTAATCCTCCTATTGTGCTGATGAGGACATGGAAGCTCCTAGAGATCAAGTAACTTGCCCAAGATCGAAGAGCAGATGTAGGATTTAAAGCCGAGTGGAGAGCGACTCCAGAGCTTCGTTTCCCACCAAGCCCTGCGTCTGCAGATGCTGCCTCCTGGGGTCCTGTCTCTGCCTTCTCCCTCCTCCAGGACTGACTCCACTCATTGAGCATAGGCCGGGGCACAGAAAAACAAAGGCCCTGTTCCTTCACAGGACAAGAGCTCCCAGTTCTTAGTCAGCCCCCTGTGGCCCTGAATAAGGACGACACTCCCCAGCCTGCTGTGTCTAAGCGTGGCAGTGTGAGTACATTGTGGTCAAGGGGTTCAAGTAGAAGTATTATATGCACCTTTTGGGAAATACTGCATACAAAGAACAGAGGCCCCCTTCATCACTCCTTCCTCCTTCCTGCTGGCTGGCATGTGGATGTGATGGCAGGAGTTCAAGCATCCAATATGGATTATGAAGCCTTAGGAGTGGCAGAACAAAAAGCTGGAAGGAGCCTGGGCCTCTGAGGACTTAGTGGAACAGCCATACTAGCCCTAGACTGCCCATCTTCCAATCTTTTTGGGGGCACAGCCAACTTTTTTTTTGTATGAGCCACTGTTAATTCCAATTTTCTAGCACTAATAATTAATCTTATTCCTAATGCACACAGGCAACAAAATTGTGGGGAAGCTATTGCTACTTTCCTTATTTTCTCTAAATTAAACTTTTGTCACCTGCTGGGTGATTCATGATGACTCTCTGAAAACAAAGAAAGCTGCCTATTCATTCGGGGACATTTATATTCCTCTCCATACTGCGTTTTGCTATAGGATGGGGGGAAATGGCCAGAATGGAAGACAGCACATTCTGCAGCTGAACAAGCAAACTGCAATCTGGTCATCTGTGCTCTGATTTCTCACGGCCTCTTCATGACTTTTGTTCTGCATCATTAAAAACTAACCACAACTCAGCCAATCTTCCGACCCACACAAAGTCCAGAACCCTTTACCAGCCATGACATCTGTCTCCCCATAGAGGCAACAGAAGCCTTCACATCTCAGACACTTTGCCCCAAGTGGCAAGCATCTGGTGGGGATCTAGAATCTTCTTTCATTCACTGCACTGACCATATTGGGCGGCTTTTTCCTTCCTGCTGACTATTCCCAAAGCACAGATCTCATACACCAGAGAGGCAATCTTCTAGGAAGGCACTGGGTGGAGAGAGCCCCAGCCTGCCCTACAAGGCCATTTGGAAGCTGACCCTTTGGCCATGCTACGCTGTCTTTTTAATTCATGTATTCTTCTTATGGCTACTACTTTATATAAACTGGGAGTCGATCATTTCGTAAGTGCCCTTTAGCATCAATTGAGGGTGTACTGTATGTCCTAGGATCCAAGGAAGATACCAGTGACTCCTGCTCTCAAGTTCCCAGACAACAGCCATGCAAGTTTCCTTAAGAGACTATGAAAAGCACACAATGTTTTATTTGAAATATGGATTTTTCTGTGTATTAAACCAGAAACTAGAATCAGAAGTTATAAATCTGTTTAAACGTAAATTAATGTATAATAATAGTAATAGTCTACAAATGTCCTTATATATCCAATGACCGCATTCACTCACTGCAACAGAAAACATGGCTATCAGGGAACATTTTAACAACAATGTTGAAGCAGCCCAGATTTACTGTGAGTGCTGAGTAAGATTCATGTAAAACTACAAAGTTTATACCAAATTGTACTTGTTCTAAAAGGAGAAGTGTAGGCAGTGCAGAGGAACAGCAGAAAGGGCACTAGGTCTGACGTGAAGACTCAGCTCAATTTCAACTCTGCCACCTGGTCAGGCCAGGTTACCTTCTAAACGTCCTCACTGCGGACACACAGATAGTAACAGCTGCCTCCAGGAGGTGTCCTGAGCGCGAAGTGAGACAGCACCATGGAATGCCTGGCACAGCGCGCAACATGTAGGGACCACTCTATAAATATTGTTTGAATCTGAGTCTAAACCTATAGCTAAAAACGTATAAATAGGTTCCGTGGAAATGCAACATCAATGGTTAACGATATGCTCTGGCAGTCTAAACGAAGGGGTACATCCTGGCACCGAAGGCAGACGAAATAATACGGTTCATGCATAGAGTCTCAAAATGAAGACAGTAACTAGCAATAATGATGACAACCATGACAATAAGCATTTATTGAACACTTGCTGTGTGCTAGACGTTGTGCTGAGCACTTTATATAAGTGCTGTCATTTAACCCTCACAGCAACTGTATTGGAAGGCATTCCTATCTCTATTTTACAGATGTGCGTACAGATCTAGAATAAATGGTGGCTCTAGCAAAAGACAGGAAGAAGCCAGAGCCCTCGGGTATAGAAGGCAGTGAGCGCCTGCCTGCAGGCCAAGGGCAGAGCCTGCCAGCCCCGGGGAGCCTTCCCCTGAGAAGCCCTTCCCTTGGCGTGAGCGGGAGAGGTGCTCTGACACGACTGAATCGTCCCTCCACATGATCAGGTGCCAGCATCAATTACAAACAGCCTAAGATAGTAGGGAAACTGCAAGATATTTAGGAAAGAGCATGGACACAAAGAGGGCGCATTGTGCAAAGCCAAAAGCAAACAAATAGTGACATTCACTAGAAGATCTACATAAAAAGAGAGTTGGCAAGGAAGAATTTTTTCCTCTGAATTCATTTCCTGGTACCATCTTATTTGAATTGCAACCCTTTAGAATCCTCTGGATCAACACCCCATTCCAGACTTTGGACAAGGCATTGGTTTCAGCATCTGTGAAACCTGAAAAACTTTAAGCAATTTTCTTTTGTGTCTGCATTTGCGTGTTTTTATAAAGAAAAGATTCACGGTGTTCACCAGATCTAGAGCATCTCTGACCTGAAAGAGTTAGGGACCCTGCCCTAGACCTCGCCTGGTAAGAGCCCGGCAGCACCTCTCTGAAGAGGCAGCATCTGGACTCCGCCTGTGGCCTGCAGAAGGCTCTTTTCCGACTCCAGGGAGCCCTGAGGCCAGGTACCCTGGGAACTGGCCCCCAGTGCAAATCCTCAACCACTGGTTGCAACAGACGGGCTGAGCCTATACTGGGCAGCAGGACAGGAAAACTACATTTCCTCCGCTCATCCTGCCCAGAGACAGGCCAGCCTCCCAGAAGTGAAGGAGGCAGAAGAGAGACTGACATCTTTCCAGCATAGTCACATGTCCTCACACAACCGGTGAGAGCCTCAGCACAAAAGAAAGGCAAGAGGCATAAAAATGAAGCAGATTTCTTGGGCCATTACCTTGAGGTGTTTCATCCACACCTGCCCACGCCAGTCTGCAGCCCACTCTGCCCCGCCACCCTTTCCTCTCTTCAGAGATGCTGACAGCGAATCTCAGCCCTCCATGACTTCCGTTCTCCATGCAAAGCCAAGTAGCCCATCTCTCCCAAGGCACACACAGGGACCCAAAGCGCCCTGTGCCGTGCACAAGCACAGCGTGCAGCCGGAGGACCACCGCGGCGTCAGCGTCGAGCTACTGAGTCAGGGGCAACCTTCTCCTCCCTTTTTTCTTTTGAAAGAGAATAGAATGGGATGGAATGAAAAGACTAAAACTACCTGAGTTATTGAGTATACTGTGTAGTAGGGTTAAGCTTCGCTTCTTAAAACTTTTGGTTTCAGTCCTTGTGTGTGTGTGTGTGTGTGTGTCTGTGTGTGTAGGATCACAGTTTAAATTTGTGTGTCTCAGTTAGGAAACTTAGAGACACATCCAGGGTAGTCCATGGAGTTTGTGCATGACAGCAATGGTGTTCTGAAGATCTGTAAAGTCACAGGGAAAAAAAAAAAAAAAACAGTGGCGACCGAGGACCTGGATCCTAGTACTGGCCAAGCTGTGTCCCTGGTCAAGTCTCATAATTTCTCTGAGTCCTTTCCTCAGTTGCAAAATGAAGGTGCTAAGTCCTGCTCTGTCTGCCTCCAAGCACTGCTGTGCAGTTCAAATGGAACATTTGCTAAACATTGTACACGTTGAAGGACAAGGCTGATATAAAGCACTTTGAAATTCTGGTTTATGGTGGGAAATTGAAGCCAGGACGGGAAGAGATGGATAACAGGATTGTTTGGAAGCTACTGGGGGTCCTGGGAGTGTTATAGATCCCCTAAATCCTTGCCTGTCATCCTCCCAGTTCCCTCATGTGCCCAACTAGGTGAGGCAGCCCAGGGAGCACCTCGGGAGTCCTTCTACTGCCAAGATTCTACGCAACACAAGCAAAGGCCATTTCAAGTTTATTTGGTTAAGTGTCATTGGTCCTGGGGATAGTATCTGACAGCACCTGAATGTCTAGAGCTGACCGGTTCTTTCTGGCTCACCTCGCCCCCATGGAGTGGTAGGAAATCGTGCGACCTCATCATTATTGATGAAGGCAGGCAAGGTTAAGTGCACGCCTCTTACTTGAGTGAACACTGATGTTTTTTCCATTTCATGGAAAGGTCTTGCAAAACATTGGTTCTAATGTCTTCTTGCATGAGTCATAGACTAAAGAATGAAGAAACACTTCTGAATGACAAACAAGGAAAAAAGAAAAGGAAGAAAGCTGTGATGATGTGTTCTTGGAACACAACTCCAAGTCAGTTTACACGAGCAAAATCAACATGTAGATCTCTGCTTAGGGTGAGCTGCTAAAGGACAAAAACAAGTCCACTCCTTTTCTTTCTTCTGCTTAAAAGATAATAGACACTCATGCGAAAAGCAAATAATAAAATTAGTTCCCAAGAAGAAAAGAAAGTCAGCATTTTTAAGTGCGTCTTTCCAAACCTGTTTTGTTTTTTTTCTGGGGGGGGGGGGCGGTTTGGTGAGGAAAATTGTCCCTGAGCTAACATCTGTGCCCATCTCCCTCTATTTTGTATGTGGGACACCACCACAGCATGGCTTGATGGGTAGTGTGTAGGTTTGCACCCAGGATCTAAACCCCCAAACGCTGGGCCACTGAAGGAGAGCACTCAAACTTTAACCAGGACCCATCACGCTGGCCCCTAAACCTGTTTTTCTAACTGAACTAACAGGTGGATAGACATAAATGGAGACATACCACAGATGTTATTTTTAACCTACTTTTTTACCCATCAATATGTCAGAGAGCTTTATCCATGCTGGTGAATGAGGGTCTCCAACATTGCTGTTAGTAGTTGTACCGTACTCCATCATATGCATGAAGCATAGTTTATCAATCAGGCTCACTGAGGGACATTAAAGTTGCTTCTGAATTTTTTTTATTAAGATAGATTGACATGTAACATCGTGTAAATTTAAGGTATACAATGTGTTGATTTGGTACATTCACAGTTGCTTCTGAATTGTTGCTTGTATAAACAATGCCAGGATAAAAATCCTTACACATTCATCGTTGTGTACTTGTGCAATTATCTCCCTGGGATAAATTTCTAGGAGAAGAAGGAGCCAAGCCTATTAGCATCTCCAATGTTAATGCATATTGCCAACCTGCCCTGTGGAAATGGGAGCCAAGTACCATTGCCTCAGCAATGTATAAGAGACCCATCTCTCCACACCTCACCAACAGTGGGTATCATCAATTCTTTCACCTTTTTTCCAATCTGACAGGTAGCAATATTTCACCATTGTTCTAACTGCATTTCTTTGATTTTGGTGAGGTGTTGAATTATTAATATTACTTATTATCCCTGCACACATACTACCAGCAGTGATAGTAGCTAATGTGCACCGAACGCCTGCTCTGCCCCAGGCGCTGGGCTAAGCACCTCACAGAACTGTTTCTTTAATCTGCAGGATAACCTCTCCAGGTAGGCACTCTCATTATCCCTATTTCACAGATAAAAACAAAAGCTTAGAGCAGATAAGTTGCCGAAGGTCACTGAGCTGGTAAATGGTGAACGCAGTACTCAGTCCAGGTGGACCTGCCCCAAACCATGTTGTTGAGGAGGGCACAACACTTCCATTTATGTCCATTGCAAGGGTGCTGATTCTGTTTCTTCATGAATGTTTTCATATGAGTTTTCTGTGTTTGTGTCCTTTGCCCATTTTTTAATTACAGTGTTCATCTTTTTCTTATTAATTATCAATAACTCTTTGTATATTAAGAATATTAATGCATTGCCATTTTCCGCTACCAAGTTTTTTCTCTATGGAATCTATCTATACCCAATTTATGACCTTCACTTCTGTTTATTATTAGTGGAAGGACTTGAGTAGGGGCCGTAATAAGCCTGATGTCGCACCCTTGATGTATGGGTGAGCACAGGCAGAGTAGCTGAGCGGATGGTGTAGATTTTGCTGGTAGCCCAATCGTGGACACTAAGCAGTGTGGATGATGGCACCCAGCAATGGGAGAGAGGGAAGAAGTAAAAGGGAAAAGAGGCAGACTGCCACAAAGGAGTGATTCCTCCTTTAATGGGTCTCTTTTACAGTTTTTTCCCCTTGCAGGACTTTCTCTGCTACTTCTGCCACCCTGCAAGAAGCGGGGTTTTATCACTTGGTACGGTTTACAGGGATCTAAAATCTCTTCATTCCCAAACTTAAATCACCCTTTACTGAAACAAAGGCTAAGCTTTGGTCACGGGCCACTTTCCGGAAAGTGAGGCACGTGTCAAGGAGAGGGTGTGGGGTCAGAGTGCCGACTGGGAGCACCGCCGGGTGCTGACTTGCTGTGTGGCCATAAGCAGGTCAGTTCGCTCTCCTGGCATCTGTTTCCTCACTGGTAAAATAGCTTGGAAATTACATAAGAAAACATGCAGGGGCTGGTGCCTCGTGGGACCCTGAGTGCTCAGCAGACGGCCCTCAGCCTCCATTCGGGTTCTGAGGGATCATGCACGTGGAAGAGGGAGAGGCTGTGGCACCCACGGGGAGCGCGAAGGCTTGCCATGACGGAGCTGCCCTGCTTTATGCTAGAGCTTCAGTCTACGTGTCTCCAAAGCGGCCCCACCGGACACTGCCAGAGCAAGACGGCAGGACAGCTGACCCCTAGTGACCTAACTCACTCAGCCCCCACCCCCGTGTCCCCATGCCAGCAGCCAAAGAGCTTCACTGCCCCCTTGCCTATCACCTACCACCATTTGCCTCAGTGGTTATTCCAGAACCATCATGTGGTCCAGAAGCCTCTATCTTTGCCTTTGATTATACACGATAGCAGAGTTATCATTTAAGTGAAATAATACTAGGATTCATTCAGAGAAAATTCTGAAATACATCAGAACTCCGTGGAAGAGAGATGAGGAAGGCGATCCTCTTAACTTATTATAGGGACCAGACAGTCCCTTCACTTGCTGATACCTACTTACTATTTCCCAGCACCACCCCCTGCCACTGCACCCCTCCTTTGGCCTCGGGCTCTGTTTATTATGATGACACTCTTCTTTTGTAGAGCATTTCAGACTTAAAGGAAACGGACCTACCTTGTGTTGGGCTCTACTCTTTGCCGAGCCCTTTACAAAGAAGGACACCGAGATTGGGAGGGTTGAGCACTTCCCAAAGCCACATAACTAGACAATGACTGAGGTGCAATTCAAACCCAGGTGCATCTGTCCCCAACACCTGTCCACTGAGTCCATCATGCCCTCACCCTCGGCACTTTCACACGCATTATCTCCTCGATCTGCCCCCAAATCCTTCCAAGTGGCACAGCTCCTGTTGTCTGCATCTGCTGATCTGAGACTGAAAGAGGCTGCAGAAGGTATGTACCCCCACTATCACCAAGGTGGAACCAGGACCCCAGGTATCAGCTTCCACCCTGCCAAGCAGCCTCCCACAACCAGGCCCCAGGGAGGCACCTACCAGAGAGCTCATGGCCCCCTGAGAAGTCCTCGGTCGAAGGAAGACCAAATGTTACATTTCCACAAGATCTAAGTCAATGTTGACCGACTCACTGGGGCAATCTGAGTTCACAGGCTCTGGACTCCCCAGCACCACTCTCCACAGGGCCACTTTGGCTTCAGCAAGTAGGTGCTGCTCCACAGTCCTTCAGCCTGTCCCCTCAGGTCATTGCCATAGCTCAGTCCACTTGAAAAGTTGATCAATACAACCAGCCCCTCAGGGTCACATAATAAGAGGTAAAACCAAGTACAATTCTTACAGAGGAAGTTCAGAAATACAGCCAGGACAAATGCTGCCAACATGAGGGATCAGAATAAAACTACAAGAAGAGCTGGCACAGCGAAGCCCACATACTCCGCCTTGTTCAAGGGCATGAGATACCAAGGACAGCTCATCTGCCAGAGAAGGCACCATCATGGTCAGCTCACAGCCATTTTAAGTTGTTTTCAATGAGGAATCATTAAAGCTTTGGAGCCTTTGTGCTGGAATCACAGACTTTTTAAGCTGAAAAGACTCTTTGGGATAATCCAGTCTAACCCCTGTATTGAACAGCTGACAGAACTAACATCCAAATAGGTTAAGTGACTTGATCAAAGCTGTAGAGCTGGTCAATTGGAAGAAAATTGACCAGAAATCAGGTGGCAAAGCTCCACATACATCTTTAAGCACTTGAACTTTCTTCCAATTCTCCCTTCTGGACACATAAATAATATATATATGTATGTGCGCACATACATAGAAACACACATGCACACACTTCTTCACCCCATGCCTCAGACTCTGTACACCATGTCCTTATCAAGCCCTTCTGGATGTTCAACAGGAATAAAACTCAGGTAACATGGCTGACCGTGAGCTTACTGAGAGAACCAATGTGCACCAAGAGGGACCTGGTTTACTTTCAGCTTTATATTTGTACCTATTGTTCAACTGATAGTCAGGCCAGTACCAGTATTGAGCTGTAGGGTTAAGTGACCGAATGCAAAAATGTTCACAAAAGGCTCAGCATGGTGCCTGGTCCACAATAGAACCAATCACATCCTACTGGAGACATGTCAGGCAGAAGACCTGGGTGTAAAGAGCAGGGGCTTCGTGGTCAGACAGCTCCTGACTTTGGGCAGCTTGCCCACCCTCACTGAGCTCTGGAGCCCATATACACAGGGGCCACTGCAAGGAGTAAAGGAGATGATGTATGTTTGCTGCTTGACTCTGTGCCAGCAAACAGCAAGTGCTAAACAGGCAGAAAGGCAACCAGGTTTGAGATTTGCATGTGATAAAGAAATGCACTGTCCTGGTCCTTCCTTTCCAAGAATCCTGGTCTGCAGTCTCCTTGAGGATGAGTTCTATAACCCAACAGAGCCAAAGCTCTGGGTGCAGCATGCATTCGGTGCACAGTCCACTTCTGTAGAAAGTTTCTCCAAACCCTTTCAGAACTCACCTAATCAGGAAGTCTTTGCCTAGGGATTTTGAACGGACCTGGATGGGTCCTTTCCTGGTAGATGTTCAGCCCTTGATCTCTAGAGTACTACCTTTGTGGAAATGAACAAAAGAAACTTCAACTAAATTGGAGTCTGGAAGGCCCGTAGGGGGAGCTCTCATGCCCTATCACACAGCATCATGTACTCCAACCAGGAATACATCTACACTCGCATCTTCAACAGAAAGTGCAACTACTTCACTACGGAAGGAAGATTTCCCTCCCCGCCCAGCAACACACCAGCCAATGAGAAATGCTGCAGTTCAGCCAATGAGAAATGCCTCAGCTCAGCCAATGATTAATGCCACAGCTCAGCCAATGAGAAATGCCTCAGCTCAGCCAATAAGAAATGCTGCAGCTCAGCCAATGAGAAATGCCACAGCTCAGCCAAAGAGAAGCTGTTGCTGCCCTGAACTGCTACTTTCCTCCAATGGACTTTCATTTAGAACAGTCCCTCTCTAAGCCCCCATTTTCTTTATAAAAACAAGCCCCTCCCTTTGTCTCTCCAGATTTGCTTATAGTTCGCCATACCACACACTCCCCAGATTGCAATTCTTTTTTGATCCTGAGCATTTTTACCGGAGAAATAACTGGCTATTTGTTTAAGGTCAACATTTTGGTGGTCCATACAGGGATCCAGAGAAGACCCCAAATGCCTTCCAGGCTGGTGAGGAAACAGGTGCGATACCCAAAACAGACCCCGTCCAGTTCGCTGCTTTTCTCACTGACCCTGGAGTTTGAGGGTCAGTTTTTCTTCTGGATCCGAACTTCTGCTTTTTTTTTGCATTTGAGGGTCTCCAGGCTCTATTTGGGATCTATTTTAATGCTTTGTCTTTCTCTGGTTAAGGCCTTGTATTTGTGGGGGGGGCGGGAGGGGGGGCTTTGGGGGTTTTTTACTTTAATTTTTTATGTATTTAATTTTTTATATTTTTATTTTTTATTGTCTTTTTTATTTTATAATATTATTATATTTTATAATATTATAATATTTAATAATATATATAATATTGTATAATAATATTTAATATTGTTTATATTGTCTTTTTTATTGTAGTAACATTGGTTTATTTTATATAAACTTCAGATGTATATCATTATATTTTGATTTCTGTGTAAATTACCTCATGTTCACTACACACTAATTACAATCCATCACCACACACATGTGTTTAATCATCCCTTTCACCCTCCTCCCTCCCCTTCCCCTCTGGTAACCACCAGTCCAAAGTCTGTCTCTATGTGATTGTTTGTTGTTGTTTTTATCTTTTACTTATGAGTGAGATCATATGGTATTTGACTTTCTCCCTCTGACTTATTTCACTCAGCACAATACCCTCAAGGTCCATCCATGTTGTCACAAATGGCCAGATTTCATCATTTCTTATGGCTGAGTAGTATTCCATTGTGTATATATACCACATCTTCTTTATCCATTCATCACTTGATCAGCACCTAGGTCGCTTCCAAGTCTTGGCTGTTGTGAATAGTGCTGCAATGAACATAGGGGTGCACATTTCTTTATGCATTCATGTTTTCATGTTCTTTGCATAAATACTCAGCAGTGGAATACCTGGATCATAGGGTAGTCTATTTTTAATTTTTTGAGGAGTCTCCATACTGCTTTCCACAGTGGCTGCACCAGTTTGCACTCCCACCAGCAGTTTATGAGAGTTCCCTTTTCTCCATGTCCTCTCCAACACTTGTTGTTTCCAGTCTTGTTAATTAGAGCCATTCTGGCTGGAGTGAAGTGATATCTCATTGTAGTTTTGATTTGCATTTCCCTGAGAGTTAATGATGTTGAACATCTTTTCATGTGCCTGTTGGCCATCCGTATATCTTATTTGTAGAAATGTCTCTTTGAAACTTTTGAATATTTTTTAATTGAGTTGTAGTTTTTTTGTTGTTGAGATGTATGCGTTCTTTATATATATTGGATATTAACCCCTTATCAGATATACGGTTTGCAAGTATCTTCTCCCAATTGTTAGGTTGTCTTTTTGTTTTGTTGAAGGTTTCCTTTGCTGTGCAGAAGCTTTTTAGTTTGATGTAGTCCCATGTATTTATTTTTTCTTTTGTTTCCCTTACCCTGTCAGACAAGGAAGATGAAAATATGCTGCTAAGGCAGATGTTGAAGTGTGTACTGCCTATGTTTTCTTCTAGAAGTTTCATGTTTTCAGGTCTTACATTCAAATCTTTAATCTGTTTTGAGTTAATTTTTGTGTATAGTGTAAGAAATGGTCTACTTTCATTCTTTTGCATGTGGCTGTCCAGTTTTCCCAACACCATTTATTGAAGAGACTTTCCTTTCTCCATTGTATGTTCTTGACTCCCTTGTCAAAAATTAGCTGTCCATAGATGTATGGGTTTATTTCTGGGCTCGAAATTCTGTTCCATTGATCTATGTGCTTGTTTTGTGCCAGCACCATGCTGTTTTGCTTACTATAGCTTTGTAGTATATTTTGAAATCAGGGAGTGTGATACCTCCAGCTCTGTTCTGTTTTCTCAAGGTTCCTTTGGCTTTTCAGGGTCTTTTTTTTTGTTCCCTATAAATTTTTAGAATTCTTTCCTCTATTTCTGTGAAAAACGTCATTGGAACTTTGACAGAGATTGCATTGAATCTGTAGATTTCTTTAGGAAGTATGGACATTTTAACTATGCTAATTTTTCCAATCCAAGAGTATGGAATATCTTTCCATTTCATTGTGTCTTCAATTTCTTTCAAGAATGTTTTATAGTTTTCAGTGCAGAGATCTTTCATCTCTTTGGTTAAGTTTATTCCTAGGTATTTTATTCTTTTTTTGCAATTGTAAATGGAATTGTATTCTTAATTTCTCTTTCTGCTTATTTGTTATTTGTGTATAGAAACACAACTGATTTTTGTACGTTGATTTTGTATCCTGCAACTTTACTGTTTTCATTTGTTATTTCTGAAAGGTTTTTGTGGGTTCTTTAGAGATTTCTATACATAAAATCCTGTCATCTGCAAATAGTGACAGTTTCTCTTCTTCTTTTCCAATTTGGATCCATGTTATTTCTTTTTCTTGCCTGATTGCTCTGGGTAGGACTTCCAATACTGTGTTAAATAAGAGTGGGGAAAGGGGGCATCCTTGTCTGGTTCCTGTTCTTAGAGAGATAGCTTTCAGCTTTTCTCCATTGAGAATTATATTTGCTGTGGGTTTGTCATATGTGACTTTTTATTATGTTGAGGTACTTTGCTTCTATACTCATTTTCTTCAGAGTTTTTATCATAAATGGATGTTGGATCTTGTCAGATGTTTTCTCTGTATCTATTGAGATGATCATGTGATTTTTATTCATTTTGTTAATGTGGTGTATCACGCTGATTGATTTGTGTATGTTGAACCATGCCTGCATCCCTGGAATGAATCCCACTTGATTGTGATGTGTGATCTTTTTAATGTACTGTTATATTCGCTTTGCTAGTATTTTGTTGAGGACTTTTGCATCGGTGTTCATCAGTGATATCGGCCTGGCATTTTCTTTCTTTGTGTTGTCCTTCTCTGGTTTTGGTATCAAGGTAATGGTGGCTCTGTAGAATGAGTGAGGAAGCTTCCCATCCTCTTCAATTTTTTGGAAGAGTGAGAGAAGGATAGGTATTAAGTGTTTGAATGTTTGGTAGAATTCACCAGGGGAGCCATCTGGTCCAGACTTTTATTTTTGGGGAGGCTTTTTATCGCTGTTTCAATCTCCTTACTGGTATTTGGTCTATTCAAATTAACCGTTTCTTCTTGAGTCAGTTTTGGAAGGTTGGGTGATTCTAAGAATTTATCCATTTCTTCTAGAGTATCCAATTTGTTAGCATATAGCTTTTCATGGTATTCTCTTATAATCGTCTGTATTTCTGAGGTGTGGAAGAAAGAGAAATTAAGAATACAATCCAATTTACAATTTAATTTCTTCTCTTTCATTTCTGATCTTATTTATTTTAGCCTTCTCTCTTTTTTTCTTAGTGAATCTAGCTAAAGGTTTGGCAATTTTGTTTATCTTTTCAAAGGCACAGCTCTTGGTTTCATTGATTCTTTCTATTGCTTTTTTAGTTTCTATTTCATTTATTTCTGCTCTGATTTTTACTATTTCCTTCCTTCTTCTGATTTGGGGTCTTTGTTGGTTCTTCTTTATCCATTTCCTTTAGGTGCACTGTTAGATTGTTTATTTGAGATTTTTCTTGTTTCTTGAGGTAGGTTTGTATTGCTTTAACTTTCCTCTTAGAACCGCTTTTGTTGTATCCCATAAATTTTGGCACATTGTATTTTCATGTTCAATTATCTCCAGGCATTTTTCAATTCTCCTTTATTTCTTCATTGATCCAATCATTGTTCAGTAGCATTTCATTTAATCTCCACATATTTGTGGCTTTTCTGATTTTCTTCTTGTACTTGATTTCTCGTTTCATACCTTTGTGGTCAGAAAAAATGCATGGCATTATTTCAATCTTCTTAAATTTATTGAGACTTGTTTTGTGGCCTAATATGTGCTCAATCCTGGAGAATGTTGCATGTGCACTTGAAAAGAAAGTATATTCTGCAGATTTTGGATGGAATGTTCTGTATATATCTACTAAGTCCATCTGGTCTAATGTGCCATTTAAGGCCAGTGTTTCCTCATTGATCTTCTGTTTGGATGATCTATCCATTGGTGTAAGTGGAGTGTTAAAGTCCCCTACTATAATTGTGTTGCTGTCTATTTCTCCTTTTCTGTCTGTTAATAATTGCTTTATATGTTTAGGTGCTCTTATGTTGAGTGCATATATATTTACAAGTGTTATATCCTCTTGTTGGATTGTTCCCTTTATCATTATGCAGTACCTTTCTTTGGCTCTTGTTATAGTTTTTGATTTACAGTCTATTTTGTCTCACAGATGTATTGCTATCCCAGCTTTCTTTTCTTTGCCATTTGCATGGAGTATCTTTTTCCATCCCTTCACTTTCAGTTTGTGAGTGTCTTTAGGTCTGAAGTGTGTTTCCTATATGCAGCATATATATGGGTCTTGTTTTTTAATCCATTCAGCCACCCTATGCCTTTTGATTGGAGCATTTAGTCCTTTGACGTTTAAAGTAGCTATTGATAAATATGTACTTATTGCCATTTGGTTACTTTTTTTCTGGGTGTTTTAGTAGCTCTCCTCTGTTCCTTTCTTCTTCTATTGGTCTCTTCCCTTGTGGTTTGATGGCTTTTTAGTATTATGTTTTGGCTCCTTTCTCTTATTTTTTTGTGTATTTATTATAGGTTTCTGGTTTGTGATTAATATGAGGTTCATGTACAATAACCTATGTATATAGCAATCTATATTAAGTTGATGGTATCTTTAGTTTGACTTCTTGCTAAAAGCTCTACTCTTCTACTCCCTTCCTCCCAAATTTTATGTTTTTGATATCATATCTAGCCAGTTTTTGTGTATGTGTGTATGTATTACCCATTTATCATGGAAATAGCTAATTTTAGTACTTTTGTCTTTCGACCTTCATATTATCTTCATAGGTGGTTGATCTGCTACCTTTTCTGTATTTTCGCCTTTAGCAATGATTTTATTACTTTTTTTCTGATAATTTTCCTATTCCTATTTGTGATCTTCTCTTTCACACTTAAATAAGCCCCTTTAGCATTTCTTGTAAAACTGGTTTCTTGGTGATAAACTCGTTTAACTTTTGCTTTTCTGGGAAACTCTTTATCTCTCCTTCCATTCTGAATGATAACCTTGCCAGGTAGAGCATTCTTGGCTGTAGGTATTTTCCTTTCAGCACTTTAAGTATGTCATGCCACTCCTTTCTAGCCTTTAAGGTTTTGGCTGAGAAGTCAGCCGATAGCTTTATGGGGTTTCCTTTGTGTGTAACTTGTTGCCTTTCTCTTGTGGCTTTTAGGATTCCTCTTTATCTTTAACTCTTGACATTTTAATTATAATGTGTCTTAGTGTGGTCCTCTTTGGGTTTATTTTGTTTGATGCTCTCTGTGCTTCCCATACTTGGATGTCTGTTTCCTTCCTTAGATTAGGAAAGTTTTCAGCTATTATTTCTTCAAATAGATGCTCTACCCCTTTGTCTCTCACTTCTCCTTCTGGGATTCATATAATATGAATGTTAGTATGCTTGATGTTATCCCAGAAGTCCCTTAGACTGTTCTCATTCTTTTTAATTCTTTTTTCTTTTATCTCTTCATCTTGAGTGATTTCCTCTAGTCTTTTGTTTAGCTCGCTGATCTGATCTTCTGTATCATCTGCTCTGCATTTGAGTCCTTGTAGTGAATTTTTCATTTCCAGTATTGTACTCTTCATTTCTGATTGGTTCTTTTTTATATTTTCCAATTCTTTGTGGATGTTCTCACTGAGCTCATCCATCCTTCTCTCAAGATCAGTGAACATCCTTATGACTTTTTGTTTGAATTCTTTGTCAGGTAGGTTGTTTATTTCTGTTTCATTTCATTCTTTTTCTGGGGTTTTTTTCCTGTTCCCTTACTTGGAAGGTATTCCTTTACCTCCTCATTTTCCTTCTTTCTTTTTCTTATGTCTATATATTGGCTGGGTCAGCAACATCTCCTGATCTTGGAGGGGTGGCCCTCTATAAGAGTTGCCTTATGAGGCCCAGCAGTGTGCTTTCCTCTCATCACCAGTTCCAAATGTTCCAAGAGTGCCCTCTGTGTGTCACATCTGTCCTTCTGTTGTGGCAGGGTTGCTCTTGCTGCACATGCCCCAGGAGGCAAGGCTGTCCCCTTGACCAGGTGGTTGTCATGCTCAGCTGTGTGTGACTGCTATGGACCCTTCAATCACTTTATTGGGTGTGGGGAGCCCCAGCACAGTTGATTGAAAGGTCTAATAGCACATTCCTGTTGCAGTTTTTCTGTTAAGTGAGTAGGCTCCCAGCGTGGCTGGTTGCTAGGCTCAGTGGCTTACAATTGCTGTAGGCCTCTGTCTTGCAAAGCTGCTGTCAGCTCTCTCAGGATTGCAGCTGAGTGGGGCTGGACCCACACATGGTAGCACACAAGTATTTCAGATTTTGGAAGATGGGGCTGATCCCCCATGTGGCTGTTTGACAAGCACAAGTCTTCTGCACCTGACAAGCCCCACCACCCACAGGGCCACACACATCATCAACACAGTCCTGCCCTGTGCACGCATCCTGACCCCCTGAAGCACTCCCAGTCTCTCCACTGCAGAGGTCCCACATACTCCACCAACATCTCACATGATCCACTGGCTCCTCTCACACACCCTGCCCTGCAGAGGCAGGCCCACTTACCTGGCTGCAGAGGATCCAGTCATCCAGTTTTTGTAGGCCCACAAGTTGCCTGAGGGCTTTCTGTGGGGTGGTGTCAGTCCCTAGGGCAGGCTGCCTACCCTGGCTGAGCTGGATTAAATCAGTGCTCTGGTCAGCAGGACACACCCTGGGCTAACGGTCCAGCAGAATAATACCAAAGCTATCTGGCAGCATCTGTGTCAGCATGTCTATACTAGGTCACAATAATGGCTGCTGCCACTGTCTCAGTCCCTGTAAAGGTCTCACTTCTCACTGAGATGTACCCAGAGCCCATCAGTTGAGTCTCTTTTCACCAAAGGACTGTGCACCTTTCTTTCTGGTGATTTTAGGTTGCTTTCTGAGACAGGTGAACTTGTGCTTGGGCCCTTTAAGAGCTAGCTTTTATCCCCCTCATGTTTGAGAACTTTTGGGGGGATATTCCTTCTTGTTGTTAGTAGACAGCAAAGCCAGATATTATGACACTTGTCTCAGTTGTGCTGAGTCCAAAGGATGCTTATAGCAATAATGTGCCCCCTCCCCCATGCTCAGGTCCCCCACTCCTCCAGGAAGGGCTGCGCACCTTAGCATTTCTCCTGGACAGCCATGAAGTGCCGTGGCTCATGAAGGTGGATGTTTTCTCCCCAGAAAGAAAGTTCTGCCTCTTCCACCTCAGTCAGCACTGTCCCTTGTTGTGGGGGTTCTTTTTATCCAGTTTTCAGTTCTCTCTCAGGGGTAATTGTTCCCAGAGTAGCTGTAAATCTGTTGTGTCTGTGGGAGGAAGTGAGTTCAGAGTCTACCTATGCCACCATCTTGACCAACCACCCTAAAGCCTTGTTTTGTCTGTGAGTATTCAGCTGGCACTTCAGCCTGAGTTTTGAACCAGGCTGTTCCACTGGAACCAGCTGCTCACCCTTCAGATCAATTCCTCTGGAAACAGACTGTTTCATTGGAACTGTGTCATTTATCCTTTGACCTAACTCTTTTAGAACTAAGCTGTTCTATTAGAACTGTGCTGTTCAGCTTTCGGCCTGACTACTTCAGGACTAGTCTGTGCAGGCATTAAGCCTGTAGGCTGTTTGAGCTGTTTAGTCTGTTCGAAAATTATTCTTTTCTTCTAGAGAAAAACCTCTGAGGAATGGGATCCCAGTCATCTAAATGCTCTGAGGGAAACCCTCCCTCAGGAACCTCAGCCTGGTTCATGTTAAGAACTATGGGCCCCCTACATGTGCAGTTTTAACTAAGTGGGCCAAACAGATCAGAAGCAGTCCAGAATTGCAATGGTCATTATGGAGTACTTTCAATCTCCCCAAACTCATTTCTCTTAAAACCAAACTGGAAGACTGTGGCTCTAAAATAAAGAAAAATGAATGTTATATCTATTTTAATTGGTACCTGAGGCATCTAAACATGCACCAAACTCTAAAATCACCACACTACAAGATATTGTGCCTAAATTAACCAAAACAACTAAACAACTGAGAGAGAACAAAACGGCTTCTGAAGCCTTGTGCTCCTCTCCTCCAGCTTCTTTGTCTCAGGTGCCATCTTGTTCATCTTCCCGTACTCCTTTGTCTCCAACTCCACTCATGGCACCACCTTCTTCTTTTCCCCTCTGTGAAAACCTGCCCCTTTAAAATCAGATCCTCTGAGGACTCAAATGCTAAACCCTAATTACTATTTCTAAGTTAACTGAAGCAAATAAACAACTAGAAGGAAAATTTTAAGTAGCAATTACCCTCGACTTTTGATAATAGACAAATATGCTCCAAAACTCCTAGGCGAAACCTTGCTTTCTGCTTCTGTCTGTTTATTGAAGTGTCTTGGTAAGTCACCCATCCTATTCAAAAGAGAGGGAAACACATGATTCTCAGCTTTTTGGAGCAGCTGTTGAAAATAGGGCCCCCTATAGTTAAGAGACTTTAGGGAATCCAAAAGCAAGGTAGGTTCCACCTGGCTTATAAGCCAGGATCTTGTGCCTCTCTGGAAAAATTGAAGCCAGCTAATAATGATGATGATGATGATAATAATAAGGCATGAACTGTTGAATAGCTATTAATTCTGGAAGCACAGTCTTGGCTTCTCCATACACTGCAACCCTCCTGCCCTTTAAACATTGCCTCTCACATGCCAGACCTCTGCCATCTCACTTTGCACTGCTGGGCAGGCAGTAGGGAGTGTTTCCCCTTAATAAAACAGGGATATGATGTAGACTAGGCACTCAGAATACCTCCACTCAAAAGCTGCCTTTCAGAGCTTCCCAATTTTATAACATTTTTAGAGTAAATTGTGTAACTGTTTGCCTCTGGAAAATTCTTGTAATGGCCATCTGGGGAACCTCTGTTTTAAATAAATCCAAGGAACACCCTTAAAAGAGAGGATTCCAAACCTTTCAGGAGACAATGGAATGCATTCTTTTATTGGTACACAGAGGCTTCTAAAGGACAAAATGACCCCAAAAACAGTTCCAGAAGTATCCTTACAGCATGCAAATAAAAAAAAAATCTTTAGTAGAAAACTTTGGCTATATGAGCAAATAACATTAACTTAGTCTATCTGCCAGAAAGACAATTTGGATCCAAAATTGAGTCTTCTTGGTGTTGAAAGAGTTAAATTTTGCTTACAACTATGTACCCTTTTGCACTTGCCTTTGAAATATTTTATTGTTACTTTGGTCAAAAAGATATAATTTTATCACTTGTAATTCCAGTCGCTATCTAAAAATGTATGTCACAAAAATACCCAATTTTTTTTGTTACATATTTTACTCTGAAGATTTTACAAACATGTTTCATCTTCAAGGAGATTTTATGGAAAATACTTTGACAAGTCCTCTGGAATACAGGTTTTTGATAACTTTATGATCACAACACCGAAGTGGGTAAGAATTACTAAACTCTAAGGGAAAATTGACAATGTTTTGCTTTCCAGTTGTAAAGGACCTCTTTTTCTTCTCTCCTTTAAGCTATCTATAACTTACAGAAATTCGATACTGTGTATTTTTGGAACAAAAGCTGAAGCATTTATCTTTCTCTCCCCACCCAACCCCTCCAGAATTTGGAAATTCTTAAGTATTTTCTTCATGACTATATATATATTCACATAAATTCAATGAGAATCTGTTCTCCTTATAACAGGACCTAATTGGAAATATTGGCTAATATTATCAAGGCTTTGACTAGAATGTCATATTTGAGAAAGATATACATAGACTCAGACATATACACTCAGGCAACTTTAAGGAACTTCTTGGAAAAATCAGCCTAGTGCCTTGTTTACAAGCTTCCAGCAAAGCAATTTTTTAAAAAAAGAGCTTATATGGTCAATCATTACTCTATTTGCATTTATATAAATAATCAGGCCAAGCTTAATACAAGCAAATCCATTTTACTATAATTATCTTTAATAAAGTTGGGGGTCCACCCCATTAAACATCTATAACCACTTTAAACAGGAACTTCCAGGAAGCGTTGTGTGGCTCTGAGATTGCTTCCACGGGAAAAGCTTTTTTACCATGGATTGGAGTGAGCACCAATGATCAAATGATCAGGAATCTCTCCCTGACTCTGGAAGAGCTGGCCGATTCCACAGCCAAAGCAATTTCAGCTCAACAATGGTTGCTTAACTCATTGGCCATAGTAGTTTTGGATAATCATACAGCCCTTGACTATCTACTTGCTGAGCAAGGAGCTGTCTGTGCAGTGGCCAACACCTCCTGTTGCATGTGGATAAATGCCTCTGGGGAAGTAGAAACCCAATTACACAAGATTAGAAAGCAAGTACATTGGCTACAACAAATTTCACCTAATAATCCACTGTCCTTTGATTTGTTGAGCTGGTTTCCTTCAGGTCTGGGCTCCTGGTTTAGAACCATCCTGCAAACTTAGCTTGTATTGTTCTCAATCTTACTCTGTATACTTGTTGTGAAGTTTTGTACCTATTGACTGTTGAACCTCTGTAAAAACAATGTATTCAACAGAGCAATGCTAGCTCAGCACTTTGAGATGATCTCCAATGGCTATGACTTTGGAGAAACATAGAGTTTAGATGGGAAATGCCTGAGAGTTCTCCCTCCTAACATTCCTTGTTACTCAACGTGGCCTAAATGGTTTCCAACTGCTATGCACTTTCCCTCCAAAGTGGGACCCAATAACCAGGAAAGGTCCTTCCCAGACCCAAGGGACAAGACCACTATGTGCAGACAGCCTGCTCTTGATCAGTGATGCTTTTGGAGAACGATCTTGACCAAAAAGGGGAAAATGTGGAAATTAATAAAAGAAACTTCAACTAAATCGGAGTCGGGAAGCCCTGTAAGGGGAGCTTTCACACCCTATTATACATCCTCAATTACTCCAAATAGGAAAAGACCGATGCTTGCAGCTCCAGCAGAAAGTACAACTACTTTACTGCTGAAGGAAGATTCCTCTCCCTGCCTGGCAACAGCCCAGCCAATGAAAGACACTGAAGCTCAGCCAATGAGAAACCATCATCACCCTGAACTGTTACTTTCCTCCAATGGACTTTCATTTAGAACAGCCCCTCCCCACTCCCCCATTTTCTCTATAAAAGCAAGCCCCTTCCTTTGTCTCTCCAGACTTGCTTATGCTTCGCCATAGCATGCAAATGCCGAACTGCAATTCTATGTTGATCCTAAATATTTTTGCTGGAGAAATAACTGGTTGTCTACTTGTTTAAGGTCAACACCTGCTATGTATTATTAAACTGCTTTATGAGCATTCTCAAGTCATTTCATCTGAGTTTGTTCTTCCCAACTAGGTCATAATGCCCTGAAGGGCAGTAATTACCCCATGTCAGCTGAAAGAACATTTTAACCAGTAGAAATCCAAGGGGCTTTTGCTGGAACATCTTTCCTTCCACCCTAGCTAAATCTTGAACTGAGGCCCCTGACATCTTTTAAGAGATTCTGCCAAAGTCACCATTTCCCAGAGACTCAATTCAGTGTGTGGAAAAGGTACAGGAAGATCCTGATTTCTTTCTGTCTTCACACATTCTGAACACAAGCTTTTCAGGGGCCAAGTGAATGAGACCAAATTGCACACGAGGAGCAAGGCAGACGCTTCACAGAATGGCCTGGTCTCAAACAAACTCAGACACTCTGGGGGTCTCACACACTCAGAATCTGCTCAGTGAAGAAGCTCAGCTCTACAGCCAGCCCTCAGGTCTGGAAATATTAGAAGTGAGAGCAGTAAGAGACAGGAGAAAGAACCATATATGGGGAGAGTCAACTATGAGAGGACCCTGCTGGGTTAGTGTCTAAAAGGGAAAAATCTGGGAAACTGCCGAGGATTTGGCACTGGACAATATATGGTTCCCATAAATTGTTCTCTTCTCCTCTGAAATCCTCATCATTCGTTATGTAATTATTCTAAGATGATTGTTTCAAGAACATTATCATATTCGATTTAATCCTCACTACAACTCTTACTTCCCGAGTAAGGAAACTGCTGACAAGAGATTAAGCAACTTGACAAGATTATGCTGCTAGAAGGAGATAGAAGCCATGCTTGGCGTCAGCCAGACCTAACCCAAAAGTTCCTTTGCCCCTCAATAGCTGAGCCACTCTGAACAAGCTCTTTGAGCTTTCCTCTGCTCATTGGTAAACAGGGATGCTAAGAGAGTCCTCGCAGGATCACTATGAGGATTGAATACATGGTAGATAGCTGCATACAATGAGCAGCACCTAGCAAGTGCTCAGCAAAAGGGAGCTTCCCTGACTGTGGCCACTGCTGTCTTGCTTTCTGATACCCCATTCTGCTGTGCCAGCTAATCCCTTCGTCCCCTTGGTAGGACTCTAGACAGAACAGTTAACATGGCCCTCACACCTATTCAGGTCTGGATAATAACGCACTGGTTTTCCATGGCAAGGTGAAATTGTCCTTCAGTGTGAAGAAGACGCCCTGTGGCCTTTTATGCTGACACAGCCTTGTTGCTATTAAGCACGTGTGCACAATCAATTGAATATATTTTAATTTGTATCAATCCCTCCATACAATTCTTGTAATCCTTAAATGACCTTTAAAGAACAATAAATGATAAAGAGAACATTGAAAATGACCCACAATTTTCTTGAACTGACATCAGTCACAGGGTAACCGACACAGCCCCTCAAACTGTTACTATTTAAATGTGCATTCACTGTCAGCAACTGCGCTCCTCCCAGTGTCACAGCCAGGAGCACGCTTGAAATGAACCCAGATGGAAGGCTTGGAGGGACTTGCTAGCAGCTCTATCGGCGCAGATGCTCTCTTTCGTCTTTACTCACCTGTCAACGTGGATTGAGATCTGGTGAAAATTTAAGATACTTTCATCTAAGATACATCTGCTGGCATTTGTTTGCCCCTCCTCCCAATAAAACATCTGACCCCACAGACGAACATCACTGAAACGCCCCTTGGCCCACCTCCTGTTCTAGCCGTGGCCCATCTTCCAGCCCATGGCGCAACCAGCTCTGACAGATGTGGCTCAACAGCGCCTCACCCAAGCCTCTCCAGTGCCTGCGGGGACCTCAGGGCACTACCACAGGAAGTACGGTGGCTTAACACCCACCGGACCACCCTCGACCAAGGGAGATGGAGCCGTGGATAAATGCTTCACCCTTCAGGGGAAAAAGCAGACAGTTCCAAGATTCATTTCTTAAGACACCTCAGGAGGTGTCTGGGAGTCGGTCTCTCTCCCTAGTGCAGCTTGTAGGAGCTTTCCTTCCCGTTTCCCTCTCCCTGCTCCTTGGCATCACGTACCAAATAAACTACCCGGATGCAAGCCTTCCTTTCAGCTTCTGGCTCAGGATAACCCAGCCTATAAATAATTTCCTGCAGGAAAATTCAATGACCATAGTTTAAAAATCAACAGACAGGACATGAGACCTTGCAAAAGATGTTTCTGTGCCATTTCTGCTTTCAAGGAAGAAGTCTGAGAGACGTGATCAAACACTGAAATACGCAGAATTCCACGGCATCTCAACAGTTTGTGCAGATAATTAGTCAGAAAATTTGAAATAGGGCCATTCCCCAAATCTTGGATGTATGGCTGCTGAAGCTCTAGAAGACTGGTGAAAATAAAGTTTAAGTTTACTTCTCTCAAGAGAGTGAGACAAAGAGGCCAAGAATATCAGGTCTTTTTTGGCAATAGGCCAATGACAGGCCACATCAATGCTAGGACATTGTCACCACACCTGAGTTGAGATGGCTGAAGTAGCTTTTAAAACAAACTTTCCTGAAAGTTGAAACCCAAAGTCCCACACTAAACAAATATTTTACCTTAGAGAGGAGGAGACGACCCTCTAAGTTGTCCCTGGAGTGTGGTGGAGGAAGTAATACTAATGCCACAATACTCCAGAAATAAACAGCATAAAGCTTGAGAAACCAATATTGTGCTTCCGCAAACATACAGAACATCTTGGAGGCATTCCAGAAGGACAAGGGCTAGCTTCAGATTACCGTGAGCAACCAGACCGACTGGCTGCATGGCTCAGAGCACTTTTGGGAGTATGCCTACACGCATGGCCTATGGAGCATACCAGCGAAAACCAACCAACACACTAGAAAAAGGTTCCAGAGTGTCCTAGACATCGCAGAGACATTCAATTCAAAGCAAGACACCACTGGCAGGCCTGACCTGCAATAACCATCCCCAAAGCCACTTGGGAAATACCGACCTGATTCTTCTGCACAGGTGTGGTGCGTGGGGAGACTAACGAGAACTTTCCCACCATGCTCTTGGGCATGGAGTGCAGATGTGGAACCACAGGGAGCCCTGGCTAAATGAGCTTCTCCAAGTCCCCGACCCTCTGTGCCCCAGTTTCCAAGCCTTACAAAATTGGGCTGACAATATCAGGGAAAAATCATGAGGAAGAAGAAATGAAAGAGCATAGTAGAAAGTGCTTTGTAAAAATAAATAATTTTGGGGCTGGCCCCGTGGCCGAGTGGTTAGGTTCACGCGCTCAGCTGCGGGCGGCCCAGTGTTTCGTTGGTTCGAGTCCTGGGCGCGGACATGGCACTGCTCATCAGGCCACGCTGGGGCAGCATCCCACGTGCCACAGCTGGAAGGACCCACAACGAAGAATATACAACTATGTACTGGGGGGCCTTGGGGAGAAAAAGGAAAAAAATAAAATCTTTTAAAAAATAAATAAATAAATAAATAATTTCATGTCTACTAGTATGAGAGCTGGGACACTCACCTTTACTTAGAAAATCCTATGTTCATAGCTAATATAAAGTCAGCCCCATAAACTAGCATACAAATTTATTTTTATTTATTTATTTGTTTTTGCTGAGGAAGATTCACCTGGAGTTAACATCTGTGTCAATCTTCCTCTATTTTGTATGTGGGTTGCCACAACAGCATGGCTGACGAGTGGTGTGGGTCCACACCTGGGATCTGAACGTGCGAACGTACGCTGCAGAAGCAGAGCATGCCACTAAACAAATGTAGACTACAAACAGCATTTACATACCCTTAAGCACCACAGAAGCATCCTTGTCCTAAGACTGACATGAAAAGCCATTCTTGTCTCTCACTGAAGAGACCTAAGGGTGCCTTCCCTCTTGGCAGTGCCACCTGAGCCCAGCTTTGGTTAGAGCATAACCTTGAAAGTAACATTTGCATCAATATAATTCAGGCTGGCCTCCTTCCAGTTGGTAAAAATAGGTCAAATTTTCCTAGAGCAAGTTTAAAAATGTTCCGCTTTTTATTGGAGCTCAATTTGTCATTGTAATTTATATTTTGAAAACAAGTACATGGCTAGAAACAATAGTTCCATTTGCATAGTCTAGAAATTCAATCTGGCCAAGGGCCAGTTTCTATGATAAATTAGCAAATTAAAAGAAGTATTTTTATCTAGTTACTGAGCATCAATGCATGCTTACAGCACAAAAAGAAAGACATGTGCCTCTTGATGGAAAAGCAAGCCAACAGCTTTAAAGGAGTCTTGGGGGGAAAAAAGAAAGCTATTTTGAATCTGTTGTCTAGAGACAACAAAGTCTCTAAATTCAATTAACAATTACCAGGAAATGCAGGAATGGAGGAATATGTTAAAAGACACCATGGGAATGCAATCAGTAAAATGCAGAATGTGGGAACCTCTACAGGCATACGTTGCAGGTTTTTTTTTCAACAAAAGAAACTGGAAGGGGAGCTGGCCCGTAGCTGAGTAGTTAAGTTCACGTACTCGGCTTTGACAGCTCAGGGTTTCGCCAGTTCAGATCCTGCGCACGGACATGGCACTGCTCATCAGGTCATGCTGAGGCAGCGTCCTACAGAGCAGAGCCAGAAGGACCTACAACTAGAATAGACAACTATATACTGGGGGTTTTGAGGAGAAGAAGAGGAAAAAAAAAAAGATTGGCAAGAGATGTTAGCTCAGGTGCCAATCTTTAGGGGAAAAAAAAAGAAACTGGAAGGAAAAAGGGAGAGTGAGGGAGGTAAAGGATGGACTCAATTATTAAATAAAGGTAAAAAGGCAAACCAGCCAATCACAATGTGTGACCTTTATTTGAATTCTGATTCAAATATATAAACTCTTTAAAAAAGTATTGCGGCCAGCCTGGTGGCATGGTAGTTAAGTTCATGTGTTCCACTCTGGCAGCCTGGGATTTGTGGGTTCAGATCCCAGGCACGGACCTACACACCATTCATCAAGCCATGCTGTGGCAGTGTCCCACATGCAAAATAGAGGAAGATTCGCACAGATGTTAGCTCAGGGACAGTCTTCCTCAAGTAAAAAGAGGAGGATTGGCAACAGATGTTAACTCAGGGCCAATCTTCCTCAACAACAACAATAAAAATTATGACTCCAATTCATGGCCGTGAAGGACAAACTGGTACAGAATATTTCTCCTCCCCAAAACCACAATGGAAAATTGTACAAAACATATAAAACTTTTTTCAGATATAGAATATCAAGCCATATGACTATGCTCCCTTAGAAAAGAAAGAAGGAGCTGAGTTTACAATTATCCTGAATTTCTGCCTGGAAGCAACTTTAAAACAACAGCAAATGGATAGGAGGAGTGGAGGAGCGAAGAGAAGCTCCACAACCCCACCAAGTTGAGGAGAAACAGATCAGAGCTTGGGAGGCTGAGCCACTGCAATTTGTGGGGCAAAAATACCAGAGAGAATTGAACTAGGAGAAGAAGTGCCGCAGAGATCTCCACAGGAGGCCCCTTGAGTCTTTGGCTGAATACGAATCTGTGCCCGCATAGTGTAAGCTCCATGAGGCTGGACGAAGAGCTGAAGAAGCACTATAATCAGACGCTTCCCAGAGCTCTCCCGGGGAGAGAGATACAGATTCCAACCAGCCAGAGTGGACACCCGTCACAGACACTCAGGACGATATGCAAAGACACCAAGAGGGTCGCACCTTAGTAGCAGGGCTAAGTCATCCCAAAGTACAAACTGTTCTAGAACTGCCCTAAAAAGGCTTAAAAACAAGTCTGGTAAGAATTAATCAGAAACACGTAACTTAGTTGTCTACCAAAACAAAATTCAAAACTCTTTACGGAAGACAACAAAATCCAAATATTCAGCAACATAAACCTCATAATATGCTGCATCCAACTAAAAATTAACAGACGTGCAAAAATAAGCAAATTATGATCCATAACAAGAAGGAAAATCGGCCAAAAGAAACAGATCCATAAATGACAGAGATGGTAGAAATAGCAAACAAGGACTTCTAAAAAGCTATTATAAATTATTTAAGATTTTAAAGGAAAACAGGAGATAAAAATGAAAAATATATAAAAAAGAATCAAATGGAAATTCCAGAGAAGAAAAATACAGCATCCATAGGGAAAATTCCATTGGACAATTGTAACAGCAGATTAGATGCTGCAAAAGAAAAATCAGTGAACATGAAGATTTTGCAATAGAAAATATTCAAATAATAGAGAGGAAAAAAGACAAACACACACACACAGAAACTCAGTGACCTGTGGCATAATATCAAGCAGTCAAACATACATGTAATTGGAGTCAAAGAAGAAAAAGATAGAGAGTAAGTGGCAAAAACAAAAATTGTGTGAAGAAATAATGACTTAAAATTTTCTATCTTTAATGCAAACAATAAATCCATAGATCTAAGAAGCTCAATGACACGCAAGATGGATAAGCACAAACCACAGCAAGGAACATCATACTCAAATTGCTGAAAACCACTTATAAGCAGGAAATGTTTTAAATGGCCAGAAAAAAATACAGAGAGAGAGATACACATATTCCTATAATTCATATAAATGTGATGTGACAGAAAGCAGATCAGCTGTTGCCTGGGGCTAAGGATGGCTACAGGAGCTGGAACTGACTGTAAGGGGGATGAGGCAACTTTTTGTGCTGATGAAAATGTTCTGTATCATGATTATGATGGTAGTTACAGGGGTATATACATTTGTCAAGATTCATTTAACTGTACTCTTAAAATAGGTACATTTTATTACATGTAAAACACACCTCAATAAGACTGTCTTTAAAGCACTATGACATTTTTAGATAACTGAAAATTTGAACTACTGAGTACTTAATGATATTAAAGAATTACCGTTAATTTTGTAGTTATGATAATGGTACTGTGGTTATGTTTTTTAAAAAGAGTTCTTATCTTTAGAATCACATAGTGAAATATTTACAGACAAAATTACGTCTGAGGTTTGTCTTTTAAAAAACGTAGGTGGCAGAGAAATGGGAAGTACAGACAAAACAATATTGGCCATGGGTTGATAGCTGATACTTGCTGAAGTTGGATATTGGATACATGGGGGTTCATTACACTATTCTCTCTAATTTTTTTATAACTATTTGGAACTTTCCATAATAAAAAATTTCTTAGAGTGCTTTAAACACATGAATGATGTCATAGTTATTCATTTCAAAAATAGAAACTGAGCAACTATTCTGAGTGACAGATACTACAGGGCATAAAAATTGTCCAATAGTGTTCTCTCAACATTCCTTTCTATTGCTTCACTACTGATACTCAGTTTAATTTAGCCAAGATTAAGGGATTACATAGGGGCTTTGCAGAAATTTTGAAAGGAAGTTTTGAACACTCCTAAGATTTCAGTATTCGTCATTAAGTCCAATTGCCCTTATACATTCTTCTCTTTTAATATAGTATAACCAGCACTAGTCTGATATTTATTAACCACGATTATGACAATTTTTGAATTCACAGATACATAGCTTAAATGAGAAGAAAAGGGGAAGAGAAATAATCCAAATCCTCTGATAAGGAATTAAAAGTGGTAAAATTACATCTTGTTTACAATTCTTCCCTCACAGGGCACCATTAGTTCAACGGAGAAGGGTTGATCACAGCCTGGCCTGAGAAGAAAGTTGGCCCCATCGACCTCAAGTGAATGGTGAAGGCAGTGCACAAAACAGCAGACATGGAAAGGGCTTTGAAAGTTAAGACTATAAACTTGAGGGACAATTCCATCTGTATATGAAAATAGTAGTGATATGGATAGATGTCTTCATTTCTATGACTTGGGAAGAACTTGGTAAAGAAGTTATAAGAATTTCACTAAGTTCAAAAGGCAGAATTAGAGCAAATCATAAGCATTTCACAAGACAGGTTATTTTTATTTTTGCAAGCATATATGCTGACTAATTCAGTCTGCATTGCCAACGTAGTTCCTAAATATTATATCCACTGTTTAAATTCTGCCCGTTTCACGATGCAGCCTCATATAATTCTGTCAACCCTTTCCAGGTGGTCAGACTATCCCAACAGACTAGTCTGCAGCCCATTTCAGGTAACAGTATAGCCTCCATCTTGGGAGGTTGAGTTAATGTAGAAAGTAGCTGACAACTTGTCGAATGTACCAGTCTAGGCTCAGAAAGACCAGGACAGGTCTTTTCCCAGCTAAAGTTGAACCCCAAAGTCCAAGGCTCATGGAATCATTTGTGAAAAGGATATAGAAATCCCCAGGACAGGCTTATTCTGGCTTAGCACCAGAATCTGCCAAAGAACTAATTGGGAATAATGTAAAACTCAGACTTTAAGCCACGCCTAGAAAATGATAGCCCTAATATTTTTAACAAGGAAACCATAAGCTTATTATTATTTATTGGACTTCTAAAACCAAAGTGCCCATAAAATTTGATGTCCAAAATTGGAACAATTGTAAAGAGGTAAGAGGATCCTCTTAAAATAACTTGGGGACAACAAGCAGAAACTGGGATCGTTCCAGGCAATTAATGTCCAGTCACACCATCTAAAACCACAGCATGTTCCAATAAACAATTGATCATATCATCTTATAAGGATCCTCTACATAGCATGCAACACATACCACCAATTACATAGCTTCCATTGTCACTGGCCAAGTTCATCGTGCTCTGATATCAGCTGCAAACCAAGGAGAGGCCTCAGAAGAAACCAAGCCTGCCAGCACCTTGATCTCGGACATCCAGCCTCCAGAACTGTGAGAAATAAATTTTTGTTGTTTAAGCCACCCAGCCTGTGATATTTTGTTACAGCAATCCTAGCAAACTAATACAGAGGGTAATTTTAAAACTTTTATCAAATGATTACCTAGGAAGTAGAGAAGAGAGCAAGGTGGAAAAAGCAAGGATGAAAATTAAATTTCCTTGAATATATCTCATCTTATAGCTTTGGCTTTGAAACCATGTAAATGTTGTATAATTATGAAACAAACTAAAAACAATGAAGGAAACAAAAAGCAAAATGCACCAAATGATGTTAACCTAATAGCAAGTGTCCAATTATCTCAAGTTACTTTAAAACTTGGTAATTTGACTGTGTGACTGGTGAGATATATCCCAAAGTGGGGGGGCAGGGAAGCAACCCAGCAAGTAAAATACAAACTGTTTTCAATTATCACATTGTTAATAATAAAACTGGAATTGTTATTCTGAAATAAGAACAGATAGAGATGCACACACACTCACAAGAATGACAAATCAAATACATAATTATGTTAGTGTGATATTCTGCATAAGAGAACAGAGATACAGATATAAAATATTAAAACTTAACTAAAAAACTTTATAATCCTATAGTTGAATTGGAAATATCACGTATTTTCTTTAATAAAATTTTTTATTCCTAGTACTGTCAAGTCCTAGAAACAATGACCAACCTAGGAGCAATGAGCACCTCTAGAAATCAGATTTTGGTCTCTTGATGCCATTTCTATCTATAAAGAACCAGGGCTCCTTGGAGAAAGAGATAATATCAGGTATGAGGCAAGAAATATAAAACGGGTCTGGAATATCCTGTCATACTAGAAATCCAGGAAGCTATGAATGGATTTAAACAAATTAAATATGTTTAAAAACTATTGGTTAATCATAATATTTACATAGATGTGTGTATGTGTATCCTTTGCAGGATTCTAGAAGAATCATCAAATTATTTGAAAAGAGGTAAACAAAAGGAATCAAGCATTTAGCCTTCTTTTCTGCATAAACTGTATTTGCAAGTGACAAGTAGTTGATGATGAAAAGGTTTTCTTTAAGTATCAGAGCTTATAAAGAAAGACGGAGTGATGGGACGAGAATGTCACCATCTTGCAACCCTGATGGCGATAGGCAACTGTCATCAATGACTGCAAAGACCATGAGATGAAAGCTGATGGGGAGTTTTATAACAGATGAATCAAGCTTAATCTCAAATCACAAAAAGAGTAAAACCAGTCATAATGAGCCTGCCGACAGAAATCTACAACATCATCAGTACTCTCAAAATAAAATCAAAACTGAATATGGTCATGCCTCTAGAACTGTCAATTCACTGGAAATACAGGGAACAGAGACTATGTTAACTGATACCACCTAATCAGCAAAGTCCAAATGGTAGGAAAATTCTACAGGACAAACCATCTGACTTATTTAACAATTACACTACAACGTTA